>NC_139589.1:12549526-12952026 GCF_946808225.1 Silurus aristotelis
GTTTCACCACGTTATCGACTGGGTAGGACTATTGTTCCGACCACTAAGGACAGATTCAGAAATAACCTGCCTGATTTATCTCAATTTCTCACATAAATTTCTCACATAAAAGCTAAATGCTAACAACCTTGATAAAATGGCTAACAACATAGACCTTATCCTCACTAGCACATTAGACACCATTGCCCTCATCCGGTTAAAAAAGGTTCGAGTAAAAAAACACCTGCACTATGGTATGATAGTCATACCATGCCCTCAATAGAACAGCCCGTATTCTGAAAAGAAAATGAAAGAAAACTAAATTGGAGGTATTTAGAATTGCATATAAAGACAGTATTTTCAGCTACAGACAGGCGTTAAACGCTGCTAGAGCTGAACACCTGAGCAAACTCATAGAGAACAACCAAAACAACCCCCAGGTTCCTTTTCAGTACAGTAGCTAAATTAACAAAAAAATCGGGTATCTGAAAAATGTATGCCATCACAGTTTAGTAGTGAAGACTTTCTTCACTGAAAGAAATGATCGTATTAGAAAAACAATTGTGGCGGTCCAACCTCTGAAAGCATCTCCTGATCCAATCATACCTAAAACTCCACAATTACACTGCTTTACATAAATAGGACAGGAAGAGCTGTATGATATTACCAAAGCTAAATCAACATGTCAATTAGATCCCATTTCAACTAAACTACTGAAAGAAGTGTTACATACTGCTGGTGAGCCTCTTCTCAAAATTATTAAATCCTCACTATCTTTAGGTCACTAAACCCCTCAAGTTAGCAGTTATTAAGCCCCTTATTAAAAAACCTAATTTGTATCCAAACACTATTAAATTACAAACTTATTTCAAATCTCCCATTTATGTCTAAGATTTTAGAAAAGATTGTGTCTGCCCAGTTATGTTCCGACTTACAAGAGAACACTATATTTGAAGAGTTTCAGTCAGGTTTTAGGCCCCATCATAGCACAGAAACTGCTCTAGTTAAAATCACTAATGACCTGTTTTTAGCTTTAGACCAAGGCTACATCCAAGGCTCTCTTAGTTTTACTAGATCTTAGTGCTGCATTCGACACTATAGATCATGATCTTCTCTCAGATCGCTTACACAATTACATTGGCATTTAGGGACAGGCATTTAGCTGATTGAAATCCTACCTGTCCGATCATTACCATTTTGTAGACTTAAATGGAGAGCTATCTAAGATAATGCAAGTAAATTATGGGGTGCCACAAGGTTCAGTTCTAGGACCCCTGCTTTTTACAAAATACATGCTTCCATTGGGAAATATTATTAAAAGGTATGGGATTAGCTTCCACTGTTATGCTGATGATACCCAAATATATATCTTATTGAAACTAGACAATACAGCTCAATTAGCTCGGATAACTGAGTGTGTTAAAGAATTAAAACATTGGATGACTCATAACTTTCTATTATTAAATTCTGATAAGACAGTACACAGAAGCTCCAGCATTTCAACCTGCATTTAGAAGGGTGTTCTGTATCTACTAGTTCAACAGTAAAAGACATGGGAGTTATTTTAGACACCAACTTTTAAAAATCTCATTAACCATGTTACAAAAAAAGCCTTCTGCCACCTGAGAAATATTGCTAAGATAAGAAACATGTTATCAATATATGATGCAGAGAAGCTCATCCATGCATTCATGACCTCCAGACTGGACTATTGTAATGCATTACTAGGTGGTTGTCCTGCATCATTAATAAACAAGCTACAGTTAGTCCAGAATGCAGCAGCCAGAGTTCTCACAAGGTCGAGAAAATATGACCATAAAACCCAGGGGTGGGCAATTAATTTTTACAAGGGGCCACATGAGAAACCTGAATTGTGTCAGAGGGCCACACGAACGATAATATTTTAGGGATGCACCGAAATGAATATTCTTGGCCGAAACCAAAAATGAGGAAACCAAGGCCAAAACCGAAACACCAAAAGAAAAGATTGTCAATTTTTAGAACCATTGCATTTATGGCTATAAATGAGTACTAACCTCACTAAAATCAATGCATTGCAATTCAAAGAATAAATCAATTACAAAAGTGTTTTATTTATTATAAATTATTGTTATTTATTTGTTACCATTCATAGTATTGACAGACAGGCCGCGGTCAATTATTATTAGCAACGGGTCTGTTAAACGAAAATAATTGACCGCCGAACGTTTGGAAGCCCATTCAAGTGAATGGAAGGTTCTAATCTACAGCATTTAGAAAAACCGTGTAATAAATAATATTATATTATAATTATTATTATTTTCGGGATCCACAGGGAATGTTTCAAAGATCAACCCGTCGAGCCACTAGAGACCACTGATCTAAGGCAATGAATTGCATCATTTTTTGTGTTATGCCTTTTGCCTTGGCACCATCACTGGAAAACTTTCCTGCCTTTTCAAAAACGTCCACTACAGACTCATGCGCATGCTTGGATTGACTACTTTTCTTCGCCGCGTTCTTCTCATATTTAGAATGGCAAATCGGGATGTTTGGATTTTAGGTGATAAATTAAACCCGACTTGGAGAAACTCTTTGCAGATACACCCCCTCTTGAAATTTTAGCATTGCATGTTTTGCAAATCGCTATCCGCACACCGCAGACACGTTGCTCTTATCCAGATAACCATGTGCTGCTGCGCTTTTTTATTGCGTCATTACAATTGTGTTTCTGCCGTGTTGTTTCGGTGATTTAGGTATTTCGGACGAAAATTTTCGGTGCATCCCTGTAATTTATGATTGGCCTCACTCGGGCCGAACAGGGACGTACAAAGGGCCGGATGTGGCCCGCGGGCCATAGTTTGCCCAGGTCTGATATAACCCCAATCTTATCACCCCTACACTGGCTCCCTGTTAAGTTTCGAATCGAATACAAACTACTACTACTTACTTACAAAACGCTAAATGGTTTGGCTTCCATGTATTTATCCAGCCTTCTAACACGCTACAATCTGTCACGCTCCCTGAGATCTCAAAACTCCAGACTTCTAGTAGTTCCTAGAATAGCAAAGTCCACTAAAGGTGGTAGAACATTCTTACATTTTGCTCCTTAACTTTAGAATAGTCTTCCTGACAGTGTTCAGGGCTCAGACACATTTATCTTTTTTTTTTTTTTTTTTAGCAAAGCCTACACATAACACACATCATCACATAACCTTGTGCTCCAGTATATCTGATCACGTGCACATTATCAACTTGTGCTGTTAATATCATGAACAGCAGCTACGCTAATTCCACTCCACTGCTTCTCTCTCTTTACCCATCCTGAAGCATCCGGAGGTTGCGCCAGCTCCAGTCACGTCCCACCTCATGAAGATTTTGTGGTTTTGAACCCCGCGGCTTAAACAATGAAGCGGCTAATTTATGGATTTTTCCTGGGTTTTTCCCGGTTTCACAAGCTCCAAGCCAAAAAAACTGACCCCTTTAACATTAGACCAATGAAATTGCCGAACGGGTTCAAGTGAACCAATGAAACGCTATATTAAATCTGGTGCGCTTCCACTGAATCGGGCCGCAGCACATGGTAAATATGGATGAGGTTTCTCTGACGTTTGACCTGCCGCTCACTCGGACTGTCAACAGGAAATCTGAATCATTTGTCACGCTGAAAACAACCGGGCATGAAAAAACGCACTTCACCTGTGTTCTGAGCTGCACGGCATCGGGAGAAAAGCTTCACCAATGGTGATTTTTAAACGCACGACGATGCCAAAAGATAAACTCCCGAGAGAAATTGTTGTGAAAGGAAGGAGGAAGACAGTGAACAATGACTTTCTTGGTAGGCTACTGTTCAGATACAAGTCGTGTAACAGACACTGTCTTTCATTAAAGCCTGTGTAAAGTACATTAGTTTCAGTGTAGACACCTGCAGCTTATAGACAGGTGCGGATTATTTATGTTCAAAATAAAAAAATCTTTGTAAAATTCAGTGCGTGCGGCTTATATTTGGGTGCGCTTAATAGCCCGGAAATTACGGTATGTGCTTTTTCTAAGCTGCCACATGTAAATGTTCATAGTAATGCAGCAAAGACATACATTCAATACACTGATTGTTCTACAGGAAAGCACCACACTTGGGGGGGTTGCATACCCCTCATCAAATGTGCAGTTGCTCCCTTACAACTCACCTATATCATTACTGCATTTCAAAATATATCCAGTAGGGGGAGATGATGCATCAACAGTGTAAAATGACCAATATAATACAGATAAAAAGATAAGAGGGGATAATAATAAGATACACAGTCAATAATATACAAGTATAAAGAAAAATTGAGAAGGTGTAAGATGAGGTTTTGTAAGCATGAGATGTAATCTATATTGAGAGTAAAACATATATATATATATATTATATATATTTAAAAAAAAAAAAAAACTGATCAGTCTGCATTTGGAAGGGGAGCCCAAAATCGCAATACACCAATTAGATTAGAGTAGGGAAACTAATACCAAACAAACACGTGAGCAAATCAAATTATTCAGACATGCCATAGATAAAGTTGTTCATTCACATGGTGTTCTTCATAACCAATGAAAGAATAAAAGCACCACTGTGGTCAAAACAGTCTTCAAAAAATGAAATAATTTTCAAAGAAATTTCCTTTAAAAATATTTTGTGGCAAAAAAATTCCAAAGTTTTACTGCTACCATTTTTTCTTTTTTGATGCAACAATTTCTTGGCTACATGCTCCTACCCTTCGAATGTCATCACAGAGAATGCTCAGTGGTTTCTTATTGAAATCTTCTGCCCCCTCGTCTGGACAGCTCAGTCGTTTCCACAGGCTTGTAGCACGATCCTTCAGTTTGTCCCGGGATGAAATTAAAGATTCCTTCTTCATTTCCAGCTGGACAGGACAAACATAAAATATATATTATAGATATCTGTTCTGGATATATTTTATCTTGCAACAACAGTGGCAGCAATGTGGCTTATTCTGTAACATTTTTACAACAAAACACTTTTGAAACTGTACATTACCTGACTGAGCAGCAGCTTTAGAGCTTTGATGTTTTCATGTGTGAGCAGGAATATGTCGGTGTCGGGACAGACAGACTCTCGCTCGAGACTGGTTTCTGGCTCGTGGCCCATCTCATCCATCAGATTTCTGATGTCCTCCCTGAGCCCTGAGAAAACCTTCACCCTGCTCTCCTGCATTAAACAGATGGAACACGGCAGGGATGACTAATAAGCCACATCCTGTAGGAAGTAAGAATTAGCCAAGGTCAAAAGTCAAAAGTTCCAGAAGAGTAAGAAAAGTGTATGATTAACAAGTCATGTGTTGGTAAACTTTTGAATGTTGTCGAGTTACAAGACAATCCCACTGGCCACAAAATGTTGAACCACAGAGTATTGGCCAATTAAATAAATGTCTTGCATTGTAAGGCCAAAACTTTTAATACATTTCTCGTACCAAAGTGAGCCGAGTTTGTATGCTGAACATTGCCACATTGAACTGCACCAGTACTAAATAATACTACTCAAATTAATGATTTAGAAACCAAACTAAGCGTCTAATTTAAAGCTGAAATGTATGCAGTGCTCCCTGACACACAATGAGTCTTGATGACAAACGAGCAATCTGTCACTTACTGGCTACTAAATTCAACAACGGAACAAGCAAACCGTACCAAGTTTAACACACAAATGAGCATTGGGTATGTCTGAATGTTAAATGAGGACACTAAGTAAAGCCTTCAACAATATTTTGAAATGAAACATTGTGAATAGGAAGCCACTGGGTTTTGGTAACCAGCAGACCTCATATGAGAAATGGAAGACTGCACAAAATAGCAATGAGGACATTCTACATGTGGGCAAATAAACTGAATTTGTTCTGAAGCATTGTTTGAAATTGTAATAACAACAGCACCCAGAATAGGGACTTTTGAGTTGAGTGAGAACCCTTGACAGACACTTGTATATAAACAATACCACTCAGGTACATAAATGAAGGTGATTCTGTGTGATTGTATTGAATAAATCAGTGGTCTGCTCTATTTTAGCTCTGCCCACATGATACATCAGTAAGAAAAAAAATATATCAGCACAGCTTTTTAAATATGGTACAGTTTGCTACTGTTGTGGAGGATTACGAGTCATTTGCTGAGGTGAGCAGCCCAATGGAAAGTTTTAAAAGACAATTGAAATGAGAATTGAAGGTTAGACTATGATGAGTTTGTGTCTGCAGTGGCTGCTGAACACTCAAGTTCAAAATGATGTCTTTTTTAAAAAGAGACAAGTTGTGAATATGAGTCAGGAAAGAGAATGTGGAGACAATCACTCACTTTTTCATCGCTGAGCTGCTTGATGTGCTCACGGAGCTCCTGCAGTTGTGTGCGAGAGGGCATGCTCCCAGTGGGAATGTAGTAAGGTGTAGAGCACAGTGTCACACACAGCTCTTCATCCTGCTTCATCAGATCACTCAGCTCCCTCAGACGATCACTCTTTTCTTTCTGTAGAGTCTCTAGGCGACAGCGCAGGTTCTTCTCTATCTGAAGGACAGTCAGGTCTTCCTCTAACTGGGAAGTTCAGCAAAAAAGTAAATTATACAATAACGTCCTCCTCACTATAAGGACTTTGTGATGCTTTGGGGCAGTGTTTTATTCAAAGTCTAATTTTGGGCTTTAGCATTTATGAGGGCCTTTAAAGGACCATCATACAAGAATAGTAATTTTTCAGCATAGGTAACCCATCATTTATCTAAAAGTGGAATTGGACTGAACTAGGACATATGTTTTACAGCTTGTAGAGACTAGTCTATGAATAATACTTTAACTAGTCACTGCTAAAAAGATAAACTAGTTAAGCTTAGGCAGATGACAGAAATGCAGGCATATGCCTAAAATTTTAATACAAACATCTACCTACATGTAATATTTCACACTAGATGGATTCTACTGTCAACTACACTGATTGCATATAAATTTAACAAACCCTTTACATAAGGGTAATGACTTTCTATTTTTAACTAGGACAAAAGTCCAACGTCGGTAAAGAATACAGTTTCTGTATAAAATCGGTACTTTAAATTATATTATACAGATGTGTATTCTGTGTTATTAATAGACTTCAACAGCTGCCTTTTAACTTCTAGCATGCATGAATTTGGAGAAAAGTTGTCATTCATGCAGAGAAACGTGTCAAAATGTTTTGTAATCGCACATACACTGCAGATTTAGTCATGAGAGAGATTAGGCTGAACTCCAGAGTCACTCATTTTAAGTATGGATTTTTTTTTGCAGCAGCAGCAGCAGTTTGGTATAGCTATGTGATCTCTTCAGTATACATCACATCCTTACATTTTTTTAAACCTCTACTACCAAGCAATTAGCAAATAAAATGATTGGCAATAAAAATAATTATATTTTCTGCACGTATTCGTATATAATGAAATAACTACAACATAGTTGTGTATTGTTGAATGTTGATTTAATAAAAGTTGCTATTAGATTAAAGCAGCTAGAAATCCTAAATCTGCTGCATTGTTTTCGCTCTTAAAGTTATATGAAAATATGTACATCGTATCTGACTACTCATTGTGCTTTTTAGAAGCTTTCACAATTTGGAATTTTGTATACAATGTTTGTAAAATTATGACTTACTGATGCTTACTGAGAACAGCAATCATAGATCAGGTTATTGACTGAAGTAGTAGCAGTCTCAAGAGATCGAGGGGCTGGATAATATACATGGTTATTTTCTTAAAAGTTGACATTTTATACCACTTGTTGAAAATATATGGAGCATCCTGCCTAACCTACTTTATACGGTTCCATAGACATCTCGAGACACAGCGTCTCCAACTGCTTCTGAGTCGTAATAATGCTGGTTTTGATGCGGTGTCTGAGTGACTCCTCTTCAGTGATCATGTCCTTCAGAAGGTCCTTTTTGGAACAAGAAGATAATTAACAAACATAACATACACAGACTAATAGCAGAGCAGAAAGCACAATAAATGCTGATGCTTACCTCAATATATTTTTTAACAGTCTGCATCCTTTCAATCCTCTGCTCCTCCATGATGCCGATGCTGTCCCAGATGTCAACCAGCCTCGCCATGGCATGATTGATGCCCGTTACAAGGGAAGATGCCATAGCGTCACTGTGGGGCAAAATAATTTTAGAGCAGCATTAAGCTTAACATTATTTCTAAATGTACTAGTTTGGTACACTAAATACACACACAAATACTAGTGGGAATATTATGGAATGGGAAGAAACCAGAGAAAGGAAATCCACATGGGCACAAGGAGAACATGTAAGCTAAGCTGTAATGGGACCCTGGATCTTTGGAGTGACTGTGTAATGATGAAGAATATCACAACATTTAAAAAGGAGTATGAAGAGTGTGTGAATGAATAAAACAAAAAGCAAAATTAGCTTTTATTATTTTCAATATAGTTACATTTACAGCTTTTCTTTTTTGAACTTGCAGAAATGGTTTTAAATCTACATCAGAGAGGTACATAGGTTATTTATTTATAAGAGGTCAAATTGTCATTTAAATGTAGTTCTTTGGGGTGTATGTCTGTTTATGTCCATGGTAATTTTATGTTATCTAGCGTACATTTATGTTGCTGTATGTAGCACCTTAGTCCGAGAGGAACATGGTTTTATTTTACTGTGTAAATGTACTAACCATTTTGAAATGGCAAGGAAAACTCACTTGACCACTTGGAGACATATATAGAAAAATAAATAAATTCAATTCAATAAAATTTTATTTGTATAGCACTTTTAACAATGAACATTGTCTCAAAGCAGCTTTACACAGATAATGTGGTGATTAAAAGTAAATATGTTCTTTGTAACTAAGTTTGTCCCTGATGAGCAACTGTGGCCAGGAAAAACTCCCCGAGATGGCATAAGGAAGAAACCTTGAGAGGAACCAGACTCAAGAGGGAACCCATCCTCACCTGGGTTGCACCAAATGTCCATTTGAAGCTGATATACAATGTTGCGGGGTACAGTGATAACGATCAAAAGCAAACTGTATTCCTGAGTCAGTGTAGCAGACTGTTGACATTAACCACAGTCCAGTCCATCCTCAAAACGCCCGTTCTTACTCCGGAATTTCATGGAACCACCCAAATTATGGTGAAGTGTAAAGTCTGAGTAGGATAAGAGGATGTAGGTAATTTGTTTTATCTTCATAGTTAAGTGTCGGTGTGTTTAATCTGGTGTAGTAATACTAGAAGCCTGTATTTGGAACATGGCAAAAAGTGATTTGGCTTAATAGTGATTTGCACAGTTCAATCACCCATTCACACTACACAATTTCTCACTCACTGGATCACCATTTTGCTCCACATAATCACACTGGTTCCTGACCTGGTAGACAAAGAAATAAATCCACATTCTGCAGGAAAGCAGTGAATCTTATGGTAAAATGTCTTTTGACATTTAATGATTTTAAATACGTTTTGCAGACAGTATGAAACACACATTATTTCATTACGCCTAAATGTTAATTTGGCAGCTGGTTAGTCATATAACGTGTGTTGTAGAAATATTATCAAGTATCATATAGTCTTAATTAAAAAAATAATCCTCAATCCTAGAATTCCCAAGCATTTCAGGGAGTCAGATTATTCGGCTCAGCTCACGAGAGAGTCGACTCTTCAATTCACTTCAATTAATTTGTATTTGTATGGCGCTTTTAACAATGAATCCACTCTCTAAACGACTCAATGGCCCAGCCCCCATCTTACTTTTTTCATTTTCTAAATAAACAAAGCAACATTTCGACCCTTTCACCAACGATACATCACCATAGGAAATGTATTTATATCTGTAGACATGTCAGATTACTTTCATTTGTTCTGTGTCCTGTAGGCAGCCTTTAGCACTCAGCTATAGCCTTAAATGTGAAGGGGATAAACACACATGAGCGTGAGAAAAAACCCCGATCTTATGAGCCAGTGAGCCGATCTAAGGTTTCTACACTATTCAGACATAAAGTTGACCGTTTAAACAGCATTAGTCCACTAAAAAACGAAGGTTTTACACGTGTTAAAACCACACATGCAAAATACGTTCACACTTCTCACATTTTCCCGTCAAAATAGTGTATTATTTACTATAAATAAATAAAATAAATTAGAACATACCTTCTTCGGCTCCCCATCATTATTCCGTTAAATGTAATCCACCTCTAAATAAACCCAATAAAAAAAACTGTTTAAATGAGAATAATGTAAAATCCCGCCCGGGCCCGAACACACACCAAATCCACCAACCGCGTTCAAATTTGAATTGAGCCACGGGGTGTCTTCTTCATCTCTCAGTGCTTCCGGTAGCAAAGCGGCTCATTACTGTCACCTAGCGGTGACATAACCCACAGTGTCTTTAATGTGTCCTTTCACCATCGAAAAGTTTCACGCAATACAAATTTATACACATAACTAAACACAATAATGTGCATGTTAAAATACTAATTATACACATTATATGGTTTAATTATTAATTTCATTGTTACATTTATAATCAAAATCACTGACTTGTGTTGTCTAAACATCAGTCTCCATACCCCCCTGTCCTCTACATCTGCCTCTTTCAAACCAACTACCTGCATGTCTTCCCTCACCACATCCATATACCTCCTCCTTGGTCTTTCTCTTTTCCTCCTTCCTGGATTTTAAATCCTCAGCATTCACCTACCGATATACCCCATGTCCCTCCTCTGCACATGTCTCAATCGCGCCTCCCTCGAAGAGGATATGTGTCTCAAGAGGATGATATACCGGCAGATTCTGTGAACATCGTATTTTGTGACAGTAGAGGGCGCTATTGCTCAAAAAATGTAAATGAATCCGTTTATTTGGCGCACCTGGTTCTCCGCAGCACGACAAGAGTGTTTTCTAAGCGCATTCAGGTTAACGTGCACGGCGCCAGGCGCGCTCACGCACAGACCGCCACTGTTTGAAATTTTCTGAGTTATCAATTTTAAGCTGCATTTGAGCAATAGTGACCTTTAAGATAAAAAAAAATACAATCTGATGTAACACCGGCACGCCAGTACTGCTATGGCTTTATTTTCATAATTCTATGACTTTATACTTGTAGTGCTACAACTTTATTTTTGTAATTTTTACTTTATTCCCGTGTACCTACGACTTTATTCCCGTAATCTTTGATTCTTTTTGATGTAGCACTAGATGCCGTCATAATTCTAGGCCCTCTTAAAGATGTCAAAGCATTTTCATGTCATTTGATCTGATGGTCAGAGAGCGCACTAGTCAGAGCTCGCAACCCGTATCTGTAGCAAACTGCACAAATATATTTGTGTAGATTTACTAGCTGTTTTTAACATTCCACAATAGATGACAGAGGAGAAGAAATTGATTAGGTCACATTTACAAGGACAATTACAAGACAAACTTTTCAAGAAAAGCTGGACATTGCAAGGAAAGGTCAGCCATATTGTTCATAAATCGTTTATAATTTTTTTTTCACTTTCTTTTCTGTAGAATTTGCAGGCACGGAAAAAATGCAAAAAAAAAATGCATAGGAACACTTTATGAGGTTAAAATTGATGCTTCTGCTAGAGATGATGTATGCAGCTCAGCTGTGGCTCCAGTAAAAGGAGACTTGTTAATTGGATTACTTGCTTTAGTAATGGCATTCATTCTCACTGTTTAAGATATATGTCTGTGATACAATGCTCTGTTATTCCATGTTTCTGTATAATACTGATAGTTTCTATAGCTGTGGCACCATAATGATGTTATTAAGTATTGGATTGATTCCTTTAGGCCTAAGTGTGAAATGCATGGCCAGCCACTGTGAAAATGTAAATAAACCCCTCCATAAATTGAAATCAGCAGGAGCTTCATTTATCGATGCATAGAACAAAACAGTGACTGAAACTCATTGGCATAAACGGAAGTGGGCATCTTTCAAAAAGTCAATAAAATGGAAGCAAAAGAATAATGTAAATGTTGCTATCCTTTTTGTGCAGCCTGGGACCAAATAATCCATGGCCCAGTGGTCGTAGACCCCTGGTGTACTCTATTGGGCTAGTATACAGTACACTATGTACTTAGCAGCTTCCTATGCCTAGTAGTTGTACTGTATGCAGTTTAGCATTTGATGTGTGAGAATGACTGTGACACATCCTACTTTTTTTTTTTTTATAGTTACCTTGACATCAAAATTAATGAATTAAATAAAGATAGTTTAAAGTTATTGCTTACAAGGTCCAACTTAGTAGGACCCCTTCATAATTATAACACTGATGAAACTAATGCTTACTGTAACGTGTATTCTTAAATTGCAACGATTTATTGAAAGAAACAGGCAGTCAGCGTAGGAAACAAATCCAATAAACCGCAAAACAGAAATACTTGGTCAGGCAAACAGAAACAAAGGTCGGTACACTAAAAAGACAATGAACCAATATAATAGGTAATGTGGTATGGTGACATTGCTCTGTAGTTCAGGAGAAATGTTGTAGTGAATAACTAATTGACTATGAATAACTAATAATTTTCTTAAATGCTTAAAATATTAATTTATTTACAGAGTCTTCTTAAATGTATTGTTTATAGTATATTCTTGCTCTCTTTTTCTTACTCTGCTGTGTGTGAAACGTATAGAACTCAACAATTGCCAGAGGAGAACAAAAAGAATGAACAGTTAAAAATTAAGTTTAAAATAAAAAAAATAAATAGAAAACTAGGAAAAATACAGCAATCAAAAATATATTCACAAATGCACAGTCTAGAAAAAATTACAAAAGGAATTTAAAAGAAAAACAGATTTTTTTTCTTCTTTACAAATACTATTTGAATTGCTCATGGCAATGGTCCCCAACCGCCGGGCCCCAACCCCCTAGGTCAATTGGTACCGGGCCGCACAGAAAGAATACATAACTTACATTATTTCCTGTTTATTTATTATCTGATTCTGAACGATGTTTTATTTTGGAAAATTACCGGATTCTCTCAGCCACATCTGTCTATGGCTCACTATTGATGCATGTCACGTGCCTTACCTACATCCGCTACCTTCTCAAAGGGGCTGCTCCGGCCGGTAACACATAATACATTACTGCTAAATTGAAACCCCCAAGTGAGCAAAATAAACAAAAAACAACACTGTGGAGTCACGTTTATTAATATATTTAGAAAATACCAGTTTTTATTCCGGTTGTATCATTTTATTGTGTTGTATTTATCTGCCACACCTTAAAGGCCAGTTCGTGAAAATATTGTCTAACATTTATCCAGTCCGTGGTGCAAAAAAGTTGGGGACTGCAGGCTCATGGCATCACTATTGCAGGTAAGAACATTCACCAAACAAGACTGGGCTCTTCTTTAATAGCCCTGGCTACACTCTTTTTGGGCCATACTGAGTTTTTACTTTACTAGGTTAAATTGAAAGTTTATTTCATTGAATATTCAGTATATAGTGTTCATAATTTACCCTATTAAAACCAATGGGCAAAAAAGTAAGCAAAACACTTGATCATTTCTTGGGTACTTTCAGAGGTCTCTTCTTAGCAAACAGCAAGTTTTCACCTCCTGGCTGTACTGTGTTTCTCAACCACTCTGTTTGGCATATACAAATCTGCAACCCAGATAACTGACTACCACCAGACAGCACAAACAAAACAAAAACAAATTAAATAAAACCATAAACATAATTTATTATGGCCTCATGAATGAGCAGGTCTTGGGAGGGCATACTTGTCTTGGGAGGTTGCACTGTCAACCTCAGGCGGAATCACGGCATGGGACACCGCACCGTTTGTCACAGATATTTTGGTGCTTTAGCATTGGACTCTTGTAAGAGCTTGGCTTTGGAAGTCGCAAAGTCAGCCTCTAGCATAAGCAAGGCTTGGGATGCAATACCTCCGCCTCTGGTAGAAGCATACTTCGGAGGCTTTAGGAATCAACAGGACATAGGACTTCTAGCTGTTGGCCTCGTCATGTGGATGATGTGGGATGCCGCTCTGTCTACCTTTGGCTGGAGCTTGGTCTTGACTGCCTTCTCATCAAGTTCAGGAAGGTCTGCAGGGGAGACCATACTGGTGACCTCTGGCTGGAGCTTGGCTGTGAAGGTCCCCTTTTCTGCCTCAAAGTGGAGCTGCCTGTGGGGTGGTGCCATGTCAGTTTCTAGCTGGAGCATTGCTTGGGAATCAACCATGACACCAAACTCTGGAAGAAACATGAATTGGATGCAATGCAGAACAATGGGATTCTGTAGCATCAAGCTCTGGTTGTAACTTGGTGGTGGAGGCACCTTGTTGACCTTGTTGACCTCAAGGGTACGTTTAAGAGTGAGCCATCTCATTTACCTGAGGCTGAAGCTTTATGTGCCTTATCAACCTCAGGATTAATCTTAGCATTTAGATGAACTTGACTGAAAATGAAAACAGAAAATAATAAAGAATTACAGAAGAGCTCCAAAAAGAATTATTAAAATTAAAATGTTCTACATAGCTATCTACATAACTTGGCAGTGAGAGCTGCCTTGTCAGCATCAAAATGAAATGCTGCAAGAGAAGCCACCCCATTTGACTTTAGCTGAGACTTAGATGTAAAGGCCACCCTGTCTGCCTTAGGGTCCTTCTGGGGGTTGCTATGTGGTCCCTAGCTGGGAAGGGCATGCCCTGGCCTCTGGCTGTGCAGTCCGTCTTTGGCAGGAGCATAACTTGGAAGGCTGCTGCATCAAGTTCTGGCTGCAGAGTGGTGATAGAGCTTGCAGGAGGAAGAAGGGAAGGCCCATTGGCCTCTGTTTGGAGCATTGCAGTGGAGACCTTGTCAAACTTATCATTTAGATGAACCTGACCAAAAAAATGAAAAAGATAAAAAAGAATAAATGAGTTGCAAGAGGATCTGGATAATGCCACTGACAGGAGCATAACTTAAGAGGCTTTATTGTCAGCCTCTGGCAGGAGCATATCATAGGAGATCTTGTCATCAGGTTTAGAAAAAAGCATAAATTGTAATCTCTGCCATCTGCCTTTGGAAGGAACGTAAATTTAGGTCCGTTCAGTCAGTCTCTGGCAGAAGCATAACTTGGAAGACTAAGCATCAAGCTCTGACCGGCTTTTATGATTTTCTTATTTGATTTTATGCAAGCCTATTTTTTTGCGTGTATACTCTTGACCTTGCAAAAAAACTCCTTCTGTACACATATGTAGACTTCATAAACCACTGAATATAATCTTTTTCATGAAAAAGATGGTTTGGTCAAATCAGAATTTGTTTGCAAAGATTTAAAAAACATCTTCCTGATCTTGGAAGCTGTTGGCCACACACACTGATAATGCCATGATTGCTATTTATTCTAAGGAAGCAATACCCCTGATGTCGGTGATTCTGTAGTGTAGAGCAGGGGTCACCAACGTGGTGCCCGCGGGGACCACAGGAGTCGCCCGCGGGCCTTTAAAAAAAATTAAAATAAAAATAGCTGTTTCCTACCTTGTTAAATCATTGTTGATAATTATTGTGAGAAATCATTAACATGATCAATGTCTTCACATAGATCAGGGGTGTCAAACTCAGGCCCGTAGGCCAAATCCGGCCCGACGTACAATTATATCTGGCTTGCGAGATGATTTTATATACATCTATTATTATTGTTATTAATGGATATGAAGCGCTGATAAACACAAACTACAGATCCCATAATGCAGCGCTTCAGCTGTCTTAACGAACTCTAGACTACCTAAGAACATTCCAGCATCAATCAAGTTGAGCTTCTGTTGACGTATTTAACCCTATTGTAAAGTTATTGTGAAGCCCCTCACAATGGCGAAGAGTAAAGTTGATTCTGAAAACAGAGCCTTTCAAAACCGATGGGATTCTGAGTAGATGTTTACTGACACTGTTGGTAAACTCGTGTTTTATTTGTGAAGCGAATGTGGCTGTAATTAAGGAATTGAATCTAAGAATGAACTACGGGACAAAACATCAGGAGAAGCTGAAAAACCTGAATGCAAAACAGAAGATACAGAAAGTAGAAGAGTTAAAGAAGAATCTGACATTTCAGCAGATGTTTTTCACCAGAGCAAAATCACATAGTGACACTGGTGTGAAAGCAGAGGAGAAATCACATCACAGGAGAGTCACATCAGCCGCTTATTTACTGAGGGAGAGTTTCTGAAGAGCTGCGTGATGAAGCTGTGGGAAGTCTGGTGTTTGACAGGAGATATTTTTATGGAGAGCAAAAAAATTTTTTTAGTTTAAGAGAATTTTTTATAAAATGGCATAAGAGCAAATCAATCTGATTGTTTTGATTTGTTGTTATTTTAAAGTTTTTTTTTGTTTGTTTTTTTCGCAGCATGTTTAAATTTTTAGCTTGTATAAATTTGACAGGATATATTTTTAAGGAGAGCAAAATATTTTAAGCTATTTAAAGTTTATGTTTATTTATTCTGGAATAATATTCCTGTCTGTTTTTATTCATATTTATGTTTAAAAAAAACATTGTTCAATAAATGTTTATCCTGTTCAGCCCATGACCTAAAGAGTGTTTTGAGTTTTGGCCCACTGTGCAATTGAGTTTGACTCTGACATAGATGAATATTATTAATTATTAATAATAACATATAATTAAAGGTAAATTGAGCAAATTTGTTATTTCAGAAGTGTGTATCAAACTGGTAGCCCTTCACATTAGTCAGTACTCAAGAAGTATCTCTCGGTGTCAAAAAAGATTGGTGACCCCTGGTGTAGAGTGAGCACTGTCTTTTTGTTTCTCTGCTCACTGGACCTTATAGTGAGCACTGTCTTCTTTTTAATCTGGTCTCCTTACTGCCATCATAGAGCATGCGGTTCTTATCATCACATTCTACTATGCATCACTTCTTGAAGGACTTTCACAAAAATTGTCAATGTGTGGCATTGTCTTCCATGGCACCCTTGACCATAATAGACAGTTGCTTATTGAAGATTATTAAATACATAAATGTGTAGTATGGTTTTTAGTAATGGTTTGTGTTTTTTGTCATACCTAAAACTATATTCTTATGGCTGCTGTGCAGGGCAGGTTTGAATTAAAATAAGTAACACTGTCTAAATCCAAAATGACTACACAACGTAAATCACAGGGTATAGAAGGCATTAGTTGATAATGAGCAGGTATATATTTGAAACTGAGTCATTTTCTGGACATTGCTTTGCCGTCTAAAGTCATAACTTACAGGGATGTTGGAGTTTTAACTCCATGCCTCTGTCAGAGCTTTATTAAAATAAGCAGCCCTAATCATCACCCCATGTCTGATGCTTCTCAATATAATAATCAGCTGTTTTCTAGCCTGGAGTAGCTGATAAAGGTGGTGTTATTAAGTCGGTTTTATAGTATAGAACTGTTAATTTCTCAATGATGGTGAGTCAGAATGTGTTGTTTAAGTTTATACTTACTGTAACAGCAGTACTAACAATAATGCATCTTTAGGTAACAGGTTTCAATTATACATTATTGTTTCTATAGTAACAGCTCTTTCACAGGGCCTTGTATGGCAGGAGCTTGGTTAGTTGGTTATTATGCTATTATTAAATAAATGCTGTTATTTATTGAAGAAAATAATTTTAATCATTATTACTGTGTTTTCTGTAAGCAAACATTTATTTAAATGTCAAATGTCACTGTGTTTCCAGTTCCGGGGCTTTGTATATATTCTTCTGAGGAAAAGTAACATGACAAGCATGTTTTTTTTTTTATTTTGGTCTTGGTCTAAAAGTAACATTATAAAGTGATAAAAATGCATTAATTTCTTAAATGAAATATAAATTAATTAGGAAAAGAATATCAGTAACAAATTGTATGAAAAGACTTAGAACTAGGAAGTGCTGTTATAGAAACATTTAGTAAATGTTACAGTATATTTTCTTTATCATATTACTTTATTATTTTCTTACTGTACTGCTGTATTAGTTTCCTATTGCACTTTATTAATGGAAGATATCCATAAATGGATAGATATTATGCTGGAAAAATGTCTTCCCTGATTGTAAAGATTCTATAAATTCCATATTTATATATTAGATTCAAAATTAGTCACTATTAAGTATAATATAGCATTAAATATATATTAAATAAGAAAGATCTTATGGGGAGTGGTGGCTCCAGCGGTTAAGGCGCTGGGTTGCCGATCGGAAGGTCTGGGGTTCAAGCCCCGGTATCGCCAAGCTGCCACTCTTGGGCCCTTGAGCAAGGCCCTTAACCCTCTATGCTCCGGGGGTCCCTTACGAGGGAAATATCAAGGTCCGTGACGTCGGAGTGACGTGGGGCCGCCTTCCCGTGGGCTCACCACCTGCAGTAGGGACCGTAAGGGACGGTGCTGTGAGGATTGGGCAGCAGTCGAAGGGCTGCTTAGACTGCTGCCCCCGTGACCCGAATTACGGATAAGCGGGAGAAAATGAATGAATGAATGAATAAGAAAGATAAGCAAAATCAATACCATTTATTAATACATAAAAAGGTTTACATTAGTCACATTTATAAGAGCTGGTTAATGCTGCATTCATATCATATGGAAAAAACTGTACTCCCTACTATTTGAATGAGAACTGTACAAAAGGAACCTTTTAATTAGTAATTTTAAGCTTTGGAAGCTTTGACAGCTCTTATATTGCTCACAAAAGGTTGTAGTATGGCAATGGATTATACAAACATGTCATTTAAAAAAATATTTTTTTTCATATTTAATCTTAATACACATTACAGCCAGTAAACTGCACTTAATATAGAATGAGATGCATTATTTAACATGAAGAATACTGTGTGCAATTTCTAACTAGCATCACATAAAAACTACAGTAAACCGTAATGGATGTTTTTATGTCGGAACAGCAGGGTTTTCCCCATTCTCCCATATAATATGAATGTAGCATAAGTACTTACAGTAACAATAGCATTATCTCTTATAGAAAGAGAAAATAAGAAAAAACTCAGTATAAATTTGTGTATAAGAATAAAAAAAATTTGATCATTAATACTGTCAGATTGGAATCTCCTTTAGCTAATAATTTATAAAGTAAAAAAGGTGTGTTTAATGTCTGTGATGTTTGTTGAGCATTTGATCAGGTTGCACTCCCTTTACACAGATGTAGTGTTCACCGGTGCTGCAATGTCGCTTGTGGCAAAACAAACTGCACTGTGAATATTATGGAATGACCGTGTGTGCATTTCTTTATCATCAGACCCGAAGAAAGAACCTCGTCTCAAAGAATCTATGACTTTTGTGTTACAGCATGCCAATATCACATTTACACCCAATTCTTTGTAATCTTTTATCAGTCCTTTCAAGGTGTTCATACCTGTGGTGTCAATGAAAGGGACAGAAGAACAGTCAAGGATTATCGTGTGGAAATCCACTTCGCTTGCTACTAGGCTTAAACTGACATCGCCATTTTCTTTGTCAGTCTGCGTTGCAGTTCTAATTTTAGCTTTTTTCTCTAGTTTTCTCCTTCTGCTTTTCTCAAGGAATGGTTCGAGTCCAGCTGCTTTAAATAAAGACTTTAAGAAAAAGTCCTTGTTTGCATAGTAAAGTGGAGCTTGAAAGCGAAATATTTTTACTTTTGGAATAATCACAAGGTGATCATAGTCATCCATGTCCTCATAATTATTAGTGTTCTCAATTTGGCCCAGTAGTGAAGCCTTGGGTTGTTGGGTTTGCACCATGACACACATCATGGAAAAGACTACTCCAATCACCAGGCCAATCTCTACACTGATTAAAGCACTTGAACACATGGTCACCATCCAGACAGTCGCATCGCTTTTGCTAAGGCGCCAAAGCCTGGGAAAGTCTCTGAATTTCCGCAGGGCACCTCTAAGACTGACAATAATGATGCAGGCCAGGACACACTTTTGTAAGGAATAGAAAAATGGTGCTAAAAACAAAAGAACTAAGAGAACAACAAAAGCACTCACCACGCTAGATACTTGTGTTTGGCAACCTGTTGAGTCTTTTACCATAGTCTTGGCAAGTGCAGCACTTGTGGTGAAAGAGTGGAAAAATGATGGGATGATGTTACAAAAGCCAATTGCCAACATCTCCTGGTTTGGTCTGACTGTGTAGCCATTCTTTTTTGCAAACATCTCTGACAAAGATACAGTGAAGGCAAAACTGATCACAGCTAATGGGATGGCATCAAGTGCTACACGCGGAAAAAGTTCAATGCTTGGAACCTTTGGTGGGATGAAACCTGTTGGAATAGCACCTGAGATGCTTGAGTTATACTGACCATTTAGATCAAAAAAGTGGGAAACCACTGTTGCTAAGGCTACTACTACTAGCTCTGTAGGCAGTGGTATCTTCAGGCGGTTCTTGTACCGGTCCTGGAGCTCTTTTCCTGCTAGTAGGACAGCTATACAAATAGCACTTGTAATCAAATCGCAAATGTTGGTTTTATGTATGTTCTTGAAAATGTTGATCCAAGTCACAACCACGGTTCCATAACCCTGATGACGAGGGATTTTCAGGCCCACCAGATACTTTGCCTGTACTGTCAGGATGGTGCATGAGGCACCAGTTGCGAAGCCATCCAGCATGGGAGCAGAGAGATAAACTGAAACAAACCCAAGCCTCAACACAGCCATCAGGACCTGAAAGGAAAATATATTTAAAATATCACAGTTTCTTAATAATAAGACATGTTACAAATGTATATGTTTTTGTTTAATCTGGAGAAAGGAAGTACCTGGTAAACTCCAGCAAGGAATGTTAAAGCTGTTGCAATGCCAATAGCATAGCATTCCTTTCCACATTCACTGCTGAAGGCCACTATGGTGAGGTTGTCCTCAGTATCCTGGTGGTCTCTGGTGGTGTTCCATACAGCAGCCAAAGAGCTTTGCTTACTTTCTTCACTCAAATCAAACCCCGCTAAATAGACTTCTCTATCGACAACCTGCCCTACCATTAAACTCATGAGGCTAAAGATACCCACAGATACATGCCTGGATGTGCCTAAGAAGAAGTAGATGATATTGGCAAAAAAGGATGTGTACAGACCATAAATTGGCTCCAAGCCTGCAAGGAGACAGTAAGCAATGGCTTGAGGAACTAAAATAATCCCTACTATGAGCCCGGACATCACGTCACCCCACACATATTCTTTTATCTTATATTTGGGCAGCCAGCGCACAACTGGGAAGAAATCTGTTAATGTCCTTTTCACTTTGGGCAGTGAACAAGACAGTTGATGGCGCAGTTTGCTTTTAATGACCTCTACTGGTCCCTCCTTCCGTTGAACTTTGCGTTCCAGGTGGCATGTATATTGAGGGGTTGTATCCTCCATGTCTTCTAATGCTGTCCTTGTGTGACAACAAGATTCTTTGTCCTAACTCCTAAAGAAACACAAATAAAGTTTAAAATGATATATAAAATAATTGTAAAATACAGTAAAAATACACAAATTCTCTGTTTAGGTTATGAGGTCAAATCAGATTTTTTTATGATAGTGAACCACTGCAGAATAAAAAATATAGTACACAAAGTAAACACTTAATGGTTAAAAACAATGGATAGATAATGATTTCAAATGGAAAGACATAGAAAAATATATATACAAAGTCCACAGAATAACAAAATAAAAAAATCTAAAACAGTGTATAATAAGAAAATGTCTAGGTTTGTTCAATGTAAGACTAACACTGGGGTAGTTTTTACTGTGTATGACTTTATATCCACAGCACAGTAGGAATTTATAGAGCTCAATTTCCACTCATCAGCCAGTGACCAGAGACCTTTATTACTGCATCAATGTAGCCAGATTATATCAGCCCATTAAATTACGTTATTGTACTGTTTCATGTTGGTAGGTTCATTTTGATATTTAAAATACATACTCAAAGTCTTTGCAAAAGTCAAAGTATCCAAATAAATACTCTTGTTAAAAATAATAAACTATAGAAAAAAAAAAAAACATTTAAATTTAACTGAAATATGAAAGTGTCTGTCTTGATTTGAAGCCACACACTGAATTTAGTTACTGAGAGTAAATTAGTTGCTTTTTTACTAAGTAACATAGAAAAACATTAACTTAAGCTAAAAACGTTCTTCTTCCTAATCTTTCAAACATTCGCTACCTACATAATACATCTGATGCTACAAAGTTGCTGAATCACTGATGTTGCAATGAAAACTGCAAATGTAAGATTTTTTTTTGTTTGTTTAGATGCATCAAACGAGGTAAAAGGTAAAAACACACAAGGTGACTTATGGAAGAACGTTCTGTTGACAAATGAATAAAAAAAATATATTTTTGGTACTAACAGAAGAACTTATGTAAGCTAGAAAACCAGATAGGTGTTACCCGACTGCCTTACACCCACAGTCAAACACGGATGTGAAAGCTTATAGGTTTGGGGCCGTTTTGGAGCAGTGAAGTTGGAGAGGAATACTAAAACAACATGGCTACCATTCCATATTTTATCAGCTTGTTATTCTTTCTGGACTGCGGCTAATTGAAACCAACTTCAGCATACAACAAGACAATGACCCAAAGCATATGTCCAAGAACTGTAAGCATTATGTAATGAGTATATTTGAAGAGTAAACATATTTATGCATTTCAACATTTACAATTTTGCCCACAATCAAGCTGTCCAGTAATTGTCTGGTAAGAACTTTGTCAAATGTGCTTACCAGGATCATTATTGTTTCCTGCTAACAGTTTTCTTTCATTTTAGGAAGCTTATCTAGGGGAAATCAATGACCTGATGGTTAGCTGAGGCTGTCTGACCCTCAATATTTTCTGTAAATATCAGCCTCAAACAACATGCAGGCTTTGGAGGGGTTTGCTTGACTAAGCTGATCATTTAAGTAAATAAAATGGCAGTTGATACAAAAGAAGAGATTAGTTCTGTGTGACTATGTGGTTTATCAAAGGCATTCACTTGAACCATGGTCCACATGTTTAATCACAGAAGAATAAACAGTACTGTTGACTAAAATGATTAAAGCAAACAGATAAGTGCTTTTACGTCCTGTAAATAAGAAGAATACACATACAGACTTCCACACTGCCAGTGTCATGATTTCCTGATGTGGGGTATCATGTGAAGGGAAGGCAGGGCTGTTTGTTTATTAAATTGATTTACCATTTCTGGAAGGAGTCTCCAATATCAGCGCTTTGAAATATGTTCGAAACATTTCCAACATGGGAAAATATTAAAGGATGGAATCCTAGATATACATTTTTTT
This sequence comes from Silurus aristotelis, assembly GCF_946808225.1. Classification (NCBI taxonomy): domain Eukaryota; kingdom Metazoa; phylum Chordata; class Actinopteri; order Siluriformes; family Siluridae; genus Silurus; species Silurus aristotelis. The sequence goes on from NC_139589.1 coordinate 12,572,707, forward strand.
TTTATTATTACTGAGTGAGAGGGAGAGAAAGAGAGAGAGAGGGGTGTGTGAGGAAATAACTTTATAGCTGCTGTAATGTAAGTAATAACAGTAACGCATCATACTTTTTATATGTTTATAGTTTGATATAACACTGTGGAATGTCTGTAAAACATTTAAAACAGTTAAGCCTTCACTAACATTATAGCACCTTTTTTTTCTCTTTCCCCCTTAAAGTTAAATAGACATGCTTTACTTTAAATAACTTTTCACTTTTAGGCTTTGATTATTTGGAGTGTCCATCATGCAAGTCTCTGTGAAAAAGCTGTTATTGTAGACATGATTAGAACATGATGCAGAAATAGAAATCTGTCATTTCCAGCTGCTATACTCTTACCACTGTTGTAATAAAAAGTGAATTGAAACCATATTTTATTAAGCAAGCAGAATGCAACAGTAGTGTTAATAATGTTTGTTAATTGAAACATGTAAAGCTTTGCTGAAAATGCTGATGGGAGATCAGGCTCAAAAATCCAAAGGTTTAAATGATAGAAAGCATTGGTTTTGTTTTTTTTAAGTAAAAAGCCACTCACCAGAATAATTCAGGTTCAAGTCTAAAATCCAATGTCGTTTCTACTCTTTCGATCTAATAGAAATTTTACTCATTACCTTGTGACTCAGAAAGCAAGTGGTTCAATCATGTTGGCACAGCTTAATAGACATTCGCTAAGCAGATACTGTCTGGTTTTATAGGCTGAAAACACAAGGGGTGGAGCTGCAAATGTTCTCAAGTCCTCCATTGAGTAATATCCACAGGATGGGGGCAAAGTGTGCATTTTCTCTTAACCATGTTAATGCATGAGGTGACTGGGTGTAAACAGGAGGTCACCTAAAAAGAGCTGCCTCAGATTTTTACTCTAATCACCTGCTGTGTATATTATTATACACATTAGTAATACCTACTTATTTTCTGTCTCTTATAGGACATTACTCATGTCTGTGCTCTGAAAGATCTGTAAGAGTGATGTTTGGGGGAAAGGTTCATTAGATATATTATATTAGATCTATAATGAATTATTACTATTTTTTGTTATTAAATGTCTGAGAGGCACAAAATGTCTGTTAATATGCAAATCACTTGAATGAAAATTAGACCAAGCAACTTAATGTAGACACTTGAAACTCATGAAACATTCATTCAGAAGATTGCTGTGTCAGGGAAATGACTAGGTTTGTCACAGGTTTTTTGTTTTCATATGTAGAACATGCTTTGGTACTGGTTTTTGAGCTGGTGTTGTTTTAGTGGACACAACACTGAAAAATACTGTTGTGTAATGATTTTCCTTCTCTTGATTTAGTTTTAAACAAGATGAAAATTTTTTTATTTTGGACAGAATTCTGCATGTAAAACTCTCATTTGCACATCATGAGTCATATTCTGGATAAAGGCTGGGAACCTGAACAACAATTTGTGGTCGATATAAGAAGGCAGGTAGGAAAGTATGGATAAGAAATCAGGTACACATTTGAATTTAAAAATCATACCTTCGATCCAATGTAAACATATGCATTGAAGGATTCTAAACACATTAACACTTTTACCCTACATTGCTTGCTGTAAGGTGAGACAGAAAGAGCGACTCACCCACATCACAGCCGTGAGGAAGTACAGTATAGAGTGGATATATGCCATGCATTTCTCCTAGAAATGACTTCCTGGTATGGAACAGCTCTTTCGGTGTGCCTTGAATGGGACAAAGGATGATGGGAAAAAATGTCGCGCCTTTCAGAGCACTCCGTCTCGGCAGCCAATCTGAAGCAGACAGAGGGAGGAGGGGTGATGAGGTCCCTCAGTCTTATCACCATGGAAACAGTGCCTCCTCTGTTACAGAACCTCAGTATAAATGTGTAAGAATTTCACGAGACATTTAGCCAAAGATTCTATATCAATATATAAAAAATGTATCAGTCAAATTGCATGCATTATATTTATCTTTCTTTATTTTACAACCCACAAAAATATCCTTATATTTTTTTCCTTTATTTTCAGAATTTCAGTCGAAACAATAAACTTATAAGCTTAATAACAACTATAAGATACTACTACTACTATTTCAATTACTAATAATTATTATTATAATAATTATAATAGTGTTATATACACTATATAACCAAAAGTATGTGGACATGTCAATGACATCCTACTGCATGTGCAATTACTATTGATTTGCAACCTCTGCTTCTGCTTCCCACTTCTGGAACAGTGCTCCTCTAGATTTTGGACTATGGCTGTGGGCATGTGCTCACTTAGCATCAAAAGGGAAAGTTCAGTTCAACCCAAAGGTGGGGATGAGGTCAGGGCACTGTCCAATTTATCCACCTTTACATTGGCAAACACACACACACACACACACACACACACACACACACACACACACACACACACACACACACACACACACACACACACATAAATAAATCTAAATGTATTTTTAATATATGTTTTTATTTTATTATTTATATATACATTGCTTATACCAAAACATACATGATGGATGCATAAAAACAAATTGTGTTAATATACCTGAATTAAATCACATGGAAGCATTGTGTGCATCTAAATTAGAAAGTAGATCAATTAGATTTCCTCAACATTTGGCAAAATTTTTGCGAAGCACCACATATAGGGGTAATGGTGTGCACATAGTTTTGACAAAATTGTGCATTGTGCAGTTTGACAACTGGCTTTTTAATTTAGAATTACATAATGATAACTTCAAATCTATAAATGAAATTCTTTTACACGTGTTAAGTGCAGTTTTTTGTGATGTAAGATCTATGACACTCTTTACAGATAAGTAAAAAGTATCCACAGCTTTTTGACATTTATTTATATGTCAAATATAAAATATATACATGAGAATATGTCTAATTTATATAAAGATCCCTTATTTATTTTATAATAAATAATAATAATAATAATAATATATAATATATAATAATAATAAGGTCCCCTGGTGGTCTAGTGGTTAAGATGCAGCGCTCCCACCGCTGCGACCCGGGTTCGATTCCCGGTCATTAGTGCCGGTCCCAAGCCCGGATAAATTGGGGAGGGTTGCGTTAGGAAGGGCATCCAGCGTAAAACATGTGCCAAATCAAACGTGCGGAGGATCCGCTGTGGCGACCCCTAACGGGAGAAGCCGAAAAGAAAGTTTTAGTTTATAATAATAATCTTCTTCTTCTTCTTCTTCTTTCGGCTGCTCCCATTAGGGGTCGCCACAGCGGATCATCCGTCTCCATACCACCCTGTCCTCTATATCTGCCTCTTTCACACCAACTACCTGCATGTCTTCCCTCACCACATCTATGAACCTCCTCCTTGGCCTTCCTCTTTTCCTCCTACCTGGTGGCTCCATCTTCAGCATTTTTCTACCAATATAATTCGTGTCCCTTCTGTGCACATGTCCAAACCATCTCAATCTCGCCTCCCTCACCTTGTCACCAAAACATCCTACATGCGCTGTCCCTCTAATAAACTCATTTCTAATCTTGTCCATCCTCGTCACTCCCAACGAAAACCTTAACATCTTCAGCTCTGCTACCTCCAGCTCCATCTCCTGTCTTTTACTCAATGCCACTGTCTCTAATCCATACAACATCGCAGGTCTCACCACAGTCCTATAAACTTTCCCTTTCATTCTTGCAGATACCCTACTATCACAAATCACTCCTGTCACTCTTCTCCACCCACTCCACCCTGCCTGCACTCTTTTCTTTACTTCTCTAACACACTCTCCATTACTTTGCACTGTTGACCCCAGGTACCTGAACTCCTCCACCTTCTCCACCTCTTCTCCCTGCAACCGCATCACTCCCTCTCATTCACACACATGTACTCTGTCTTACTCCTACTGACTTTCATTCCCCTTCTCTCAAGCGTATATCTCCACCTCTCCAGGCTCTTCTCAACCTACTCTCTACTCCACAAATCACAATATCATCTGCAAACATCATAGTCCAAGGAGACTCCTGTCTGACCTCGTCCGTCAACCTGTCCATCACCACTGCAAACAGGAAAGGGCTCAGGGCCGATCCTTGATGCAGTCCAACCTTCACCCTGAACCAGTCTGTCGTACCTACTGCACACTTCACTGCCGTCACACTGTCCTCATACATGTCCTGCACCACCCTCACATACTTCTCTGACACACCTGACTTCCTCATACAATACCACAACTCCTCTCTCGGCACCCTGTCGTACGCTTTCTCTAAATCCACAAATACACAATGCAGCTCCTTCTGTCCTTCTCTATACTTCTCCATCAACATCCTCAAAGCAAATAAGGCATCTGTGGTGCTCTTCCTCGGCATGAAACCATACTGTTGCTCACAGATGGTCACCTCTTCTCTCAGCCTGGCTTCCACTACTCTTTCCCATAACTTCATGGTGTGACTGATCAACTTAATTCCCCTGTAGTTACTGCAGGTCTGCACATCTCCCTTATGTTTAAAGATCGGTACCAGCACACTCCTTCTCCATTCCTCAGGCATCCTCTCCCCTTCCAGAATCCTGTTAAACAATCTGGTTAAAAACTCCACTGCCATCTCTCCTAAACATCTCCACGCTTCTACCGGTATGTCATCTGGTCCAACCGACTTTCCATTCTTTATCCTCTTAATCGCTGCTCTCACTTCCTCCTTACTAATCCTATCTACATCCTGCTTCACCAACTCCACATCCTCCAGCCCTCTCTCTCTCTGATTTTCCTCATTCATCAGCTGCTCAAAATACTCCCTCCATCTTCTCAACACACTCTCCTCATTAGTCAACACATTTCCCTCTCCATCCTTTATTGCTCTAACTTGCAGTACATCCTTCCCAGCTCGGTCTCCTGCCTGGCCAGTCGGTATAAATCCTTTTCTCCTTCCTTAGTGTCCAACCTCTTATACAGTTCCTCATATGCCTTTTCCTTGGCTTTCGCCACATCCCTTTTTACCTGCTGCCGCATCTCCTTGTACTCCTGCCTACTTTTCTCATCACTCTGTCGATCCCACGTCTGTTTTGCCAACCTCTTTCCTCTAATGCTCTCCTGCACTTCCTCATTCCACCACGTCTCCTTGTCTTGCTTTCTATTTCCAGATGTCACACCAAGTACTTTTCTAGCTGCCACCCTCATCGCTCCTGCAGTAGTTGCCCAATCATCCGGCACCTCTTCACCACCACCAAGCCCCTGTCTGACCTCTTCCCTGAACCTCACACTACACTCTTCCTCCTTCAGTTTCCACCATCTTATTCTTCTTTCAATCCTTACTTTCCTCCTCTTCTTCTTCGCCTCCAAAACCATCCTACAGACCACCATCCGATGCTGTCTAGCTACACTGTCCCCCGCCAATAATTATTAATAATAATAATAATATAATAATATTAATATCAAAAACAACAACAACAATAATAATAATAATAATAATAATATAAAAAACAACAACAACAACAATAACAATAATAATAATAATAATAATAATAATAATAATAATACATCTCATCACATGAACATGGTAGGAAAGGGATATTTGCTAGCACGTTCTGCACATTCTGGTTTTTGTGTGTTTTTTGTTTTTCTTCAGAGTTGTGGTTAGCTATAATAGGATACGCAACAATTTGTAGTTTAATTTAGAAAGCAGGTTTGTTTACATACTGTAATAAGTTACACATTAGTGCTTGGAAATGGTTTGTCTTACGCTTCAGATGTGGTCAGAACACAGTGTCGGCCTTTATGTGCTCTGCTATGGTTCTATGCAAAAGTTTGGGCCCATTTTGTCAAATTACATATTTTGTTGATTTTTTAATTTTGAATATGCAAATATATGAATGCATTTCCAGCTCACAATTTCCATTTCTCAGAAATTTCATTAATAAATGTCAGTTATAAGTGGAAATGAGCGAAGTCAAGGCAAGATCTGGAAGAGCAAGAAGATTTGGGGATAATAAGAAGACTAAGGATAATAAGGAGCAACATTTCCTGAAAACAACACCTTGACAATTGTTAAGCATGGGACTAAATCTATTATGCAGAAGGGTTGTGTGGCAGCCAGTGCACGAGAAATACCCTATGGGTAAATGGAAAAATAGATCCCATTAAATAACAGAAAATTCCATAAGCAAATATGACACATTTAATCAAGAATCTAAAGCTGGTTTTGATAACACAACCAAAATATGGCCTAGAATCAACCGTGAGATTCATTTAATGTATACTGGTTTCCTGACAGTCTCTTTGGAACATGCTGTAAATGTAACATCAGGCAAGTATAGCTCAGAACTAGAAGCATTCTACAAGGAAGTGGGTGAATATTTTTTTAAACAAGTATAGAACGATTCCTAGGTGACTACAAAAAATGTTTGCACGCTGTGATAATTGCTTATGTGGTTGACAACTAAGTAAGTGTGACTTAGTAGTATAATTAAACTGAATTATACTTATAATACTATAATAGTTTTTTTTTTTGGTTAAGTTTTATTATTGATATTTGTAACAGAATTGTGCACTTTTACCATTGGTTGGCTTGTTTATGTACAAATCTGGTTAATGTTTCTATTTTTTCATAGAAGCTTCTTGCAGTATATGTAGTTACTTATTGTTTTATTAGATGGTAGTGAATTTGTGTCTAAGTGCAAGGGTTACGAGATAAGATTCAGTAATGTCAACAGTGGAAAAAAATTAACTAAGACATAATTTAGAGATGCTGATTTTGTAGACTGCCTTTTTTTGTTAATCTGATCCTATTACTCTGTGAATGTGCTTTTACAACTTTTTTTATATGTTTTTTATGTAAATGTTTGTACCATGATCAGTTAGTTTACCTATAGGATAAGTATATATATATATATATATATATATATATATATATATATATATATATATATATATATATATATATATACATACATACATACATACATACATACATATTTACATTGAGGGACTCAAGAGGGAAACCATCCTCATCTGGGTTGCACCGAATGTCCATTTATTACAGATAAACAATGTTGCTGGCTACAGTGATGGTGAACAGAAGCAAACTGTAGTCCTGAGTCAGTGTAGCAGACTGTTGACATTAACTACAGTCCAAATCCATCCTCAAAGCTCCCGTTCTTACTTTATGAACACCAACTGCAAACATTTCTGCTGCTGGTCAATAGAATGTATACGTCTATATATAGAATATGTCTCTGTTTTAAAGTCTCCTAAAATTGGTCGTTCAATTTAACACCTAAGACAAAATGCAAGTACAAAAAATTATTAAAAAAGAAATATGCACCAATTCTTAAGAATTTACACTATTATAGCTGTAATAGAGTATTATACAGGCGTACTAAAATAGAAACAGTATAATTATAGAGGGATGCCATGACTATGCTAAGTGTAGATTGTGACAATATAAAAAAAAATGTCACTGGACATATTTTAAGATTACAGGAACAGGGTTTCTGCTCCGTGTGACTTCTCTCCATCTAAATACATTAAAAAAGGCATCCTGTGTAAACTGGCTTTAACATAACAGTTTTAGGTTCTGGCTGATTTGAAGTTAAGGTTAACAGTGCACAATAATTAAAGATTCACTTTTTTTCAGGGAAAAAATTTGACCTTTTTAAGGCAATTGTTTCAAATTGATGTTAAGTGCTAAGATTACAGTTGTTCAGTCTTGTTTGGTGTGACACATGCAAATTCTCCCTTAATGAAATGTTATTAATATGCACAAAGGGTTAATACAGTATGAATTATAAGAAGAATTCTGCATGTGCGCATTGTTGCCTCATAGATCATGGGTCATGGGTTTGAACCTTATCTTAGGTTAGTGTCTATGTCAGCTTTTACTTGTCCTCCTCATGCCCGAGTGCATTTCCTCCATGTTCTCCAGTTTCTTGAAATGGTGGACTGACTACTCTAAATTGACATTAAGCGTAAATGTGTGTGCATGTGTGTGTGTGTGTGTGTGTGTGTGTGTGTGTGTGTGTGTGTGTGTGTGTGTGTGTGTGTGTGTGTGAGAGAGAGAATGTGTGAGAATGTGTGAGAATGTGTGTTAGTGTTTTCTGTGATTGATGGCATCCCACCTGGGATGAATGCTCCCACCCTGCAACCAATTTTTCAAGGATTAGCTATGAATCCACCCTGACATGACCAGGATAGTTACCAAAGATAAATGAATAAACAAAGTTATGCAGATTTATATTCAAACCTAAACTCGAAGATTTCTGGCACTAAATCTACTCTGTGCTCTGAGCTTTTCAGTATTCCTAAACCCTGACTTGTAATAGCATGAGGATATTTTTTCTGATGGAGTATATACTGTATAGCACTGGATAAGGGCATCTGCTCTAAATGTAAATGTAAACATTTAAATGTCACCTTAAATTGGTAATTTAAATAAGAAATCCTAACTATTTGCACTCAACTCAATTTGTTGTAAGTGTAAGGCATAAGAACTAAATACCTTATTTTGAATCCTGAACATTTGTTCTATAGTTTTCATGTGCAAAGTGTTACTTAGAGAAAGAAAGTATTTTGTTTGGATTTGCATACATCAATCTTCTATTCAACTCCCATAAGCATTACTTTTGTTTAAAAAACATTTATTGTTCCAAACACAATTTTCCCTTAAAATGGCAAACTGTGTTTCCCTGATGAGCAATTGTTTGCATCTTCAAAGCCTTGGATGTGTCTTCTCCTGGCAGCATACCAAAGGGAGGTGTCGGAGCGCTCAGCAGGCTTCTGTGGAACAAAAGAGAACATTTGTGAGTCTCACAAGTGTCCAACAGGCAGGTATTTATTCATGAAAACATCACTCTACATTAGTGACTGGGCATAAAAGCGCTCTTTGTCAAAAGTGCTATATTTTAAGCCTGACCTGATTGCAGCACAGGTTTGAACTGGCCAGCCATGCAGATTTCCTCCTGTTTCTGGCGCACAATGCGCTGGATGGGTGGGGGCAGGCCACGAGGGTTACGGGAGAACACAAGGGCATAGCCATCATCACAGGTTCCGTCATCTTTCAGTGTGCGGCATGCATAAGTGATGGCGTAGTTGTCATAGTCAGTGTCGATGACCCAGTAATTGTCACCTGTGCAAACCAAACCAGGGTGGAAGTTAAAATCCACAATTATAAAACATAGAGCATGGTGCTGTTGAAGTATCTGCTGGTTCTGGCTGGTCAGAAGACATTCTTCAATTTTAAATAGGAGCAGCAATGTAGCTGCAAATCGGGGATTTATATTAATCCAGCAATAATATGTTATCATTTTTTATTGAAAAATGCAAATCCAATTGCAATATTTTGGTGATGTTTTCTGTATGGAAATGTATATTTAACATTCTTTGAAGTCTTTGGTTTTAGTTTTTTGTAACAATACAAACATAATAGTTTGCATTAATGAGGCTTTTGCATTTTGTATGTTGTCTGTAAAAAGCTATGTGTTTCTCCTTTTTCACATTAACAGAAAATGAAAATGATTATAGCTGTATTTTTCTGTAAGAAATAAAACCATGTAAGAGAATTATAAAACTGCAAAACATGCTGCTATAGAAAAAAAATGATCAGTTTCAAAGTGTTTTGTCTTACTATTTGAATGGACATTTAAATGATATCTGAAAGGCATAAGTAATATATTTGAATCTAACTTTGATTTTTCTGTAACTATTGAAGACCATTTGTGAGTGTATTAGATAGGTTGATGATGTGGTAAACTTTTTGACAGGGTTAAATGTTTAATTTAGAAGCTTAGTAATAGAGAAATATTCATGATGCTATTATATACACCTAACAAACTGTTAATGGTTTGGGTTTCCTCAAGTGAAGTGTAGCACTTATAACTCAGAAGATATATCATTATACAATACTAAATATTTGTGTACATGAGCTTAAAATTTAATTATTTTAATTAAACTCAATCTATGCTGTAGTAATACAGTCTATCTTGTAAAAAATTAGTTTTTTGTGTAAAATAAAAGTCTCTTAAAATCTATGGTTGCTCAAGGGATTTATAAGTTATTATTAAAGAAAGTGAGAAGGATTTTCCCACCTCCACTAGACAGGTAGCTAGCCAGACCCTGGTAGTTCATAAACATCTTGCCAGGTGTGGACAGATCAGGCACTGAGTACTGGGCAGCCATGTCAGCACACACAACCCAGAATCTGCACAAACAGTAACACACAGTAGTTTACATTTGGATTAATGCTGCCGTAACCAATTATTTTGCTAATACTAAATATTGATCCAATACTGGATTCAATTTTACAGCAGATTTTTTTTTATCCAGACTTACAATCACTACAAACTATACACCTTTACTACACTGTGTTAATTAGTAATTCATAGGAGATACTATAAAATAGGTCCAAACACCAATCATTTAGGAGCGAATACATGCTGTGAGGATCTATATATCAGTTATATTTATGGCATTTGGCAGGCACCCTTATCCAGAGTGACTTACTGCACATTTATCTTATTTATACAACTGAGCAGCTATGGGGGTTAAGGGCCTTGATCAGGGGCCCAGAAGTGGCTCCTTGGTGTGAATGGGATTTGAACTCATGACCTTCATATCTAATGCCTTAACCACTAAGCTACCACCTCAAAAAAAAACCAATGTTCTATTGACAATTTTTTTGTTTTTATCTGTCTTTATATGGTTATTTGTTCCTGTCTTCAGTTTACACCTGTTCAACATGTTACATGCCAGTGGTTGCTGTTAGTCTTTTTTTTGCTTTCATTCAAGATAACATGTTTAGGACAATTACATAGGACAATCACATTACTGTAAAAAAATTTATATAGCGCCAACATTACAAGATCAAGTCAATATTAGTTGGATGCTGGTAATCCTTACCTTATCTTTGCTTTTCTATATCTAGTTATTCCACCACTAACTGATTAATATTTTCTTTTTGCAAAATTCTGTTGAACTGATCTTGTTCCTCACCCACCCAAAAAGAGTGACTCGACCCTTGGTAAAAGCGGTCATGGTCCCATCATCTTCCAGGGTGTACTCTGCGGAAATATTGTCTTGCAGGAAGAGTCCTTCTGGATCTTTCTTCTGCTGAGCATACCACTTTCCTGCATACTGACAAAACACATACCAAAATCTATATCAATATCAATATTGCAGTTTAGCCATTTTATTGGGTTATTTAGTTTCAAAACAAAAATGCAACTAAAACCACATACCATCCTCCATCCTTAGACTTTCATACAACATAAAAATTAAAGGAACCTATAGATGATGCTAAAAACAACTTACATAAATGCTACACAAACCTTCTTATTACAAAACGCCAAATATTGTCTGTTAAAAAAAAATTAACCAACACCTTCTGACCAATCAGATTCCAGAATATTCTTAATAGTCTCTTTCCTTATAGCCCTGGTCTGTGGACTTACTTTTTTGGGGTCAAAGTCCTGCTTGACACTGAAGCTGTCCACCACACAAGAAGATGACCAACAATGCTTAATGTAGGACAGGGAAACCAACAGCAAGGCGACCTTGCAATATTCCATCCTATACCACAATGAGAGCAAATGCTATGCTTATATTCACTTGTATTTTTCTTACATCTACAGCAAGAGGGAATTAATTATTTAATACATACTTTTTAATACTGTCAAAACATATGGTATTTTGAAGGCCTCAATATTTTAAAGGTAATAATAAAACCACAGATCGTACCTGTTATGTTGATGCTGATCAGCGTTAGAAATAATAAATAGCAATAGGAGCTTGTTCACTTCTCCACCAAATTATGTCTCTCTGTGAACCAGTGGCCCCTTTATACCAACACCACACAAGGGCTTATTAATGATTTTCACTTCTTGTTGCTAAATAAGGTGCTTAGCTTAATCCGGTTGCAGAAATCCCCTGTGTAATCTGGATTCTTGGTTGAACCCGCCCATGCTTTATGTAAAAAACAAGCCTGGATTTATGTAACACAATAAACTGTACTGATTTAACTTCTAAAAACAAAAAGAGAAATCAAATAAAACATTCCTCATTATAACTGAAAACAGTTATAATCAATATAAGCATGAGTCTCTGAAACCGTCATATGTATATAACCTGTTTAATATTGTATGTGTGTTAATGTCTGAACATTTGTTTAAGAACAAATGATCACAAAATTATAAACCTGGATTCTACTTCTGTTCAACATTCGTTTTTTTAAATGTTTGGTATTTATTTTGGTCATTATTAATGCATTTATTCCGAAGAACGTTTTGTGTTATTTATTTACTTTTATTATTTAGTAATTATTTTCACTCCTTTATACACATAGCAAATAAAATAAATAATTTGAAACCATGTAATAATAGCTTTTTATAATTTTTTTTTAATAATTTAAGAAAATGTTCTACTCTCAACTTTTTATATTAAATGACAATATGTAATATATACAAAATATATTATTAATGTAATAATTAAGCTCATTAACTAGTAGCAAAAACAGAAACTGATAAGAAATATTGATGCAGCATGTTCAGCATTATTGCTGTTGATAATTATTATTGAATATTATAATGACTGTTTATTTAAAAACATTTTGAAGCCATGGTTTTGCACTAAAATAGTTTACCTATTATGACTTTATTTTCTTTTTCATTCACCAGTGATTATTTCCCATTGTTTTTTACTCATCTGTGAATAACAAACTCTCAGGTGACTGCTCACTGTATGCAATCTATGACATTTAAATATTAAGCCTTAAACAATAAGGTTCTGTCAATGCACCTGAGCAGCAGTAACCATATTGGATAGCTATCCAGTGTCCTTAAAGTTAAGGCTTAGAAAAAATATAGAAATGTACACACCCAAGACACATTTAGTGTCTGATGTTTAAATGCATCATAAACAATTAGGCTTTTCAGTGTCTCCAGACAAGACAAGCTTGTACAGGATTAGCACAGTCCCTTTTGGATCCCTTTTTAGTTTAGTTTAAATCTTTTTGTTATATTTATGTATGTTTAGCCCAGAAACACACTCAGATAGTTCAGTGTTTTCATGCATTTGATTTATATGCATTAAACCGTTGTGAGAATGACTTTGAAAATGGTTTACAACATTATAATTATCAAGTAAATCATATAAATTTATGTATTAAGGTCAGTCATGAACATAATACATCAATGTTTGGCCAAACATTTTAGAAAAATATTGAATCTAGCCGTTATACCAAAAGTCAAAATTTGTCAAAAGTACTTTTGAAAAGGTCTTAAGTCCTACAGTTTAATATCTTTATATGTATTTGTACTGTAAATTATCACAGTCAGTTCTTCTTATTTGAAGGTTTGGTGGAGCTGTTTAATGTCTCACACAGCTTTGCTGTTATATTTTCTGTTTCTGTAAGCCAAACTGGTATCTATAGACCAAAACAAAAAAATATCACTTCTTCTTCTTCTTTCGGCTGCTCCCATTAGGGGTCGCCACAGCGGATCATCCGTCTCCATACCACCCTGTCCTCTACATCTGCCTCTTTCACACCAACTACCTGCATGTCTTCCCTCACCACATCCATGAACCTCCTCCTTGGCCTTCCTCTTTTCCTCCTACCTGGTGGCTCCATCCTCAGCATTCTTCTACCAATATAATTCATGTCCCTCCTTTGCACATGTCCAAACCATCTCAATCTTGCCTCCCTCACCTTGTCACCAAAACATCCTACATGCGCTGTCCCTCTAATAAACTAATTTCTAATCTTGTCCATCCTCGTCACTCCCAACGAAAACCTTAACATCTTTAGCTCTGCCACCTCCAGCTCCATCTCCTGTCTTTTACTCAATGCCACTGTCTCTAATCCATACAACATTGCAGGTCTCACCACAGTCCTATAAACTTTCCCTTTCATTCTTGCAGATACCCTACTATCACAAATCACTCCTGTCACTCTTCTCCACCCACTCCACCCTGCCTGCACTCTTTTCTTTACTTCTCTAACACACTCTCCATTACTTTGCACTGTTGACCCCAGGTACCTGAACTCCTCCACCTTTTCCAGCTCTTCTCCCTGCAACCGCATCACTCCACTGCCCTCCCTCTCATTCACACACATGTACTCTGTCTTACTCCTACTGACTCTCATTCCCCTTCTCTCCAACGCATATCTCCACCTCTCCAGGCTCTTCTCAACCTGCTCCCTACTCTCACCACAAATAACAATATCATCCGCAAACATCATAGTCCAGGGAGACTCCTGTCTGACCTCGTCCGTCAACCTGTCCATCACCACTGCAAACAGGAAAGGGTTTAGGGCCGATCCTTGATGCAGTCCAACCTTCACCCTGAACCAGTCTGTCGTACCTACTGCACACTTCACTGCCGTCACACTGTCCTCATACATGTCCTGCACCACCCTCACATACTGTACTTCTCTGACACACCTGACTTCCTCATACAATACCACAACTCCTCTCTTGGCACTCTGTTGTTCGCTTTCTCTAAATCCACAAATACACAATGCAATTCCTTCTGTCCTTCTCTATACTTCTCCATCAACATCCTCAAAGCAAATAAGGCATCTGTGGTGCTCTTCCTCGGCATGAAACCATACTGTTGCTCACAGATTGTCACCTCTTCTCTCAGCCTGGCTTCCACTACTCTTTCCCATAACTTCATGGTGTGACTGATCAACTTAATTCCCCTGTAGTTACTGCAAGACTGCACATCTCCTGCTTGAAGATCGGTACCAGCACACTTCTTCTCCATTCCTCAGGCATCTTCTCACCTTCCAAAATCCTGTTAAACAACCTGGTCAAAAACTCCACTGCCATCTCTCCTAAACATCTCCACGCTTCTACCGGTATGTCATCTGGTCCAACCGACTTTCCACATTTAATCCCCTTCGATAGCTGCTCTCACTTTCTCCTTACTAATAATATCCACTTTCTGCTTCACTATTTCCACATCATCCAACCTTCTCATTCTCTCTTATTTTCCTCATTCATCAGCTGCTCAAAATACTCCCTCCACCTTCTTAACACAGTCTCCTCACTAGTCAAGACATTTCCCTTTCCATCCTTTACTGCTCTAACTTGCAGTACATCCTTCCCAGCTCGGTCCCTCTGCCTGGCCAATCGGTATAAATCCTTTTTAACTTCCTTAGTGTCCAACCTCTCATACAGCTCCTCATATGCCTTTTCCTTGGCTTTCGCCACATCCCTCTTTACCTGCTGCCGCATCTCCTTGTACTCCTGCCTACTTTTCTCATCACTCTGTCTATCCCACTTCTGTTTTGCCAACCTCTTTCTCCTTATGCTCTCCTGCACTTCCTCATTCCACCACCACCTCTCCTTGTCTTGCTTTCTATTTCCAGATGTCACACCAAGTACTTTTCTAGCTGCCTCCCTCATCACTCCTGCAGTAGTTGCCCAATCATCCAACACCTCTTCAACACCACCGAGCCTCTGTCTGACCTCTTTCCTGAACCTCACACTACACTCTTCCTCCTTAAGTTTCCACCATCTTATTCTTCTTTCAGTCCTTACTCTCCTTCTCTTCTTCTTTGCCTCCAAAACCATCCTACAGACCACCATCCGATGCTGTCTAGCTACACTGTCCCCTGCCAACACCTTACAGTCTCCAATCTCCTTCAGGTTGCATCTCCTGCATTGCACATAGTCCACCTGTGTGCACCTGCCTCCACTCTTATACGTCACCCTATGATCCTCCTTCTTCTTAAAATAAGTGTTCACCACTGCCATTTCCATCCTTTTAGCAAAATCTACCACCATTTGCCCTTCCACATTCCTCTCCTTAAAACCATACCTACCCATCACCTCCTCATCACCTCTGTTCCCTTCACCTACATGCCCATTAAAGTCTGCCCCAATCACCAATCGTTCTTTCCTGGGTACATCATCTAACACTTCATCTAATTCACTCCAGAATTTTTCCTTCTCCTCCATCTCACAGCCAACTTGTGGAGCATAGGCACTGATGACATTTATCATCATCCCTTCAACTTCCACCTTCACGATCATCACTCTATCAGAAACCCCTTTTCACCTCCACTACACTCTTACTGTACTCTTCCTTCATAATCACCCCTACACCATTTATCTTTCCATCCACACCATGATAAAACAGTTTAAACCCACCTCCAATGTTCCTGGCCTTACTCCCTTTTCACTTGGTCTCCTGAACACACAACAGATCTACCTTTCTCCTCTCCATCATATCAGCTACCTCTCTTCCTTTACCCGTCATAGTACCAACATTTAAAGTACCAACCCGAACCTCCACTCTCCTACACTGCTCCTTTCCCTGCCGTCTCCGTAGACGTCTTCCTCCTCTCCTCCTCCTCCTCCTCCTTCGGCCAACAGTAGCCCAATTTCCACCGGTACCCTGTCGGCTAACGATACCTGTGGCGGTCGTTGTTAACCCGGGCCTCGACCGATCCGGTATGAAATTCTCATTTGTGAGGCGCATATTTGATTTGGCACATGTTTTACGCTGGATGCCCTTCCTAACGCAACCCTCCCCATTTACCCAGGCTTGGGACCGGCACTAAGAGTGCACTGGCTTGTGCATCCATAATGGCTGGGTTAAAACAAAAAAATATCACAAAAGATGTTAAAAAGAGTCATAGATCTATATTTGTTGCTCAACACAGTTTGGTGTCATTCCACTCCAAACTCAGTTAGACTCAGGTAGGTGTGGCCTAACGTTTGTAGGTAAAGCGTTACAATAGTGGTGATAGTGTGATCAACCTTAAATCAAACCATCATTTCCCTTTGTTAGTTTGTGTAACATATCAATATAATTTACAATTTAATCAATCAAATTAAATTATAAATTGTTAAATTATTCACCATACTCATTTTTGGCAGTCAAACTTTCATCAGCCAGCTCTAACAATCTTCTGATGATAAAAAAAATTTGAGATGAATCAATTCAAATAAATTCAGTTCAGTTCAGTTCAATTCAATTTTATTTTATTTCACAATAGACAATGTCTCACAGCAGCCTTGCTTTCGGTCTCCTCTGATTCAAAAGAGGAAACAAAACAAAAACAGAACAAAAAGTTGAATACAGCAAGTGGACTATCAAATAAAATATAATCATATCACATTTAAAATAAAAAACATAAAAAAAAAAAAAAAAAAAAGGTTTTGTTAAATTAATGAGATGTGGGTAATGGGGACATTATGTACATGAATATTTTCTTTTTCCAATCAGTTAACAAATGAGGGTTTCTCCATAATTTGTTTGACCTACTGTGTGTTCAGAAAGTGGGATAATATATTATCTCAATATCCATTTACATCCCCCATTAACGTGCATCAACAACACTCTTGTTTGGTGGGTTTGGCCTCCGCCTCCTTGCTGGCTAATCCCTGTAAACAGTGGAGCATTTGATGGTGCCTGGACTTCAGACAGTCTGTTTTAACTCACATGATGGTGAGCTGTGCACTTTGGAGCTACTGCTGATTGAGAACAAGTTCCCATGGGCAGAGATAGTCTGCATTTAAATACTGAAAGCTGTTTGCTCTGGACCCCTACTAAGTTTAAAGATTTATACTGTTTCTCTTTTTGTTGGAATTTTTCCACTATGCAAAGTAGGCCTTGTTTATCAAGTCAGTGCAAATGAATGGATAAACCATGCAAAGTAACAACAAATATAGTATTTGTGGGGGAAAAGATTCATTGGAACTACATTGGAAATTTGTGCAAATTGAAATATACATTATGGGTGTAAAAGTACACAAAATTCACGGTTTGGTACGCACCTCAGTTTTTAAGTCACGGTTTGGTTTAATTTCGGTACAGTTAGGGTTAAGAAATGCGAAAAATAAAATTGATTGTAATTTTTTTTTATTAATGCAGTTTATTATTATTCATATTTGTGATCATCAACATTTGAACAATTTATATTTTTAAAACAATTTCAAATAAAATGCATGCTTGGTTAAATAATATATAAAATTATATTTTATAAAAATAGAATAAATCAAATTAATGCAAAAAACTTTTTTATTATACTGATTAAATTGAGAAATTAATAAAATTGCCACAAAATAAATAGATTCAATAAAATGTATTAAATGGAAAAAATAAATTAAATAGTTGACATTTGCTAGAGCCTATTTGGGTAATACAGATGTGTATGTAAGTGTGTGTTTTTATATTTAAATATTAAATTTTCTAAAGATATGATCTACTTAACTGCTCTACTTATTTCAGCATTTTTTAACAAATGTCTTTATTCCTTTTATCCTTCATTCATTCACTCCCTTGATATGTGGAATTGTCAGGATTTTCTCCTTATAAAAGAATTTGTTGAAGCTGGACATAAAACTCTTTTAATTGAAATGATAGCGCTAGCGTTAGCCGTCAGCTTCCTGGTTAGCGGCCTATGCTAGCGCTATAGATTCAAGATTTAAATTTTTTATTTTTTTACTTTTCATTTCAGTTGTATCCTGCATATAACTATGTTTGTATTAAATAAAATAAAATCTCAAATATTTTGGTCCGCCAGTTTATACATTCCAGAGGGAAACCCAGATTGAAACTATGTTCCCCACATAAAAAGGATTGCATCGATACACGTGTGTGACGAACCGAAGACCTTGTACCGAAAAACTTCGGTGTGTACCATTATAAACAGATTATTCCATCAAAAAACTGATTTATTTTAGATATAGATATTTAATGAAATAGTTTCAGTTATATCACGTTTAAATGTCCAAAGCACATCCATAAATGATGACAAATAATGCTAGCAAATCAATAAAGACAAACGTTAAGGTGTTCTCTAAAAGGAGCTAATTAACATGTACGTTCTTTGTTCATAGAGTTTTTTATTATTATGGCAGATTTAAAACTAGTTTTATTAGGTTAAGAGGGATGTGGCAAAAGCAAAGGAAAAGGCATATGAGGATCTGAATGAGAAGTTGGAAACTAAGGAAGGAGAAAATTATTTGTAACGATTGGTGAGGCAGAGGGAGCGAGCTGGGAAGGATGTGCTGCAAGTTAGAGAAATAAGAGATGTAGATGGAAATGTGTTGACTAGTGAGAAGAGTGTGTTGAGAAGCTGGAGGGAATATTTTGAGCAGCTGATGAATGGGGAAAATGAGAGAAAGAAGGCTGGATGATGGTGTCGATGGTGATGCAGGAAGTGTATAACATTAGTAAGGAGGAACTGAGAGCAGGGATTAAAAGGATGAAGAGTGGAAAGTCGGTTGGACCAGATGCCATACCGGTAGAAGCATGAACATGTTTTGGAGAGATGGCAGTGGAGTTTTTAACAAGACTGTTCAACAAGATTTTTAAGGGGAGAGGATGCCTCAGGAATGGACAAGGAGTGTTCTGGTTTTAAAAAATAAGGGAGATGTGCAGACCTGCAGTAACTACATAATATAGTTGATTAGCCACACCATGAAGTTATGGAAAAGAGTAGTATAAGCAGTGGTGGGCGGTCAGGGCCAGCAAAGCCTTCTCTGCTGGTCTAAACACTGCCAGAAGCACTGACCTACATTTACAACCTAAATTCTAATATTTGTTCCATAAAATTTCTATTAATTTATTCCCAACAGTTTATTCTCCTCATTTCATAGTGTTTCTCTTGGCTGCACTGCATTCAGTACGTGTATGTGGATGTTCGATTTTTTTTGTCCAATCAGATTTCAGCCTCTATGTGCTGCCAATCAATCTTATCTACCCAGGGCCTTCAAAGTCTGGAAACTAAGGATGAAGAAAAGAATTTGTAATGATTTGGATTTGTTTCTTTAACCAATCAGATTTCATATTCGCCTCACAGGACCAGCTAGCTGGCCCAGAATAGCGTCAGCATTTTTCCATCCTCTGATTGGTTGGTCAGAGGCAAACTGTTACAGCCAATTTCGACTGACAAAACAGCTCTGTAGCGTTTGGGACACATTAATACATCTGATTTAGACTTTTTTATGCCTTCGGAAGAATAGAAATTGATTAGGTCTCTGAGGAGCGGTCCAAATTATGAGTATGCATCTCTGGTGAGTAGGTTGTATTTTATTTATTTTATAAACATTTTTATGTTTTTGTCATGTTATTAGACAAATATTGATTCTGAACTGCTCCAGATGATGTAACGTGGCGGTGGTAGTGTAGAGGTTTGGAGTTGTCTTAACTGGGTTTCTTGCTTTAGTAAAATGGTATTCACCCCCATATACAAAATGCCTCTCTTTGTAATGCCCCGCATTGTTATATTGCGTTTTTGTATAGTATTGATGGTTTCTATAATTGCGACGTGAAAGTGGTGGATTAAGTCGGGTAAGTCCTCACTGAAGGCCCAGGTACCAAATGCACAGCCCGCCACTGAGTGGAAGCCAGGCTGAGAAAAGAGGTGACAATCTGTGAGCAACAGTATGGTTTCATGCCGAGGAAGAGCACTACAGATGCTATTTTAGCTTTGAAAATTTTTATGGAGTATAGAGAAGGTCAGAAGGAGTTGCATTGTGTGTTTGTGGATCTAGAGAAAGCGTACGACAGGGTACCAAAAAGAGGAATTGTGGTATTATATGAGGATGTGACAGAGAAGTATGTGAGGGTGGTGCAGAACATGTATGATGACGTGACAGCAGAAAAGTGTGCAATAGGAAAAACAGAATGGTTCAAGGTGGAGGTGGGATTGCATCAAGGATCAGCTCTGAGAACTTTCCTGTTTGCAGTGGTGATTGTCTCTGAGCTCTGCCGGCAGTTCCTTTGAACTCATGGCTTGGTTTTGTCTCTGATATGCATTGTCAGCTGTAAGGCCTTATAGCAGACCTGGGCAAACTACGGCCCACGGGCCACATCGGCCCTTTGTACGTCCCTGTCCGGCCCTCGTGAGGCCAATCATAAATTACAGGGAGCCACCGAAAATTCGGCCACCGAAAATTTTCGTCCGCAATGCCTAAATCACCGAAACAACACGGCAGAAACACAATTGTAATGACGCAATAAAAAAGCTAAAAAATATAAAATAAATAAAAAAGCTGGATAAGAGCCAACATGTCTGCGGTGTGCGGATAGCGATTTGCAAAACATGCAATGCTAAAATTTCAAGAGGGGGTGTATCTGCAAATAGTTTCTCCAAGTCGGGTTTAATTTATCACCTGAAATCCAAACATCCCGATTGCCATTCTAAATATGAGAAGAACGCGGCGAAGAAAAGTAGTCAATCCAAGCATGCGCATGAGTCTGTAGTGGACGTTTTTGAAAAGGCAGGAAAGTTTTCCAGTGATGGTGCCAAGGCAAAAGGCATAACACAAAAAATGATGGAATTCATTGCCTTAGATCAGTGGTCTCTAGTGGCTCGACGGGTTGATCTTTGAAACATTCCCCGTGGATCCCGAAAATAATAATGATTATAATATAATATTATTTATTACACGGTTTTTCTTAATGCTGTAGATTAGAACCTTTTATTCACTTAAATGGGCTTCCAAACGTTCGGCGGTCAATTATTTTCGTTTAACAGACCCGTTGCTAATAATAATTGACCGCTGCCTGTCTGTCAATACTATGAATGGTAACAAATAAATAACAATAATTTATAATAAATAAAACACTTTTGTAATTTATTTATTCTTTGAATTGCAATGCATTGATTTTAGTGAGGTTAGTACTTATTTATAGCCATAAATGTTCTAAAAATTGACAATCTTTTCTTTTGGTGTTTCGGTTTTGGCCTTGGTTTCCTCATTTTTGGTTTTTGGTTTCGGCTAAGAATTTTCATTTCGGTGCATCCCTAAAATATTATCGTTCATGTGGCCCTCTGACACAATTCAGGTTTCTCATGTGGCCCCTTGTAAAAATTTATTGCCCACCCCTGCCTTATAGAGATGTGTGTGCCTTTATAAATCGTTTCGTATCAATAAACTTCACAGGAAAAAATCTAAAGAAATTGGAGGCATCTGAGTTGAGGTTCAAGCTTTGCTGCAAAGGGTCTGATTATTTATGCACATGTGATATTTACAAAAATATCTAGGATTCTGTGTTCACATTGTTATTATAGGGTACATTCACTTTTGCTCTGTGTTCTAACTAACAGACACGGTAATGTATGTGGTAAGAATAGCTCCACTTGCACAGCTCCCGATGTACACAGGACAATGTCACACTGACTTATGGAGGTCGGTGGCCCCTTTGACTGTGCGCGCAGTCTTGTGCTGCCATCTGTTGGTGTGACATATGCACATACATATACAGTACACATGCACATAGATACATAAACTGTAAATGACAAGGACCCAGATATTATACAAAGAACAGAGTTTCCAAAAGAATCCAAATCAGAATAAGAAATAAAGCTTTATTACCAAGTATGCTTACACACACAAGGAATTTGACTTGGCGTTAGGTGCAGTACAGACATAATGTGACAGAATACAAACCAGACAGTTAAATAATGCAATATATACAGAGTAAACATATTGTTAAATAAATGTACAGATGTTATTTACAAATGTGTGGTGTTTACAAATAGACCATTGGATTCTATGTACAAATGTATCAGTTATGATGAACAATGTGTAATTATGAATATTTTAATTGTTCATGCTGAATATAGCCTGTGTGAAAAAAATGTTTTTGTGCCTGGCTGTTTTGGTGGATGGTGCTCTGGAGCGCCGATGAGTAAAGATCTTGAAGATTGGGCAGTGGGGCACCAATAATCCTCTCAGCAGTCCTAAACGTCCACACAAGCAAAAGCACAATCCAGCTTATTATATTTATTAATGAGTTCTTACAGTTTTTATTAGATTTTGTTTTCTGTACAGATGGTAGAAAGTTCAGAAAATCTATGGCTTTATTAAATAGGCAAATTTATTAGAACAGTTGGAGTATGTGGAACTTCTATTCTGCATTCTGCTGCCCCTTCCTGGACATTTTACATACTGCACTCTGTCTCCCATTTTATACTATCGTGTATACATTTGTTTTCAATATCCAATATTTTCAGCACGTTAGAAATCTTAAAACAAATAAATAAATTTAGTCTTAGATTAATTTTACATTCATCTTATCAGTTATGTCCAGTCAATACACCAGTTAAACAGTACTTCAGCAAACTGATATTTACTAATTCTGTGATGGTTGTTAGCTACTGTAACTGACTATCTGACTGAGCAAATTGTTATAGACCTACAATATGTTAAATTAATTAACTAATAAATTAACAAAATATATAAATAAAATAAATACTTTCACCTGTATTAAAGACCAATAGATTCCTTTTTTCTTTATTTTCTGTTTTGACTGTTTTATGTTAACAAGCTAGCAAGCTAAAAAAGAATGTCAAACCAAAGAAAAAAACAAAACAATAATCCACTGACTAGCTTTCCGCTATCATTATCTAGTTACCTAGCAAACTCAACATTTCAATTATGTAACACTAATAGTCATCTAAAATAGCTTATTATTAGGCTACCTAACTAGGTGGTAATTATTACTATTGTTTTATTATTATTATTTTATTATTTTTCAACCATTATTTCAGGGTTGGATTTTGGTGTTTGTCAATGCCTGTTTGATAGTGAAGGTTGGTGTTTTAAAGATACAACTGTGTACTACATCTCAAACCTCTATGGACTACAGAGCAGCTTCCAAATGCATTGCAAGTAAAGCAGGCTAAACCTGGTGCAATCCAAAATATATGGTGGGAGCTGCACACAAGTGATTACAATAGGAATTCAATTTAGAAATGCCATTTTATACACACAGTCTGTTTCAACCATTATAACAACTATAACAATGTTTTATGCATAAAACCAGGGAAGCATTTTGGGAGTGAAAAAATGAAGCAAAGATACACTTGCTTGCTTTGCTTCTTAGTAAGCTTTGTGCTTACTGCAGCTCACTATAGTGAGGTATGAAGCTATTAATGTGGTAATAATCCTCCTGACCTTTTGCTTAAGATGTTTACAGACTCTTTATATAGATAGCTTATGTACTTCAGGTCTGAATTTAGTAATTGTTGGTTATTGACATGTTTTAGCTTATCTTTTATTTACTCTCCAGGTCTATTACTTGGAACAAATATTGAGCATGAGTCACTATGGTGCTTGGTACTTCAAATATTGATGCTTATTATTTATTTGTAATGAATGTGGAAAAAATATTGTCTGTTGTACATTGTGGATTGACAGTGGAGTCGATGTGGACAATAATTTTTCTTTGTATTGCTCTCTTGGTGGCAGTGAGGCAAGGACCAGGGTGCTGAGATAATCAGCTAGTGGCCTGGCTGAATAGGGCTTAGTCATTAGGAGTGTGTCTTTAATAAGGACATAAAGAGCTTGGGAGAGAAGACAACAGACGAACCAAACATTACTAGCATACGCCTGTTGCTTTTAAATGTTTTTTTTTTTTAATGGAAAGGTCTTTACAGTGACTGTTTTCTGCTAACTCACAGAAGATGGACTACAGAGGATAAAGATACTGTGTTGAAGCAGTGAACTTCAGCTTTGCTGCTGATCACCTGATCAGGTTTGCATTAGCAGATCCTTGTTCACCTTCAACACTATTAGGAAAACACCTTGCTGACGGTTGGCTCGAACGCCCCTGCCACTGCAGGTATCACTGCCTTTTCCTCTTTTCCTCCACAGCTTTATAATTATGCATTACAAAATATAGCTATTTTAAAAAGTCAAGACCAGATTTGGACTTTGTTTGAACCTCTTGTGAAACTTACCAAGCGAAGATGAGCGTCAAAAGTGAAGATGTGGAGAAGTTTCTAGATGGAAACCCTGAGTTTACGAAGAGATACTTTGCAAAAAAGCTCAAACCTGGAACTGTGGCATCCATTATGGGAGTCTCAGAATCCAAAGTGGATTTGGACTCCTTTGAGCTGGCATGTCAGGTGGAAGAAGGTGCATTATTTTTTGATTTGATCAGAGACATGCAGGAGAATGTTAACATGGAGAAGGTGATCTTCAAAATCCTGAAGCGACTCAGTGCTCTGATCCATGCTGACCAATGCAGCCTTTTCATGTACAGACAGAGGAATGGCATAGCTGAATTGGCCACTCGGTTGTTTAATGTGAATGCCTCATCAAAGATGGAAGACTGTGTGGTTCCACCCGACTCTGAGATTGTCTTTCCTCTTGATATTGGCATAGTTGGACATGTTGCACAGTCCAAGAAAACCATCAATGTCAAAGATGTTACAGAGGTAAGATGTGTATTCTATATGATGGACATGCTTTTTTATATTTTTACAAGGAAACACTATTATGTGCTGTTTTGTTTTTAATACATTTTAATTAAAAATAAAAGCACCAATGACCATCATGCCTGCAGGTACAGATAAAAGGTAAATAAATCCTCTTGACATAATCCATTTATTTCAATATGTCATGACCCTTTCTGCCTTGGGGATTATTTCACTTGTGGCATTGTACATATTTTTTTGTGTCAGCAAAAATATAATAGTTATATTGTGATATTTATGCTTAAAAATAGCTTTTTTTGCTGATATGCATTAAAATATTTACTAAAGTTAATTTGATTATTTACTAATCAATCTCTGTGCATTGGTACACTATTTACAAAAGAACACATGTCAAGCTTAATAAGCAGAAATTATGAGAGTTATTATAGATAATTTATTACAAAGTTTTCATTGAACTAAACACACAAGATACATTTTCAATAAGAATGTAAAAAAATTAATTTTTGGATTTTTATATAAAAAAAACAACTAAACTATTTATTCCAGAATAGTCACTTCAGTACGTTTGTTGATGAACTGACGGACTACACCACACGCAACATCTTGGCTACTCCCATCATGAATGGTAAAGATGTCGTGGCCGTGATCATGGCAGTCAATAAAACTAACGGACCCTATTTCACAGATGAGGATGAAGATGTGAGTGATTCAGAGCACAGATAAGCCTAAACCTATACTTATATCTACAATCATGTTTTAAAAAAAAGGAATTTAATGGTTTTACACACCAGGGCATAATACAAATCATGTGGTCCAAAGCAGGTAGGAAATTAGGTAAATACAACCTCAAATGAACAACACATGACAAATTACAGCATGTCATTATTTAGTTTTACCAAAATAAAGCCACTGACCAGTCTAAGTAGCAGCTGAGGAGCATTATTCACAAGTAAAAAAACTTCCAAGACATTTGCCAGGGTTCCCAGTAGTAGATATCCGAGAAAATACCCAAGGTCAGACCATGCAATGCTCAGGGAAATTGCAAAATAACCAGAGTCATCTCAGAGTCTACAGTCCTCAATGTAAATGTTAAATGTTAAAGTTTCTTTAGAAGGATTGCCAGGAAAAAGCTTCTTCTCTTTAAAAAGAATATGGCAGCAAGGCTTATTGCAAAGTTGTATCCGAACAAACTACAAGACTTCTGGAACAATGTCCTTTAGACAGGTTAACCCTAAATGGAGATGTTTGGTGAAAACCAAACACAGCATATTAGTACAAACAACTCATACCAACTGTCAAGCATGTTGGTGGAGGGATGATGATTTTGGCTTGTTTTGCAGACACAGGGCCAGGGTAATTTAAAGTCATTAAGTTTGCTATGAACACCTCGGTGTACCAATCGACCCATGTTTGGATGAAGTTGGGTCATACAACAGGACAATGATCCGAAACACATCAGCAAATCTACAACAGAATGGCTAAAATAGAACAGAATCATGGTGTGGCAATGGCTGTGTCAAAATCCAGAACTCAACTCGACTGGAATGCTGTGGCAAGATTTTAAGAGAGCTGTGTATAAACAAATACAGTACTCGTAAAGCTCAATGATCTTAAGCAACATTGTTATTAAGAGTGAGCCAAGATTCTACCAAAATGATGTGAGAAACTGATAAAGTAATTTAGAACAAGATTAGTTATTGCAGCTAAAGGTGGTTTTATACAGGCTATTGATTCATAAGGTGTACTTTGTTTTTCATACATGGCTTCTTCGTTCTTGCTTTTTTGTACAAATAAATAATGACACTGTGTAATATGCCATGTTTTGTTTATTTTTATACTCCTGATATGTAAAATCAGAATTCAAAGTATGTATTTTCATTTTTACATGTGTATAGAAATGTCTGTGTGTAAATTGGCAGAAGGCATTTGGATTGTTAAAAGTAATTATCAGAGAAGGTAAAGATTCTATTATGTGCTAGTGGGGGTTGGAGTGAAGGCTGTTGATTTAAATTAAAAAACTGCTAAGAGCTACTGTTAGGTCTTTCAGAAGGCCCTTAATGTTCAATTTGTATGTGTATGCATTGATTGATTTCTGCCTCAGTGTCAATGCAAATACTTTGTTTTACATTGACAGCTTTTTTTAAACTATTTAAAAGTTGGCACTCTGAACTTGAAGATTTACCACCTGAGCTATCTGCACAGCTGCGAGACACGGAAAGGTCAGGTGAGTGTGTTCTTGCATGTTCTCAAACATTCACAGCTAGGTATGTGCAATTCAACCTAATATTGATTGTAAGATTGTAATAAATTATGTGGAAAATACACTTTTCTGAAATACTAAAATATATTTTTTACTATACTTTGAGATTTTATTAAATAGTGGTTATAAACTCTGAAAGCAGAAAGCATGTATTTTTACATCATGGTTGTGTACTGCTTTAAGTTATTATAAATATAAAATGTTTACATTCAAGGATTTTTACCAATCACCCTTTATATTGAAAGATCAAAGATTGCAAGCAAACGTGTATATTTTGATACGTATGGCTAAGAAATGTTTTCAAGGATTATGAAAATCACTTTGTTATCTTTTGTGCACAGCTGCTTTTGTGGTCTGCTAATAAAGTGTTTGAGGAACTCACAGATATCGAGCGACAGTTCCACAAAGCTTTGTACACTGTGCGGGCATACCTCAACTGTGATCGCTACTCTGTCGGCCTGCTGGATATGACCAAGGAGAAGGTAAACCCAAATCAAATGTTGTTTCTAAATAATCTATATGAAAAGACCATTATGGAATTAATTAAGTATGAGAGAAACACCTAAAGTCCTTCTTAGTAATTTCTTCTAATGAATGCACATCACTCCTTCGCTCAACTAGTGAAAAATTCCAACTCAAAAAGCCTTCATTTTGAGGTCTGCCAATCTCCAAAGTTTTCATACTTCTGCTCAATTTTACATGTAGTCGAGGACTCAGACTACAATGTCTCATATGTCTTGATTCTAAAAATTAAGTTAATATAAATAAATGAATACATAATATTTTTACCACTGATTCCTTTTTCTAATGTGTGGTCTTGGACAGGAGTTCTTTGATGTCTGGCCTGTGTTGATGGGGGAACAACCACCGTACAGTGGTCCCGTTACTCCAGATGGAAGGGTAGGTGATATAGTGTCTTTGACATATTAATTTCCGGTCTCATTTAATAACAGTTGCTCATGTAATTTACGCTCGTGCAGGAAATCATCTTCTACAAAGTCATTGACTACATTTTACATGGAAAAGAGGACATCAAAGTCATACCGTAAGTTCTGCCAGTTGATTGCATGCATGTAAAAGTAAGGATGATTAAAGTCACAGTACATTACACCTACACTGAAATAGGTAGGATGTTGGTTATTTTCCTATAGCAGCACATCGATAACACAATTGAGTAATTCCTTCCCTACCACTTTGAGTTGCATATAGCGATACTTATTAAAAACATCACATCCTAGGCATCATTTTAAACCATTCATTACATCTATTTTTCTTTCTAATCTTTAATGTTGGAGCATCTCCATTGAACAAGTTAGTTCCTGTTTTCACTTGTGTTATTGCAGCTATTAACAATTGTTTCCTCTCCAGAGTCTCTTTTTTGTCATTAATAAGACAAAAAATGCTAATTGTCATGTCATGCAAAATATGAAAATTCCTGTTATATTGTAATGAATAAAAAAGTGCTAACAGTGGAGTATTATTCTACAAATGTTAAATAATTACCCACTCAAAGAAGACTTCCTAGACCACCTTCTAAAGTGAGAACTTGACAGCAATGTTATTTTTTTTGTTTGTTTTGTTTCTTTAATATCTGAACATTGCTACAGAAATCCCCCTGCAGACCACTGGGCACTGGCTAGCGGTCTACCAACCTACGTAGCAGAAAGTGGCTTTGTATGTGTAACAATCTTACTGATATTTGGCACTAAATCATAGAAAAAATATATATTAGAACTGAAAACCAATCTTGTACAAATTTTTTTATATTCTTCACTGTTCTAGATCTGCAATATTATGAACGCCCCAGCAGAAGACATGTTTAAATTTCAGGTACACATCCATTTCACTTTTAAGGCTCTCAAATGAGACAGCTATTTAAAACAAAGCAAAACTGGCTGCTCTCTGGTGGGATAAACTGTCTTTCTCTATTCTATCCTGAAAATCAAAACAAGACTAGCCAAACACAAATGTCATTTTATTCATTTATGTAGAATATGGCGATTAGCACATTCGGTCCCCTGGTGGTCTAGTGGTTAAGATGCAGCGCTCTCACCGCTGCGACCCGGGTTCGATTCCCGGTCAGGGAACCATCCCCAGCCACTCTCAGTGCCGGTCCCAAGCCCGGATAAATTGGGGAGGGTTGCGTTAGGAAGGGCATCCAGCGTAAAACATATGCCAAATCAAACGTGCGGAGGATCCGCTGTGGCGACCCCTAACGGGAGAAGCCGAAAGAAACTTTTATGGCGATTAGCACATTCCTCCTATTATGTTATGTTGAAAATCTTTTAGATGGTGACATTTTTGGCATTTCTAAAAGAATTTTTTTCTAAACTGAAATATTTTTCTCTGAATGATTCTAAACCAGAATGAAAATTCCAGCATTATAAAGCCTTTAAAGGGAAATTGATAATGGTGCATTCAAATATTAAATTTTATCTGCATTGCTGGAGCATTACAGACATTTTGACAGCTGGTATCTGATTACACAGAATCATAGCATTTAACAACTTCATCTATGCATAACATTCACTTTATGTGGAAATCAAACATAGCTAACAAAGTGATAGATATCTTTATGCAGAATATTTTTTATCCTTACTCTATCCCTTTATAGGATATAAAGGAGTGCCACTATAAATCCTATCAATTTTACAGCCATTTGAGATAGAATATTCGGCTGTGGACTTGTGATGTTACTCTCTCCACAGTCACAGAGACTAAACAGTCATTGGGTGACTTTTAGCTCATTTATGCAAAGCGAGCATTTAATGCTTTTCGCAAATTTTCACTGCTCTGTGACATATTTTGCAGCAGTTTGACAAAATGACAAGAGAAGCCAAATTGCTATTTCCAATGATTTGACACTAATAATTTGGTTAATTGGTAATGCCAGAATTCAGCCACAGAATTCTGAATGGTTTCTCTGGACCTTCCAACACATATCTCAGAAAAAGCCTAGATGTTTTGAAATTGCTGAACTTGAAGACTAGTTCATATCTTAAGTCTCCAACACCAAGCATGTAATGTACTTGTATCTTTGTGGTGTAGAACGTGGCCCTTGATGACAGCGGCTGGACTATTAAAAACGTGCTGTCTTTGCCAATAGTCAACAAAAAGGAAGAAATTGTGGGTGTGGCAACTTTTTACAACAGAAAAGATGGCAAGCCATTTGATGAACAGGACGAACAACTAATGGAGGTAGATTAAAATTTTGGGGGAAAATCAGAACATCATTAGTAAATAACTGCTTGTTTTGCAATGTAAACATTAACGCTGTTGATTTTATAGGCTTTGACACAATTTCTGGGCTGGTCGGCACTCAACACAGATACCTACGACAAGATGAATAAACTGGAAAACAGGAAGGACATCGCCCAGGACATGGTGTTGTACCATGTCAAGTGTCGAGATGATGAGATTCAGAATATCCTTGTAAGTCATAGGTGCACACTATTGATTTACAAATTATATAATCGAAGATAATGGACATTGACATCACGTGCATATATAAATATATATATATATATATATATATATATATTTCTATAGAAAACCAGGGAGCAGTTTGGGAAAGAACCAAGTGAATGTGAGGAGGATGAACTTTGGCAGATTCTGGTATTAAAAAACATTCACAGAAATATTTTTGACAAAGGATTTTACCTCATTGATGACAAATTTCAGAAAAGGAAATTGTTTTATATAACAAAAGGATCTGTTAAATATATATAGACCTTAATGGTTTTGTTTTTTCATATCCCATATCTTTTCATGTAGAAAAAAGAACTTCCAGGAAAAAATAAATTTGAGATATATGAGTTCCGGTTTTCCGACTTTGACTGCACAGAACTGGACTTGGTGAAGTGTGGCATTCAAATGTACTATGAAGTTGGTGTTGTGAAGAAGTTTCAGGTCCCTCAGGAGGTCAGTATTTGTGGCAATTAGCATAAAACGCTTTTGTTCGTTGGTGAATGTGAGAAGATGTAAGAGATTTCATTGCCAATATTTGAACATTGCAGACTAGCACAAAACAACAGCTTTTTTTTTTTTTTTACGTATGTCATGGGCATTGTTTTTTTGTCATCATTTTCTTTCTTTTTTTTTTTTATGTCAGAACAAGTAAAACTGATGGGTTACTTAACGTAATCCTGGGTTCTTTGATAACAGAGTGAGGTGTTTCACTATGGGGAATCGCTTTGGGCGTGCCCAACTACAGAAGCTCCTATGACACGACGTCTGTCTTGACAGACAGGTCAACCTGAGATCAGGCTCTGCCTCACCTTTACTACGCAGGTCGACCCCTTACAATATAATTGTAGCAAGATTTCATCCTGTTCCTGTGCAAGAAGGGAAGTGCTGGTGAAACACCTCACTCTGTTATCAAAGAACCCAGGATAACGTTAAGTAACCCATCGTTCTTTTTCTAACTTCACTCGGGGTGTTTCACTATGGGAGATATACCAAATTACATGGGCTCTGACCTTCTGGCTCCTGGCACTGCATGTGCTAAGGATGACTCAGACACATTCAGTCTATAAAATTGCACAAAGGTGTGGGGCGAAGCCCAACCAGCTGCCGCACACATTTCCTGAACAGAAACTCCCTTAAGTAGGGCCCATGATGTCACCATCCCCCTAGTAGAGTGGGCCCTTAGACCCTCAGGCGCCTGCATTCATATGGTAGAGATATAGCCTCAACAATCTAGTGAGACAGCTGCTGTCTTGACAACTTGTGAGGAGCAGCCCAAGACACAAACAGCTGGTCATTCTTCCTAAAGCCTGCTGTTCTTTTGACATATGTATGGAGAGCCCACACCGGGCACAAGGAATTCAACCTCTCCTCCTACCTAGAAGAGAATGGAGGAGGGTGGAAAGCCGAAAGCATTACTTTAGGTACTAACGCCGGGTTAGGGCAAAAGGAAACTTTTGAGAGCCCTGGGGCAAACTGTAAACAGGATGGACTGACAGACAGGGCTTGCAGCTCGCTCACATGCTTAGCTGTTGCCAGAGCCACAAGCAGCGCCGTCTTAAGTGAGAGAAATTTTAACCCTATGCCATCCAATGGTTCGAAAGGGTGTTGAGAAAGGGCCTCCAAGACCATAGACAGATCCCACAGTGGAACCATCTGCCTAGACACCGCCTCTTACGGCGTGCTCCTTTAATGAAGCAACTTATTGAAAGGTTGCCGACCTGCAGGTTCGTTGCCAAACCCGACATGTAATGCAGAAATAGCTGCGAGATATACTTTTAAAATAGAGAAAGCTTTCCCTTTGTCCAGCAAATCCCGGAGAAAACATGTCTTCAACTGAAACACACCACTTTTCAAGGACTCAAGGACACTTATTGTTATAAAGTGTGTGAGTAGATAAGGCTTTTACTTGTGTTACTCTGACTGGTCAACTGAGAAGTGGCCGGGGATACAACCGCAGACGCACAACCCATCGTTGAAAATCTCTCATCATGAGAAGTGCCAAATGTACTACAAAAATTACAGAGGCCATTAAACCCAGCATCCTTAAGCACACTCTGAACGGGACCATAGTCCCCTCTCTGTTCTGCAATTCTCCTCTCTGTCAGCGTGACTCGATAGGAGAGGGAATCTATTCTGAGCCCTAGATATTCTGCGCACTGCGCAGGCATCAATCGGCTCTTTTCCCTGTTTATTCAAAATCCCAAGTTGTAGAGATGCGTAACCACGCTCTCTGCATCTCTGATCACTTGCTCTCTCGATGAGGAGCATATCAGATAATCGTCTATATAAGCTTGTGGGTCCGCGAGCAACGTTTGAGCGTGCTTCGGGCCCATGCACGCAATGCACATTGAGTGAGGGTCCCTGCCCGAGATTGTTGCTCCACATGACAATGGACACGGGCGGGATGCAACCTCCCTGATCTTGGACACATTCCCCTTTGGCAGGGGGGATGACTGTTGACCTGGCTGAGTACGGAGAAAATTTAAGACTCATCAGAACGTGTTAGTCTATCGATATTCGCAGGGTAGTTAGCCCTTCGAAGGCTTCGCCTTGACGCGTGAAGCCTTTAGTTAGCTTGATGCCACTAACTCCCTACAGTGTAATTTAATACCCGATAGGTCGAAAAAGGAATATCACGCCTTGACGCGGACACTATACCGAGTTTCGCGATGTCGCTCAGCACGATCCTGTATGACTGGTCTCCTGTTCGGTGGTGGAATCCAATGACAGCCCGCACGATAAACAGTTTAGCAAAAACCAGCAGGAAACTGGATGTGCTGAGAGAGCTTGATGTAGTCTCTCATAGGAAGAAAGAGCGAATTATATTGTAAGGGGTCAATATCAAGGGGTAAAGACAGACGTGGTTCCATAGGAGCTTCCGTAGTTGGTAATGCCCAAAGCGATTTCCCCATAGTGAAACACTGAGTGAAGTTAGAAAAAAAATTCTGTCCACTTTGTATTTTTTTTTTTACATTTATTTAAGAATGTGAGATCTCAGGTATCGAACCACTTTACAACATTTTTACTCCATTAGGTTCTAGTGCGGTTTATGTACTCTGTGAGCAAGGGCTACAGAAAGATCACATATCACAACTGGCGCCATGGTTTCAACGTTGGACAAACCATGTTTACATTACTTACGGTACAATATCTGTTTAAGCGACAATTAAGCCTGAATTTAAGAATTGATACTGTGGAATATATAATTAGGATTTTATTATGTGTGGAGTCAGACAGGTCAGCTGAAACGATACTACACTGATCTTGAGGTCATGGCCATGATCACTGCTGGATTCCTGCATGATATTGACCACAGAGGCACCAATAATCTCTACCAAGTGAAGTATGGCACTCTCACTAACAATGGCAGAATATGATAATGAAGTATATGCATTAAAATACCTGAAGCTTGATGTATATATATATATATATATATATATATATATATATATATATATATATATATATATATATATATATATATATATATATATATATATATAAAATAAACCTCAATTGTGTGTTACTTCAATGTTTTCATTGTGTTTTTAGATCCCAAAATCCATTAGCAAAGCTTCATGGTTCATCGATTCTGGAGAGGCATCATTTAGAATTTGGCAAATTTTTACTTGGGGATGAGGTAATATTATTAATTATTAGTATTATTATAATTATAATAATAAAAAAACAAAAAAAGTTGCAAAATCTTTCAGACTGTTTTACAAAATGACTGATTTGGGCATTTTCCTTTGTTTGCAGTCTTTAAACATTTTCCAAAACTTGAACAGAAGACAGATTGAGCATGTTTTGCACTTAATTGACATTGCTATTATTGCTACTGACCTTGCCTTGTATTTCAAGTGAGTAAACATTTACTTCATCAGCAGGATTTTCTTACACTTATCAAATAGCAGCCTTTATGTATATAAGGAATAAAAAAAACTTCCATGTTGTGGCATCATAAGAAAATAATCAACAACGGGAAGGTGTGATTAAACAAGCATCCCAAAAGTGGATTATCTTCGTATAATCAATTCTATATAATTCAAGGTTTTGGAACATCCAAACAAATTTGGGTCTGTTCAAATGCAGCTTATCATATTGATGAGAAAGTGCAAAGCACAATATCCTCTGCAAGAAAACGTTAAGTAGAACTACTATAGTTAGAACCACCACATTATTAGAAATCTGTGAACTACAGCTCTAGCTGCTGTTATGATACATTTGAAAACATCTTTAGACCAATTATAATTCCAAATTCAACAGTGCTTTAGAATAATAATAATAATAATAAAAAAATGTTAATCAAAAGAGATTTTTTTCCTCTTAACTTGACCCCAACATGAAAATGATCTTGTCTCCTAGTCTGCAATCCCAATTATGAAAATGTATAATATAACTTTATATTATATTTACACATTAAGGTGAAACATATGTTGAAACATAAGTTTTGTTAAAATCTTGTAATGTTAACAGGAAGAGGACAATGTTCCAGAAAATTGTGGATCTTTCAGAGACGTATGAGGAACAGAAGAAATGGGTCGAGTTCCTGTCTCTGGAAACGACGAGGAAGGAAATAGTAATGTGAGTGCAAACACTGCATTTGGTCAGAAATGTATAAAAAAAAAAACTTTTGCTGGTTTTACTAATTCAGTAAAAGCATTTTGTTTATGTTTGTTATATGGATATGGCCCTGCTTACATGGAACCAATAGGGCCATGATGATGACTGCTTGTGATCTGTCAGCTATCACCAAACCATGGGAGGTTCAGAGCAAGGTGAGTTTCTGAATGGAATAAATTTACCAAAACCAAGGTTCTGGAGTTCAGATATATAACTTTATTTTGTCTTCCCAGGTGGCACTTTCTGTAGCAGCTGAATTCTGGGAGCAGGGTGACTTAGAGCGAACTGTACTTGAGCAACAACCCATTGTGAGTCTCCATGGGGGTGCACCTAGTCCTAGAGCGTTCCTTATATGATTTTTATTCCTAGAGTTTGAGACATAATAATCAGTGGGTAAAGTTCAGGTATAAAAAAAATAACTTTTTTTTTGAGTCTTTAATAGCCACTCCCTTTAAAATAATTATTAGTCAGTATTTTAATTGAAAATGAACATTGTTTTAAGCCTTATTGTTCTTCCGCAAATGCAGCCTTAAGCCAGTTTGAATTATATTTGTGCTTTCTTCTATAGTGCACTTGGGTAAGAACATAAAAACTGCACTCTAGAGAATAGAACAATCACTTCTGTTCCACTTTATAGCTATATAGTTTTAGTTCAGTTCCAGTAAAGTGAGAAAGTTACTTAGAGTCAGTTGCACAAAGTGCGAAAGACATGGATGTTTTGGTTGCAGGTGGCATTATTCAGTAGATGTGAGCTGTTAAAAATGATCTGTGGAACTGATCTGTGCCAAAATAGCAAACTGTACTGCTACAAAAGGTATAACGTGCTCTAGGCTTGATGTGCTTGTATTTTTAACAAGAAATTGAAAGAGATTTATGTGTATGTTTTCAGTCCTATGTGCCCATTGCAATTGTTTACTTAGTATTAAGTAAAAAAAAAAACATAAAAATATACTTCTCCATCTTTCTATTTTCAGCCCATGATGGACAGGAACAAAGCTGCGGAACTGCCCAAGCTTCAGTGTGGCTTCATAGACTTTGTCTGTACTTTTGTCTACAAGGTATTATTTAGGAGACATCATACCATTATATTTTAACTACTAAAGCTACATTATATTTAGGTTAAAAATAACAAAACTGCTTGGAATATAAAATAAACATATGCCCTGCAGGAGTTCTCACGGTTCCACAAGGAGATCCAACCCATGTATGATGGCATCCTTAACAACCGGAAAGAGTGGAAGGCTTTACAGGAAGCATATGAGGCAAAGCTGAAGGAGGCTGAAGAAGCAGCCAAGGCAAAAGCAGAAGCAGAAGCGGCCAAAAAAGGTTTGGCAAAGACATCACATAAGTAGCAGTTTCACCAAAATATTCTTCATTTTGGCCTGAAAGTGCAAATTAGGTGGTAAATTAGTTGTAGAGAAGCAGTGAATGAGATGTTTATCTGGGAGTTCCTGGATCAAGCTTCCTCATTACATCACCTGCAAAAGAGAGTGAATATGTTCTACAATATAAAATATAATTGTTTTCTTGGTCACCAAATTATTTAATCTGTGTTGTTTCATAGAGTTAATTACTGCTATTTTTCTAATAATGTTTAATTTGCTTCAGCGGCTGCCGTCAATAACCCATCGCCATCGGCGTCCAAGACCTGCTCAATCTGCTAGAACTGAACAGACGTTAAAGAAGGTGAGGATTCAACACAGCCACTGACATGGATGGCACATGGTGAGAGTGGCCTCACTCCAGAACAGATGGATGCTGGGAAACACTGAGCAGGACATTGTAATACATGCTTCCAGTATGCCACAAGACCAACTGGGGCCTGATGACAAACTTCTTTAGACACAAACCATGATGAACAAATTCGCCATCATTGGGTTGTAGGTTTCTGGGTTTTTTTTATGTCACATGATCACCAAGTCTTGTATGTTCTTAAGGCAAATCCAGAAGTAAAGTGTGTGAAGATTAGGAAACACATATGATCGCTGTGAAGAAAATTCTTGTTGCTTTTTTAAAGTGTATACTGTGTACCAATTCCTTTTAGTATTGGTGGAACAAGTCTGTTATATGAGCTGAGGTCCAGTCTTACTAGTCGTATGCTTTAAAGGCTCTTGTGTCATTAGGCAGCATCTTACCTGAAAAGCAGCCGTGGCTGGCATCAACTTTGGGTCATATCATACATCATTACTGAAACAATTACTTAAGCATCACATGGTGAAACTGTGAATGGACTAAAACACCTTGGTTTTGGATAGATCAAACAAGTGTCTGGAGTTGTATTGAAACCGTTCTTCTTAATGATACAGAAAAAAATTGCACATTGTAAAAGAAATCTTTTGCCACTGAAAGATGTTTTATTACTCTTATCAAGAAAGCCATGTCTCAAAAGAACATTTGAATTGATTTGCAATGGCATTTCCCTTTAAGTGGACCCAAAAAAATGGCTACAAAAATCACTAGGCTACTTCTTGCACAATAATGGTCTCGAGACCCAGAGAGGTCTCCAAAATATAAATAATTAAACCATTGGTACAAATTTGCTACATGCTTGTTGACCAGTGTATCAGTACTAGAATCCTTACACTAGTGCCACACTATAGTATTGTTCAAATGTACTTTAATGGACTATATATGAAATTCCATCATGACGTTGCATCAAGTGCGACCACGCAATTTGTTTTGAGACGTGTAAGTTTACACTTGTGACACACGCACTTAGAAGAATTACCAGTGCCAGTGGCCTTCATACCGCTACATCTCATTTCCATTGAATGTCTTTTTAGCTAACTTCAAATGACACTTAACCTACAGATGTCACCAGCTGTGTGTGATATCATCAAGAGGAAACAGGAGCACAATGTCTCTAATTCTGTGCAATGTTTTATGAGGAAGTGTTTTTCCTATGAACAGCTGCAAAAATTACCAGACACCAATTGTAAATCTTTATTATGTAAATAAACAAATTATAATAAAAAAATAAAAATAGTTTAGAAAGAAAGCATGGCATTATAGTATATGTGTATATTATGGTATATATAGCATATTATGATAGTCAAGGTAAGATAGCTGATTTTATTTAAACAGAAAAATCCACTGTTCAGAAAAGGCCCAGACTTGAGTGTGATTAATTGTGAGATCCATGCAGCAGAGGT
Organism: Silurus aristotelis; assembly: GCF_946808225.1. Classification (NCBI taxonomy): domain Eukaryota; kingdom Metazoa; phylum Chordata; class Actinopteri; order Siluriformes; family Siluridae; genus Silurus; species Silurus aristotelis. The sequence goes on from NC_139589.1 coordinate 12,611,365, forward strand.
GCTGGAACTCTTGTTGTAATTAGGAATTTTGGTTGGTTGTGTTGCTTTTATATGAGCAGTCTCATATGCAGTGTTTAGTCTGTTTGAATAGAAACCCTGGTGTGTTCTACCCTTTGGTGATCCTGACCTGGAAAAGCGCTTACTTTGGTTATGTGTTTTTTGTGTGCAGGTGATTTATTTCCTTTCTACACACATTTGGTTTAAATTTTGTTGATGGTGTTTTTCCAGCACTGTATTTCAGATCAGTGAAAGAAATTAGTATCTAGTAATCTTCAGACTAAAACCAAACTAATCAAAACCAAACTGCCAATGAAATAAATAGAAATTGCTGTTATTCAGACTCATCAGCGACTTGCCGTGAAAAACTGACTGTTTTAACATGACATGGTAACTGTTGGTGGGTAGATTTCCAGTGACATATTTGTACAAATATTAAGCGACTTGGTGCAGTTGTGCGCACAGGATCTGATTCGTGGTCGAAAGTGGAAGGCTAGGTGTGCAATTTTATAGTACAGCGATTATGAAAATCGATGTATAATTGAATATAGCATATGTTTGAAAGCACACACAAAATCCCCCTGTAAAGCTACTTCTGTGTGTAACAAAAATAAAATATGAATTTGTATGAAATTGCAAAGCTTTACTCTTAAGGAAGTATGAATGGTTCATTTTTTTCAAGCTCACATTCATTCATGCATGAAATTCTATGGAATCGTTTGCCTTTTTTGATTATGTAATTACAGAATAACAAGATTTTGAAATATTTAGACATGTAAATAATATTAATAGGGTAAAATTTAAGGTTGCTCTTAGAGAATTTGTTGGTGGTAATATTATGAATACTTTATCTCCAGCAGATCTGTAATTAGCATGACATGTCACAGCCATTTATTAGCATCGACTCATGTCTAATAAATCCTCTTATCTGAAACAAACTCTCAGCAGTTTCCAGTCTGCTCAGTAGTTATCGGCCAAGGTTATATGAGCAAATACAGCTCAATTCTCATTAAAGACAAAAGTTCAATGATCACATATTTAACTTTTCTCCCAATTACCTACATTTTGCATTATTTCTATATGTTATACAGTTAGAATATATATATTTCTCAGAATTATATCAATGGAACATGACAGGTAGTTATTGCAAAATAAATTTTAATCTGATTAAGTAAACATTTATCAATAGGACAATGATAATGAAGTGAACTAGTTCACCTAAACCTGCAGTAGGTGTCATACACAAATTCAGCACTTTTTTTCATTGAACTGTGACCTGAATCCTGGGATTTGTCCTAAACCAAGTATGGATTACGCAGCTGCTCTCCCTCTTTGTGTTGTGTGTGTAACAGTGATAGCTGTACACTTATCTTTAGAGCTTTTGTGTTTCAGAAATGGGTAAAAGTATAACTGATATAACTGTCTTTTTCTTTTCTTTTTTTACAAAACTAAATGAAAAATTTATTAGAAGCATTTTTAACTACAATGGGTAATTATTATATACAATATTATAACCAGATTTTAAAACTTTTTGTGAGCTCTAGTGAAACAACTATGAAAGCAAATTCTATGCTTTCTTATATTGTTGCTAATAGGCAATATGCAACATGGATCGCTGTGAAATTAATTTTAGCTAATGCACAGTTCTCTAAGTTGATTGTTGGAAGCAGGAAAGAAAATGGCAGGTGTAAGGATCTAAATGACTTCGACAAGGCCAAAAAATGTTTAGAACATCTCAAAAACAGCAGGTCTTTTGAAGTGTTCCTGGATTGCAGTGATTGGTGTATACAAAAGAAATGGTCCAAGAAAGGACAACAAACCAGATGGACACCCAAGAGTCAGTGATGCACATGCCAAGTGAAGGCTAGCTTGTCTGGTCAAATTCCATGAAAACCTCTAAATGACTGAATATTTCATGCTGGCGATGACAAAGATTCCAGGACACACAGCTCGCTGTGTTTTGGGTTGCTTAGCCACAGACTAGTAAAAGTGTCCATGCTGGCTCCTGTCAACTGCAGAAAGTGGCCACAATAATGTAAAGATCAGAACTGGACCATGGAGCACTGAAGAACAAGGCCTGGTTTCATAGACGGGTCTGGTGTGCATGTATGTGTTACCTACCTGGGGAGGCAATGGCACCCAGTTGCACCATGTGGAGAAGGCAGGCCAATGGAGGCAGTATGATGATAATACAATGTTCTGCTTGTAAATGGATCCTGACAGTCAAGTGGATGGTACTTTAACCTAAATCTAAATATTGTTACATATGAAGTATACCCCTTCTTAATAATGGAATTCCTTAATGGCAGTGCTATCTTTCAGCAGGATAATGTTCCCAGCCACATGGCAAAATCTGTTTAAAAACAGTGACATAGTGTTCAAGATGCTGACTCCCCAGATTTTAATTAAGCTGAGCATCTGTGGAATGTGCTAGACAAACAAGTCTGATCCATGGAAGCCCCACCTCTCAACATACATGACTAAAAGGATCTCCTGCAAACATCTTGATGTCAGATACCAAAGCAGTGTACATGTTTACAATGCTTAGTAATAAATAGTGTATTTAGATATTTGTATGTGGAAAATTTTATATTTGCAGACATGCCCTTTGTGCATATATAACCTACAAGCAGGAAAATAGCTATATATATATATTTTATTTACTCTTCCCTCCTATTAGGACTATATACTGTATATGAATCAGACAATTTATTTACATCTAGCTTCCCGTGGGCTCACCACCTGCAGGAGGGACCGTAAGGGACGGTGCTATGAGGATTGGGCAGCAGTCGGAGGCGGGGGCCTGCTTAGACTGCTGCCCCCGCGACCCGAATTACGGATAAGCGGGAGAAAATGAATGAATGAATGAATTTACATCTATGAATGTTGCTATTGGACCCCTAGGGGGCCCTGGCAGCATTGCAGGGGCATATGTAAAAATGCAGTTGAAAAAAAGGATTTTTCAACACTATCTGTGGGCAACTTTATAATAATTATTTATACATATATACATTTATTCTCTTTATTCACTCAAGGTGGATTGTTAAACCTGTACAAATGATGTTTTCCATACACAAAGCAAATTTGCCTATAAACTGCCAGTTATTAAAAATGAATCTGCTTTTGTTGTCCCTGGATGGACTAATTCTTTCATTTATTTACTATGAATTATTCATTTTGGAGTGTGTCTCTGGAACAATGAATAAATCATTCAAATTATAAAATATAATGTATGTTCAGGCAAAAAAATATCTCAATTACAAACTAAACACAGGAATTATTATAAATATTAATGAAATACATAGAGTATGTAGTAGAAACATTCACTATGTTAATAATGCAATAGACCTTCCTATGCGCATGAATGGATCAATGTCCTGAGAAACTTTGTATAAACTCATGCCAATGAAGTGATTTGATCATGTCTCAAATCACTGTGATTGTGACATTGCTATGAATTGCAAATGATGTAGTTAATTAAAAAACCTTTATTTTGGGATAACCCACAGGCCAGACACACTGTTCAAATGTAAACATTTTTATTACTACTGATAAAATTATCATAAAATTAACACAATTAACATAATGAATTACAGTTTTATACATAATTATCATAATTTATATTTGTATATGATCCACAGGCTTTTAACACATGCATATTATTATATCCTAATGTATTATCATTATGAGTTAGTGCAGATATTCATTTCATGTACAACAGTCTCTAAAACTGTTTTGCCATTTTTCTGGTTTGAGCTGACCCAAAGAGTACAGTAACTCAAGTTAATAAATTTATAACTATGGTGACCAGGAACACATCTGGGTGTGTACATGTCAAATGGGAGAACAGGATGCAATAGTAAAAGACTGTATCAGGTCCCACTCCTGTCAGCCAAGAGGATCTGAGGTTGAGGTGGGAAAGGACTCGCTAAAAAAGAACAAATAAAAATTGGGGGGGGGGGGGGGGGGAGTGATTGTTGCTGTTTTCTGTTTGCTGTACTGGGATTTGCACAAAATATCTTTTATTTTGAGCTTTTTTTTCACAAATAAAGCCTCTGTAAATATACTTTTCACACTGAACATAGCACACACATTCTCCAGTAGTAGACTGCCCTAGCTTTTAATGTATCAATGCTGTTTATAAGTAAAAAAAAAATCAATTGTTAAAATATTGCTGCAAGCGAATTAAAACACTTTAGGGTGAGGTGTTCTGGGAAAATAATTAGAACTATGTGATAACAGTAACTCTGTTTCATCACACCAGACAATTAAAACTTTCCAATAACAGAACCACAATTACCTAACTAATGTTTGCCAAGTGACCATGTTTTATAAACAAAAAACAAGGAAAGCATATTTTTGCATTAATTTTTTATTTCAAAGATAAAAAAAAAAAATCAAAGATGATTTACTTCAGAATAGTGTGAGAGTTGAATGTAGAGATAAATGACATAGTTAGTGACCAACAGCTCTCACATTGTGACACTATACAACAGAATCATATACATGTTTACTCAATGCATTTACTTTTACACAATCAGGTCCTTAAATATTTAAATGTAGAGAATGTTATAACACGTCTGAAAAAATAATAATAAATAAAAACCTAGGCTGTTGTACGTCCCTCTGTAAAAGGGAGTTTTCTAAATGCAGAAAATAATGTAAATGTATTGTTAATTTAGCTGTCAACAGTAAAGCTACGACAGTACATAAGGGGTAAAATTGCTATTCAAATAATCTGAACCTGCAGACTGCCATCTTTAATTTGAGAGTATCTACATCCAAATCAGTGAACAATTTAGGTATTTGTACTTCCTTTTTTTTTTTTTTAAGAGAGCAAAAGTAAATGAAATCATACATAAAATTAAAATTTTTAAAACTTGGTTGCAAATTTATTGTAATACACGTACATGCCTCAAGTCTGAAACTTTTTGAGAACATTCCACGTCTTTGCCTTAAAAAAGTTTAAAATTTCTTTTAATAATATTATAAAATATATATATTTTTTTTTATAACCACAGCATTCATTTTTCTGTTGTCAGCATTTACATTATTAAGTCACATCAAATACAAAACAAGCAGTCTAATTGGCAGCTATACAGTACATGACCACACCATAATACTAATATGCTTTGACTCAGAAGCAGTTTCGTTTCTTCTACAATCTCTTCTAATCCCATTATTCTGCTATACTTTGATTTTAGTTTCATTTGTCTCTGAACGTTGACAAAACGAAAGAGATGGTTGTTGACTTCAGAAGAGCACAGAGCGGCCATTCTCCACTGATCATCGAGGGATCCTCCATGGAGATCGTCAAGAGCACCAAATTCTTGGTGTTCATTTGGTAATTTGGTCACTCAACACCAGCTCCATCACCAAGAAAACCCAGCAGCGTCTCTACTTCCTGAGAAGGCTGAGGAAAGCTCACCCAATTGTCCGATTACTTTTGAATCCTTAAAAGAAATTTGCAATTTCTATAGTGTTCACCTAATTTGAATAGAAATATTGAATACATAATATGTTTTATATATATATATATATATATATATATATATATATATATATATATATATATATATATATATATATATATATATATATATATTACACTGTAACTGAAGTTAATTATTTTAAGTTGAAGAAACAAAATTCACAAATCAGAAGAAAGACCAGATCTCTGCTTCCCACAAATCCTTCCATCCAACAGGACTGGCCATCTTGCAGTCTGTTTTATAGAGAAAAAAATAGAGTGTATGTACTGTAACATTATTGATTTATGATTATTTATTATTCATGCATGCTTAGACACTAATCTTTCCTACTCAACTAGTTGACAAGTTGAGAAACATTCACACCCTTAATAAGGCAGCCACTCTATGTTATTCTGTTATAGAAAAATCATGTCCTGTAAAATAATCATGTTAGGTAATTTCCAACACACACCAAAGTGTTTTATTCACCTTATATCAAAGCAATGTATACCACTATTTTAAATAATATATAATAATATAAAATAATATTTTAAATCTTAAAGATGTTTTATTTTTATCTCCTTATTCTTATATTTAATGTTGTGGAGCAACTGTCACCAGAGAAACATATTACAACTATGGCATAAATATAAACCTGTGATATGCAGCTGCTCTACTTTTAGAGCTGCTAATATAGAAAATTAATCATGTTTGGACCAATCAGAATCCAGAATTTACCAGCAGTATGATATAAATTGCCATATTATTTTTAAGCTTTTTATTTATTTATTTACTTTAGTATTTTTTTTTATTTGATTATCAAAAAAAAAAAGTGGTGCCTTTTGAGTGGAATATTTAAAGCAGCAATATGTCTGCTATGAATGTAGTCTGAGGGACAGTCCTTGAATGGAGAGCATGCTGAGAAACTAAATTTAAGCACATGACTAACATTATTATGGTAAATGATTGGGAATTTTTATCCTGACACTGAGAAGTAGGTCATAGCATATTTATGACACTCCATGGTCATTTGAATTATATGAGAGTTAAATGAGAAAAATTCAGTTTAATTAAAACAAAGGGTATTATATCTAAATATTGATTAAATCTTTACCACATTCACCTCATTCATTGAAATTCAAGGTCATTTCTTTTAATGTGAAATTATATTTGTTGAGACATGTTAAATAAATACTGTAATTCAAATCTAACAATTCAAAGAAATCATAAGGGAAACATGTAATCATTTGATGAGATTTGTTTATTTTTGATTAAGATGTTTCTTTTATGTAAGGGGGGGGGGGGGGCTCCATTGTCAGCACAGAGATAATGCTCTAATCTGAAGTTGTAGAATAAAGAAAAGGTTCAGGGCAGACAGTTTACATTGTAGTTTCTTATTAACAAGCTTATTTTTTCTTTGTTAGGAGAGTGAAAAAAATAGAGTCTGGTGAAGGAAATGATTATAGGAAATGATTATATATCATATCAAAGAATTATAACAGAACTAAATCCAACTTTTAAATGTTTTATTTCTTAATAAATGAAAATAATATGATAATGAATATTTGATTATATAAAATGTAACAAATTGTTTTGTTTTTTCATGTAAATGAAACTGAGTACAACAATTACTTTTCAATTATACTTAATTAAAGTATCTCAGCTCCCAATTTCTCTTACACAATAAGAGTATTAATAGGTCTTAGCTGTGTTTAAGGTGGTTTAATGACAAAACAAAGTATCCAGCATGTGTCTGTGGAAGCTTGTCAGTGTGCTGTAAATAGAAACAAGGACACACTGCTCTGGCATGTGGCAGTTAGATCACACAAGCACATCTATCCATCTTGTTTTGGAGTATGACTGCAAGCATGCCGTCACTGCACTCTGGCACACGAATGACACATAGTGACTGAAGCTGGAATACTACTGGAACTTTCTACCCCGGGGTATAAAAGTGGCAGGCTGAGTGCACAGAACCAGAAGCAGCGAGACAGCTGAGACAAGCAAACGGGAAAGAAAGAACCAGCACAGCAGCGCTGATCACTGATCCAAAATGCTTTGCCCAGGCACATTTCAGCCTCCCTTCAGCCCATTTGTGGACTTCCACTGGCCAGTGCGCAGTCTTTGGCCTGAGACAAGACCTCTTTTCTACCAGATTGAACAAGAAATGGTGAGGCACATGCAGGAGATGCAACACAGCCTGGAGTTCATGGAGCGACTCCACAGGAGGATCTTCGATGAGATCGACCATACTTCACCTTCAGCTGTGTTCCAACCCATCTCATTCCAGCTGGGCAAAGAAAACAACCGCTTCGCAGTGACCCTGGACACGAAAGATTTTGCCCCTGAGGAGCTTTTCGTCAAACAAGTGGGCAAGAAGCTGCGTGTGAGCGGAAAGTCAGAAAAGAAGCAGGATGATGGGAAAGGATCATACTCATACAGATGCCAAGAATTCCGCCAGGAGTTTAACCTTCCTGATGGCGTGAACCCTGAGGCAGTAACCTGCTCTTTAAATAATGGCCAGCTACAGATCCAAGCACCTAAGGAGACCTCTGCTGGGGCAAATGAGAGAGTGGTGCCTATTACATATACTCCTGCTGTGAACAGCCCTCCAGTTCAGAGTGCAGATCCACAGAGCCAGGGTGAGCCGGCCCAGGAAGAGTCCGCTAAGAATGCAGATCAGTCTCATTAATGTACTACACTGATTAATGACCATATACTTTCGATCTAATTTATTACAAATTGTATAGGCGTTTTTAATACTGTGTTCAACTTCTTGCAACAGTACAAATATGATCACATAATGTTAACTTATTTGGTTTTGTTAGATTTGGACTGTGGGGATGCACCTCATTGTTTAAACATTTCACTGGAATAACTGGCTTATTCGTGTTGGAAAATATTAAAGTTTTTCTTTTCCATCAAAAATATTTTTTACTGTACTTTCAATATTTGTTTTGCCTGCAACTTTAAAACCTGCCTTAAAGAGACAACAAACTCACAAAACCAATAATATAAAAAAATTATTAATCACACTGCATCTATACACTGCATTTGAGCATTTGTTGTAGTGGGTTTTTTAAGAGGTTCCATCAAAAGAACAATTAATCAACATTAGTTTGGCAAGAGATTTTTTTGTTAATAATAATTTAGAATGTGTGACGATTAAAGTGAATAATAGAAATGCCAAATATAGGCAAAAGACTAAAACCTTTTAAAATATTCGAACACTATGATTTTCATTCACCATAATAAAAACTATGAGTTACATCAAGAATGGACCGATATTATAAAGCAGAATTAGCATATAGTTTAGCTAATAAACACCACGTATTCTCAGAAGCTACTAGCAGTAAACACAAAATAAACAGTGCATGTTGGCTTACATATATATATATATATATATATATATATATATATATATATATATATATATATATATATATATATATATATATATAAATTCCTTAATGTTTCATTTCGACTGGTTAATAGTTCTACAAAAAAAAAAACGTACAAACCCCCACCCATGAGCTCAATCCAAAATCTTTTAGAAGAATGCTAGAATTTTCCAGTAAACCAAATAGTCTGTGGTAAGTTTCTAGACACTTCTGCACATATGGCAAATAATTTAGCTAATTTTAAGCATCTAACCCAAACCCTGCTTAACAGTGTTTAGATATAAATTCCCAAACATAATGGAAATTATAAATCCTGTTATAATGTTTGTCATGTGCTTAAATTTAGCACAAGTTGCTCAGCATGCCAACAGCTGTCCCATGTCAAATACCAGACATTTTATTTCAAGCATTTAAAAAAGTGTTGTAAATTATTGAGTATTCTGAGTGGAAAAAAACTTGATATTATGCTCATATATTTCTGTCTGTTTATACTGGACAGCTTTTTATTAATTAATCAACAAATCAATCAGTCGGTCCATTTACAGAAAATTGCACATTTGTATAGCAATAGGCTGATAAAAATTGCATTGGTGGATTATACTCAATGTTATGGTTTGCTTTTTGTTTTATCTTTTAATATCTACATAATTGCGACAAATCATTTCTTCATGATATCAGACATTATCCACTGTCTGCTGTTCAAAGACTCTATGAGTCCTGACATCAGGTTTAAATCTATCTCTAAAATCCTATACAGATTTTAATAATTCATTCAATTAGAATGTAACATTTTGATCACATCACTGAGAAGAGAATGAATGCCTGTGCACTGATTTAATGTGACAAGGACATGGCAGAAAAATCTATACATTCATGTCAGCGAAAGATGCACTTGTTTATATATCAAGGGCTTAAAGAAGATTAGAGGACAAAGCTGATAAATGTTAATGTAAATGTGCTAACATCTTAAAAAGTAACATTGAAGTGACCATATGGGTTTAAATCCAATTTTAGTACCTGAATCCAGTTTTTACTTTTGTCTTAAATGATCACGCTTTCACACCAACATTTACGTGGTATACAGTGGCCACATAATTATCTAATCAGCCAATCATGTGACACCTTAAAATGGAAAGAAAATCATGCAGACACAAGTAAAAATTTCAGGTAATGTTTACATCAAATAACAAAATGAAACATTAATTTGATTTGAACCATGATGGCAGATCAGCTGGTATGAGTACTTTAGAAACTGCAGATCTCCTGGGATTTTCACACAGCAGGCTCTACACACTGTTTGAGTGTATATCCTGATAGTAAAATTTAAATGTATGAAATTGCAAATCTATTCAAATAAAAGACAACTGTAAACAACTTTATATATTTTGATTTTAATAGCAAAATATGTTCGTTATGATGCATAAATCTTTGAAACATTTAAAAAAATATAAAAAATATATACACAGTGATGCATGTACAAAAACAACATAGTTCTAATTGTCTTAACATAATACAACTAGTGTAATATGAATGGATTCTATAAATATTAGTGGCTATGTTTGACACATTTTGTATCGGGGTCCCTCACACACTGTTCAACCACAACAAGTATCACATGAAATAATTATGTATCCAATTAATTATGATTGAACACAACAACTATTTTTGTAATGCGCATGGTTTTATAAGCGAGTTCGTTGTTCTGACTCCGCACGCTAGAGTTTGTTCTGCTGATCGGTTTATCACCACTGCAGTTCGGACACCGACAAGGAGCTTGGGAGATCACAACATGGTTTATTGAACATCGGGACGTAAAACTAATACATTAACCCCATCTCATCTCTCTCTTCGCTCTCACAACTGCGGCACAGACTCTTCTTTCCTATGATTCCAAATCACTGTTGTCGCGCTTGTAGCAAATTATTTATAACCTTTAATTTCACTCTCTACAACTTAATAGAATTCAGTTAGAAATATGATTTATTATTAGCATAGACATATAGCCCTACCCGGTCATGCAAGTGCAAAGTGCACAAATTAGATTAAATTCGATTAGATTCAACTTTATTGTCATTGCACAAGTTACGGTACAAGGCAATTAAATGCAGTTAGAATCAAACCAGAAGTGCATTTGTAGCAGTGTTACATATTTACATATGCACAGGTTGGTCTATATATAGACAGTACACGGAGGTGATTATGTACAATGAAGAAGATATTTTATACGTTGTTTATGAATATTATATACATGTGCAAAATGATAAGGGAGGTGCAAAAAGAATGCTTTTATATAGATAATGTGCTACATATGTGGTTATTATAGTGCAATCTTGAGATTACAGTATGCATAAGGTGTATTATGAGCAGTGCAACCTGCAGTAAGGTGACGCAGTCGATAGAATTCAGTTCTGTGTGTGTGTGTGTGTGTGTGTGTGTGTGTGTGTGTGTGTGTGTGTGTGTGTGTGTGTGTGTGAGTGTCTGAGATGGGGGCATGGTAGTGAAGAATGAAGGGTATGTGTGATACTGGGGTGCAGAGTTAATCATGGAAACAGCTGTAGGAAAAAAGCCTGAACCTGCAAGTCTTGCAAAAAGTCTATGGGCAGGGTGAGAGAAGTCCTTTGTAATACTGTGAGCTTTCCTGAGACTGTGTTTCCAGTAAATATCAACAGCCTTTGGGAGTAAAGTTCCCACAATGCATTTGGAACTCCCACTACCTGTTGGAGCACTTTCCGGTCTGACACAGAGCAGTTTCCATACCAGACTGTAATACAGATGGCCAGGATGCTCTCAATGGGGCAACGGTAGAAGTTCACCAGGATGTCTAAAGAAAGATCTTTTGTAGCTGTTTTGTCCAGGAGAGGTCCTCGGAGATGTTGTTTCCTAGGAATTTAAAGCTGGTGACATGGTCTACCACTGTTCCATTGATATGGATGGGTGTGTGAGCCTCCTTTCTCCTTCCTGAAGTTTACGATGAGCTCCTTGGTCCTCTTGGTGTTGCAGCAGGTTGTTGTCAGTGCAACAGGCAGCCAGGTGGTTCACCTCCTCCCTGTAGGCTGACTCAACATTGTGTTTGATGAGTCTGATCAAATTAGATTATATTGGAACCATATACAGGATTGCAGCCATGGGTGAAGAGGGAGTAGAGAAAGGGACCTATCACACAGCCATGTGGTACTCCATTGCTAAGGATGAGGGTGTAAGAGCAGAGGTGAGAGACGACAGAGTGCAGCGCTGTGGAAAATGCATCCTCTGTGCTCCTGTTCTTACTGTAGGCAAATTGGTGTGGGTCCAGGGTGGCAGGAACACAGGTTTTGAGGTGTGCCAAGATCACCTGCTCAAATCACTTGGTAATGATCGGGGTGAGCATTACTGAAAGATAATCATTAAGACACGTTGCGGTGGAGTGTTTTGGCACTGGCACGATGGAGGTGATCTTTCTCTGCTAGAAAAAAGTTTAATAAATCCGTTAGGACCCTCGCCAGCTCATCAGCACATGCTCTGAGTACACGTCCATTGATGCTGTCAGGCATAACCTCCCCGCCATCTTAGCAATAAACCACAGAAGGTTTTTAACGCGTGTGACGCTCCAACCTTCTCCAAACACGAGATAAACATCATCCACATTGTGTAACTGAATGTTTTAAACTTTTCCTCTAAGGAAGTAAGGAAGTAATTGCAGGCATCCAGACTATGAAAAATTACAATACACATCTGGATATGGTACTTCAGGTAAACTTTTAATGTTCTGAGTAAAACGTTGTTGCCTCAATGTATGATTTAAGATTTTTTTTTTTTTTTAGCGTTTATTTATTTTGTAACTGTTTTTTTTTTTTAAGCTAAACTTAACAAGAGTGTGTAAATCATTTTGTTTTGAAAGATCTGTGCTTTAAAAATGGCGCCACCGGAAATGCTTTAAAAACAATAACGCGCAGTATCATCAGTTTGGTTTTGTTTACTTCCTTGAAACGGTGTATTGACTCGTAATAAACTTCCGGGGGCGGGGCTAAAAACTTGCTCATAAATTTCCCGCCAGGCAATGGGCGTTTCCTACCCAGTCTGCCTAATTGACGGATAAGCGCATGCTCTGTTTCCCGGCGATGGATTCAGTGTTCTGATTTCCTAAAATCGTCTAAAGTTTTTCGAAGAAATTTTTTGACGAGCCCTGGATGACTTTAGGCCACACTTTGTAACAATCCCGAGCTGTAGTAATGAAGGAGCTGATTGAGGAGATGGGAGATAGCGGATATGGGTGTGCCGTTGCTAACCGCTTCGGCCGCCTGCTGGATGATGAGGCCGACCCTTTCGATCTGCTGTACCAGGCCCAAGTGAAAAACGAGAAACGCAAGAAGAAAGACGACCTGAAAAAAGTAGACACGTCGACAAAAGCCAACAAGAAGGAGTCTCAAAGAGAGAGAAAGGCACTCGTTCGTGTCGCAGAGAACACCGCAAGCAAGCCTGAAGCAGGTGAGTTTAAACTGTGCTGCTCGGTGTCATTGGCGCATGTGCAATAGGAGGAAAAAAAGAGCGTGAGGTTTATTTTTTTGTAACTTTGAGCAGCACCAAAGCGACCTGTCCGGCCTCCACCTGAGCAGCGAGGAGAGAAACACGTGGCCTTTAATGAAGCCAAGTTCAATGAGGGTGAAGTTTCTCTGGGATACTCCATCGAGAGGTAAGCGTTTGGACTTTGCGAGCTGTAGGATATTCTACAGTATACATGCAGTGTGTTTTAGGAATCTGAATAATCTGATTGTATAAGAGATTGTCCCATTAAACTCTTATTTTCGGAAGCAAGTGTTTTTGGCCTGGCATCTGATTTACAAACACAAGTTCAGTCCTCATCGCATTTGGATCCAAGATGTACTTTACAAAAATTTCTGTTTTTCTTAGATTGGTTCAACAATCTATGCAGAAAATACCTGACAGCCCATGGGAATTTCTATTGTAATGTATGTAGTTCCTAGTTGAGCCGTAATGCTCTTTAAAACCTGTTACATATTTGGTTTGCATACACATTTGGTCTATAGGTAGGTAGGTGGGTAGGTGGGTAGGTAGGTAGGTAGAACAAATATATCTAATTTCATTACAGAAGTTTTGTCATACACAGTTGACGAACTGACTACACAGTTGACGAACTGACTACCTGTTGCTGTGTCATCTATATTTTTGCACTTTTATGATATCTAACTGTAGTTTCTTTGTCAAGCCCCTGCCATTATGTATTGTTTTGGCTTAAATTATATAGTTAGCATTTTGATTTTGTTTGAGAGGGGGGAATAACTTAAAAAAAAAAAAAAAAAAAAAAAAAAACACTGGGGTGTTCAATGGAGACTGGCAAAAAAAATTAATTTGTTTAATTTTTTTAATTTGGGATTTTTATTTTTGGGAAGTTTTGTCGTGAACTAGGGATTGTCGAGTGATGGCAAGGTTACACAGTAAAGAGTGTGCTTATAGTGCAAAAAAGAAATCTGGATAATGATGGCCTTTAAGCATTGTGATGTTATTAAAATGTAATATTCCATCGAAACAGCCTTAAATTCCCTGTTTAAAGGTAAGATCTAAACATGAATTGATAGATCATTACAATGGTTGAATTAAAAGTTATGATAAAATATGATGTAAATATTTTTTACATGCTTAACATTTTAAATAGTTTTAATGACCTTTGTATGTAGCAGCTGCCATAATTTTTAAATGTTTGGTTCAGTTGACCTTTTTCAGTTGGATGTTTGGTCATAAATGTATATCTAGTGGATATTAAGATTAAATATGATGCACAGTAGACTCTTAGCATACTATACTAAATTGGTATGCTTTTTGTAGGCCTGGAGAACTTTTTGATAGAGCAACACGGGGAAGAGGAAGTGGAAGGGGACGTGGGGTCCGTGGTGTTGGATATTCCAGATCTGCTGATGGTTTTGATCCCAGGGGAAAACGGGAGTTTGAGCGGCACAGTGGCAGTGACCGAGCGTAAGAATACAGTGCAATTTCTAACAGTGCATGTTTTTTTTTTTTTTCTGACCACATTAGTTAAAATTTACATTTAATATTGACATTTAACCAGTAGCGTTCGTCCTGAGGAGAAGAGGGGTGGCAGTGGACCTCGCAACTGGGGGTCCATGAGAGATCATGTAAGGTAATGCATGTCCAATTTAACAGTACATAGACCTCTTGAAAATGTATGGTATTAATAGTATTTTTAGCTGAATGTGTAAAATACTTGTGTGTCAAGTGTGTAAAGCTTTTATTCATGATTGAGGATTTTCAATTGAAAAAGTTTTACATCGTAACACATATATTTGTTTGGTTAATGTAAAAGTTGCATATAAACAAAAGGAACATGCATTTGGGTCTCAAACAATAAAAGACTGTGTTTTAAGACTGGATAGGCATTGCATATATATCCATAAATGGCAGATTTTTTTGGGTTTTGTTTTTAAAATAACATTGTGCAGTAATCCCTGTAATTTTGGGTTTATCATACAGGGCTCATTTTTCTTTTCTCTATTTAATAGTGCAATGGCTGAGGGAGCACCGAATGAGGAGACTGTTGAAGGCGAAGAAGTACCAGATGCAGCAGAGACTGATTTGGAAAATGGGTCAGATTAACTTTTGTTGTTGTTGTTTTTTTTTTTTTTTTTTTTTTTTTTTCAGTCAAATCAGTTTAGGCTAAAAACTGCATTAATGTTCCTAAGTACTGTATGCAGTTTTTTTTTTTTAACCAATATGTTTGGTGTTTAAAGTTTACCCCAACATGCTTTTGGAGTAATATTTTATACAAATGTCCTTTTTGAATTGGATTTCAGAAGATCAGGGACTGTTGCTTTGAGCAAATTATCAAGGCATCAAATCTAAGTGGTGGCACAGTCTATAGGCAAAAGTCTTTCCATGGAGAAACAATGATTGGTGCTCATAGTCTGAGAATGTTTTTAAGTTTCCTTGAATTACATTTTTGGCAATGAAATACTATAACTTTAGATACAGATTATGCTGTTGAGTCTAAAAGGACAAAGAGTTAGTGTGTCTCTGACTGACATGCTGAATTGCCTGAGCTGTACAATTGCATGCATTTATAATTTAATCATTGTTTTGCAGTTTTCAGCTCTTTGTGAGATTTGCCTTTTCTGGAGTTTGTTTTTTACTAAATATAAATCAGCTGTGCTTTGAACATGCTTGGTCATTTATATTTATCATCAAACTAAGTCAGTTACTGGAACCTTCATGAATCTCTCTGGAAATTGTAGTTCTGTTTGGCTTATAAAAACAGTTCAAACTTTACTTCATTATTGAGAAGTGAGACTCAGTATATGATTTTGTGTGTTCCAGCTAGCAGTTTTTTAATATTTTATGCCCAGATTTTTACTCTATAGTGTAATATTGAAACGTGAAACATTATGGTCTGCCATGCTTCTGTTAGTGTGGAGCTAATGTAGGCATACAATGATATACCACAAATGCTTTAGCTGAAAGACCATGATTACTTGTGGAAAAATTAGCAATTTATTGGTGAACCTATTTATCATTTTAAATATTTGGATACCTGCAAAGCTGTGGTCTAAAGTTTTATCCCCCCCTTTCCAGGCCTGTTGAGACTGAAGAAGTGCTTGAAGTTGCTATTGAGATGTCTTTGGATGAATGGAAGGCCATTCAGGAGCAAAGCCGACCAAAGGCAGAGTTTAACATCCGTAAGGCAGAAACCAAATTGCCCCCCAAAGCTGTGGTGATCCACAAGTCTAAGCGCCTTAAGGTAATCACAGCATTACCGATGATATTGCAGATGTGATGTTTGTTTACACATGTTCACTTTTCTTGGGCATCTGTGTTGTGCCTTAGGAACTTGGCCTTGGTCTCAATGAAGATGACTTGGTCTGTAGGCGTCCCGCTAATGATATCACTTGTCAAGTGGATATCAACTTTGGCAGTCTTGGGAGGCCTGCCCGAGGGGGCCGAGGTGGGCGTGGTGGACGAGGTCGGGGGGCTCCTGCCACCCAGAGGTCACCCCAGAAAGATAATGAAGTGGTAAGTGTTCATGACTGAAGTGTCTTGTCTGTCTGTGTACTTTTTTAGCTTTTCTGCATGTTCACTTTACTGTTCTGTGTGAATGTTTTCAGTGATTATTCTTGACAGTTCTGCTCTGTGCAATCTGGTCAGCATCTCTCTTGCTCTCTTACAGATACTATTTAAATGACAATGATTGGCAGGTTACGTTTACTGTAGAGCAATACTGTTCATTCAGGCGGATTTTTCATGTGATGTGAGATTTATACCACTTAAGATCAAGTGCTGTCTGATATTGATATCTGAGAATTTTATACGCATACATGTACAGTATTTGTGTCTGTCAAACTTGAAACGCTGAGTAAGAAAGAAACCAACGTTCGGGAATGTTTAATCAAAGCTTTTTCTTTATCCAACCAACGTTAGGCTTTTATATTCAAGAGGGTTTTGTGGTGTCGGTGTTCCATAAGAGCCTCATAACTCTACTAGTAATGCTGCCACAACCATATATATTTTAACCTTCTAAAGGTATTGTTATTGCTAGTTATTAGAAATTGCTTAGTCATTAGGATATTTGGGCAATTTAAATGTCGGTCTAAAAACAAAATTTACATTTTATGGCATTTAGTGAACGCCCCTTATCCAGAGTGACTTATGAATGAGAAGGGGGAGTTAAGGTTCTTGCTCGAGGGCCCAACATTGGCAGCTTGTCAGTGGTGGGCTTTGAACTTGACATTCTGAACTTAGGCCAATGGCTTAACTACTGAGATACCACCTCCTCATAGTATCTTTTCCTTCTTGTTTATTTTGCAGTCTTGCACAAACTTTAATAGCCTCTGTTGTCTGACTTCACAGCAGAGCAAACACAAATACATCTGATTCCCTTGTCTGTGCTGCTCAACAGATAAAGCCGTAAATGTCTTCGCTTGCAAACATGAGTTGGAATCGAGACGTGTTGATCAAAGAGACTTGACTAAGCAAGAATTCTTTTAGTATCTCAGCTGCTGTTCACTGCATTGTATTTTCAAGTGTAGCTTATATAATACAATTTTTGGGCCTGGTTAAAATGAAGAACTTCTTAAAAGTTGTATTTACTGTTCATACTTTATTTGCAAACACATCTGATCTTGGTAAAATTAAAGCATTCTTAACAAATGCCAAATCTGGCTGAATGATCATGCCAATAGCTACTTTTGACAATTTTCATTGTTTTCCTCCCTCTTGCTATAAGATGTAATGTGGTCCTAAGGCGCATATTTGGCCATTTTCATGCTTTGAAAGACCAGTGGCAGTTATTCTCAGATGTTGAGAAATGGAAGGCTATGTTGAGGTTATTCAAACTGAAACAGGAAAGCACTGTCGTGTTGCACCTTTTTAGAGCTGCCGCTGAAAGATTTTAACCAATTTTGGAGCATCACTTCAAAGTGGCAAAAAATAGCTATTTGCCTTGATGTTTATTTTGAATATGTGGCCGTAAACTCTAAAGAGACACATTCACACATTTTCACTGCCAGTGTTTGACAGTCTGTACATTTTCTTGTGAAGGCCTCAATAATGGCTCTCAGCTTCTCGGCACCTGTCGCTCTGATTGATGGAGAACATGTCAATACACAGTCACTCTATTAAATCGAGTCTCACTGCTGAATTGCAGTAAAATTTAGTTTTCAGTTACGCATTATGAGGACACCTCGCTCATGTAATATGTATACAGAACTGCTGAACAGCCATGTTTCATCACAACATGCACTTTTTACACACAACTATTGGAACCAACAGTCCTGGTTTAAGGAATATAACTTTATGGATTTAAGATTCTCACAATTTTTCATTCATGCCTTTTTATGGTGCTATAGGCTTGCTAAGCCTATAGCACCATAAAAGATGGTAATTTAAACATATTGTACAGGGAAATAAATTCTGCTAATTAGGTGATCCGCTGTGGCGACCCCTAATGGGAGAAGCCAGAAGAAGGTGGTGAAAAAGACCCACCCCAGGGAGGGACACTATGCATTTCTGAGGTGATTGGATGAAAATTATCATCGATCATAGAAAATGTAGAAAAGTTTGTGGTCACCTGACCATAACAATCCCTGTCACATTTACTCCTAAATTGCTGTTATAATAACAAACAATAAACTCTTTCTGGAGCTTTTAAGCATTATGTACCATACTATGCACAGACCAAATAATCCCATTGTCTTCTATTAAAAATTCTGGACTATTGCACCTAAACCTTTTCAAGTTGCATTTACTAAATTCAGCACAGTTGCCTGCTTTGGAACGTTTTCAAGATCATACTTATGCTGTCAACTGTGGTCATGGCCTCCCTCTCACTGTCAGTATGCCTATAACAAATTCTTATTTTATCTATCAATCACTGGCACACAGTCCAACTCTCAGTCTACCTGTAGCATACTCAATATTTCTTTCAGTCTAACCACAATCCTCATTTCCCTCCTTCTGTCGAACACTCAATTCTCAATCTATCTACTTGTTACTTTTCCACTTCATTTGACTTTCTACTTGTTTCACTCCGGTCATCTGTCTTTCAACTAGTAACTCATTGTTTTCTGCTTTTTTAATTTTCCATCACATTAAACAAAGGTGAAGGTTTTTTTTTTTTTGCACTAGTTGTTGCTTTGACACTGACCCTTTCATTCCTTAGGCTCCTAACCCTGATGACCCAGAGGATTTCCCTGCACTGGCATGAGGTAGCCACTGCACTTGCAATCA
Source organism: Silurus aristotelis (assembly GCF_946808225.1). Lineage (NCBI taxonomy): Eukaryota > Metazoa > Chordata > Actinopteri > Siluriformes > Siluridae > Silurus > Silurus aristotelis. Next base: position 12,630,962 of record NC_139589.1, read on the forward strand.
GATTGGTACCAAGCCATCTGATGGGCCCTTTCAAGAGCACTTGAGTTTGTTTGTAAAAAAAAAAAATAAATAAATAAATAATTTAAACTCACATTTACAAGTATCAGTGGCTTGTGCATTTGTGCATTCCTTTTGCAGACTGCATTACTTCTCCACAGATCTTTACATTATGCTGTTCCTAGTAGCTTTCACATATTTGGGGAAAAATTAAAGCAAGCAAAATGAAAGCTGACTCATTGTTTTTATTTTTCAAAACTTGTGATGGGTTTTTTTTTTATTTTTATTTTTTTTTATTCACCACATACAGTTTAGATATTTGATATTTGCTTCCACAAAGTCAGGAGGTTTTTGCTGCACCCAACATTCCACTCCTAGATATTGATTTACAGTCATGGAAATTCATTTAGAAAATGCTGTAATTGAGCCAGTCTGAAAATGTGGTATTCATTGGTGAGTAACTAATCGAGATTTTGTAATTCTAAGGTTTAGATCTTGATATTTGGTAAATACTTGATGGTCGGTTAGAAATGTAAAAAATTTGATTGGCTAAGCTGCAAAAAATCTGCATTTTTAACACCACAGACACAGTATTGTGTGAATGTACTGGATTTTAAACACAAGCTAAACCTGTGCTAGTTTTCCCTTAATAGTATTGCCTTTTTTCATAATCTAGCATATGCTTAAAGAATAGACTTCACCGCTTACTTTGTAAATATTAATTAATAATTTCCACATTTTGTTGGTTTGTTTATCTATACTTTGCATCAAATGTAGACAGAATTAAAAGTTTTTTTTTGTTTATTCCCCACAGTGTTGGTCTATGAACTTTTAGCTTTGGTTAACAATTCCCTGAATTACCCACAATGCTTTTGTGACTACTTGCTGGCAATAGTTAAGTTGAATTTGGCTCATTTCATCTCTGCTTAATGAAAGCAATGCAACAGCACTTCAGTTTGTGCACTCTTCCAATTACTTTAACTTTCCTTTGAACACAGGCATCACATTTGCCAACTCTCAGATCACAAACTAGCTGAGGAGAGTCTGTGCTGTAACTCCTTTAGTGTGGGATTTTCCAGATTCAGAATCCAGCATTTGCTGTCATGTGTTTTTGCTGGATCCATCATTAATGACATTGAATGCATGGGTAATGCTAAGAAAAACATTTATCCATTAAGGTTGGATCATTTAAAATCATATGCAAGTGTGCTGTTTTTACACGAATAAAAATTGTTGCCACAGCTAAGGTTATTAAACATTTGTCAACTGAGTTTTAGTTTGCAGAACTAAATAACTGCTGGGGGTAAAAATGAGATGCATCTGATCTGACCATATGGTTTAATGTCTTAGTATGAATGTAAAGTTTATAGATTGTAGTAGATACCATGTGATCTATAAGTTGCCAAAAATTTTCTCTTGGTCCAGATTTAACATGCCCTTTTAAAGCACTACAATTTCCATTATAACCATTGAGTCCAAATTCTTTGCAGATGCCTATTTATTTTTCTCCTTGTTTGTGTGTTGATGCCTACTTTGGTTTAGTTTCTCAGTAACTCCTTTTGATCTTTTCAAGGGGACTGGAAATTTTTTTAAAAGCCAAGATAAACTTTATCAGAAGTGACTAGGAGCATGCTGCCACTAGATGGAGCTCTTATACCGATTTGAATGTTGTGCAAACCTTCACTGGGGTCAATAAATGTGCCTGTTCATGGCACATCATTGTCATGGTGAGGCAGTGTAAATAAGGGTGTGTTCTGTTGCATACATATGAATCGTGATTGATTTTGAGGTTACAACTGTAGAATTCATCTTTCAACCTTTTTCCTTTAATGAATGTTGTCATGACTTGGATTTTCCATTCTGGTTGATTTGCCTAGCATAGAAATGCAAACCAGCCTCTACTGTTCTTGTTCTGATTTTACAGACCAGATTAACAGAGAAATTCACTGAATTATTGTGACAGTTGCCAGATTTCAGTCAGTGGTTAATGTGTTTTTAACTCTTGGATTGACCTGAAGAGGTCAAAAGTAATGTTCTGCTTTACTGAGATAAGTGATCAGGCTCAGGGGACAAAATGGTTATTGCCTGGTGTCTGTTTTTCTGTGTTATGGTAATGTGGGTAGCAAGTATGCAAACTGCGTGTCAAAAACATCACACTTTTTATCTAGTGTTTAATTTAAATAAAAAATGCACTTATTTGTTGATGGTGTGGATCCAATCTAATTTGTATATTTAACATGAGTTTGTTTTTTTATGAAACTGTTTATTGTATTTCTGGGCCAAAAAGAAACTTGTTGGAACAAATGCATGATGATTAAGTCCCAGTCAAAAGGAAGGCTCCTTTCAGGCTAGGTTTTTTCCCCCCTCTTAACCAAAAGTGCTTGGTTTATATGGAATTTGTACTCTATTATTTTTATTTTTTTATAAAGTGGGAACAAAAAAGAGAGACCCATTGGGTCACAGTTTGTCAGGAAAAAAATAAATAAAAAAATAGGAAAGGATCGAGAATGAGCAGGTTCATGGTGTAATTATAACCTCGTGTTTTTCAGACATTCAACAGTACACGATGTGGCGTCAATCTTCCAGCCTCCTTTTTCCTTACGTAGGTGGCATAAATATTACAGTGAAGGCAATCACCTCATCAGAGGAACATAAATTTTTTATTTAATCTGCATTAGTGGTGATCATTTATCTAATTTAGAGAGATGTTATGCTAATTGGTTAATTGTTACTGCAGACTGATAGAGATTCAGATTTCAAAAAGTTGCAGAGGTTTTTGTTTTAAAAAAAAAAAGATTTTAAATAAAAAAAAAATGAAAGGAGGCTGGCATGAGTAGATTTAAAAAATGCATCATCTTATGAATTAAAACAATATCCTTTTAATCATTCGCCATGGATCTTTTTTCTCTGATTGCTTGCTCTCATGTTGTTCGGTTTAATTTTTTTGTTTTCAGTATTTTTATCTCCACTCAAATAAAAACAGCAATGCCTTCATTTTCATTTCATTCACAATAAATTTTTCATTCATGGTTTGGAAAATGTAACTTAACTCTTACTTGCACACACATACCTCCTACCACCATCTAAGTGCCAAGATCTCAGGATTGTAAAGATCACATGGCAGTATATCAACGTTATCAGAAAGCTAAGCTTTTACTCACCGCCGCAGAGAAGTGATAAAAAAAAGAAAAAGTGGTGTTGAACATTCTGATACAGGGTCATGTGAGCGCTTTAATTAATAAGACACTAGCCATGTACAGCAATATGGCATTTTCTTAAGGTTGTGTGCATGAAAGAATTCTGTTTAAAGTAACAAACAGTTAAAATATAGTAAAGTTCATAGATCTTTGTTCGTTAATTCTAGATGGGTAACAGCTTAAAAAACAATAGAATGAACAAAATGTAAAAAAAAAAAAAAAAAAAGACCAGCATAAGTATAAGATTTTCTTAATGGTATCCTCATAAATCGAGTACAAAAGCAAACATGAGACAGATAATGTCTTTGCTGATTTAAAAATGTGTGTTGTTTAAGGCATTTTATTTTTGCTTAAATTATTTCTGCTTTAATCTGAGCAGAAGGCTAAAATCTGTTCTGTCTGTTTGAGAAGTTTTTATCTGTCAGATGCAGTCAAAATGAGCTGATTTATAACTTAATAGCCTGCAGCATGGTGCATATGGTAAATGTGCATGATTTTAGTAATTTGTTTCCCTGCTGTCCAAGTCCTTGCCTTATTTGTGCAGCAAATCTATCACTGGTGAATGTTAATGTCCTCTTTTGTGATGGAGCGGTTAAAACCCGGCAGCTCGCCTACTGTTCAAACATCATATTCATATTCAAAACTCTCTTACAGATTAAAATTATTTTTTTTTTTTGTCCTTTGAAAGCTATGGCTATAACATTATGGGGCTCATGCAGGGTCCTTTGTGGCTTAGACCATATTGAAAGTTGTATGTCGGCATGATGTAGGGGGACATGCCCCTGTTGGGACCCACACTATTTAGTGAGGCTAAAATAGTGGGCTGGCACACGTGAGGTGGCATGTTAGCTAGGAGTCTTAGTACAGCTAATAATATATTGTGTATATATGGGTCTTTCAGCTATTAATATAAAGTAATTCTTAATTTAATTAGTCCCAAGTATTTAGTCAACAGCCTACAGTTTTACAGCTGAAGCAAGTATGAATGCAACACTGCAAAAGAACTGCCACACTAAATGCTGGCTTTGGATTGATCACACAATATAGATTAATTGGAGAATAACACAATCCAGACTGTGCTGTAGGGGAGTAACAATCCACATTGTGCTGTTATACAAAAAACAAGTAATGCGCCCTCTGTCTCTTCTAAAAATGCATTATATTTTTTGTATAACAGCACAATGTGGATTGTTACTCCCCTCCTACCACAGCAATTTGCCATTACAATGGTTAAGGTAATAAAATAAAAGGCAATAATATTTCTGAAAGTAAATAGTAATAGTAAGTTGCTGTGGAATGACAGGAATCATACTGGAACACATTAGGACGTGCATGTTTTCATCTTCAGGGTGTTAACTGCAACTTTCCCAATATCGGCAGAATCCATTGTAAATGCGTCTTCTCAGCTGCGCTTCCTCAAACAATGTTGTCCATCAAGCTGGGAGAAATTCCTTCTCTCCCTCATCTTTGGCTACAGCTCAGGCCATTTTACGGACACGTGCCAAAAAAAATGTTCATCTTCAGATGTATAAATGAAAACAGCACAGTGAGAGTTCTGTCTTGCCAAGGAACCTGGTGATTTCTCTCAGTCCTGAGCCAGGAGAGTTTTGGCTAAGGATGATGTGTGGTGTTTGAAGACAGTCTGGTGGTGTTTTAGTGTATTTGGGCCGAGACCCTGCAGCTGGGTCACAGTGGAGGTGATTGTAAATGTTAGGCTTAAGTGTTCTTCCTTTCACTCAGTGTAATAAACATAGGCGTGAGCTTATCGCAACTGACTGAGTGAATCCAGATGGATAAAAGTCGAAATGCGTCAAGAATGCATCTGTAGCTAAGCCTAGAGTTTTCTTTATCTCAAATATGTCTTATTTCTCCCCCTCTGCTCACTCTCCCTCAATGCATCATTGTTACTTTCTCCCTGTCATGCTCTTGCTGAGATGTGATTTGAGAGATGTCATGAATTATGTACATACTGGGCTTTCCACTGCATTGGATTCATGAAGACTCAAAAGACCATGAAGAAATTGCTGATTGATTTACAGCAAGAATGTACACACTTCTGATTCCTTTGAGAGAGATAAAATAGTTTATGAAATAGTGTAAAATGAATAAGCTTTGATGCTTTTGCTTAGATGTGTGCGTACTGATTTACCCATGCTTTCTACAGCCCTGTATAAGTGATTTTTTTCAACGATTGGTTGGTAAGTCAACATCTTTTGAGGCGAAAAGTGATTTTCAAAGTTTTATATTATTTTTGTTCTTTTGTTCAGTTCCCATATAAGGAGTGTTGAACCCTTTTGTTGATCTTGCTCAGAGGTGCCCAAAATCTTGATCGCGATTTACCGGTCGACCGCAAAGGTAGTGTGGGTAGATTGCATGACATAAAAAAAAAAAGATATTTATTTATTAATACATTTTATAAGTAGCTCGCATGCTAAAAAGTGAGTGCACCCCTGATCTAGCTAGCTATGCAGCACAGTCTATTGTTTTAAAGCTACACCAGAAGCCTGAATTCCACCTAATCATATTTTAAAATGTGCCAATGAAATGTTTACCAAATTGCCTGGATTATTCAATATTTTACCAAATCAAATTATTAAATGTCTCACTGCAATATCACACTGTTCATTTAAGTCTGTTTTGACTGTTTAGTGACAGATCTGCTTTGTTTATTATTAGTCTCTGTAATTGGAAACTACTTTTAATTATGTAGTACTTCATTTTAGAAATTGGAGCTAACGAAGCTACAATCCAGTGATATACATTTACAGCATTTCACAGACACCCTTATCCAGACCTACAATGTACTACTGTCTCACATTTATACACTGAGCAATTGTGAGTTAAGGGCCTTGCTCAAGGGCCCAACAGTGGTGGTACTCTGAGTTAAACTCAAAAACTCAAATCAATGAGCTACCGCTTCTCTTTCTGTTTGATACTAAATATTTTTTTTATGGTAAGGTACAATTACTGTTCTGACAAATGTATGTCGAGTAGCTGACCTTCAAGCTAATTAAAATATTTTAACTACAGGCTGCATTTACATGCCCTTGGTAAATTGTTCAAACCTAAAATATAAAGAAAGGTCTAAATTTGAGATACAGGATATGTTGTTTGTTTGCACTTTAGTATAGTACAAACACACACTCCTGAACAAAACCTTAAGCCCGGGGGAAACATGCCAAGTGTTAGCATTTCGCGCTGGTGGATCATCACCAGCTTGTAAGAACTGCTTCAAAATGTCTAAAGAAGAAAAAGGCCAGAAAACAGAGATTGGGATTTATTGAAAACTGCATTTAAGCTCAAACAGGCTGTTCATCAGCTGATCAAAATTTTAAGACCACAGCCCAAAAATCCCCACAACAGATCTAAAAGTGTCAAAAAAGGACTAAGTAGCCCCCCTGTCTTGTTCATAACTTTAAACACTCGTTTTGACATGCTTGTTGCAACTGTTTCAAGGAGCCTGATGGGAACGTTGCTTCATGTGGGGAAGATGGCTTTACAAAGTGCAGCCACAGTCTGAAACTGACATCTATTTTTGTAAACTTCCCCTGCCATCCATACCCAAATTTTTTCAAGGTGATTTAGATCAGGGGAACATGCAGGATGGTCCGGAAGTGCCATGTTGTTGTTCTGGAAGGAGTCCTTTGTCAGGCTGGCATTGTGAACTGCAGCGTTGTTCTGTTGAAAGACCCAGTCATTACCACACAGATGAGGGCCCTCAGTCAAGAGGGATGCCTACTGCAACATGTCCACATATCCAGCAGCCGTTTGACGCCTCTTCACAACCTGAAGCTCTATTTTCCCACTTAAAGAAAAAGCACCCCAGATCTTGATGGAACCTCCTCCATTGTGCCTTGTAGAAAACATCTCCAGTGGGATCTTCTTGTCATGCCAGTATCGTTCGAAGCTATCAGGACCATCCAGGTTGAATTTTTTTCTCCTCCGAGAATAAAACGTTCCATCTTTCAATGTCCTATATTTGGTGCTCCCTAGCAGATGCCGTCTAATGGTAATTGGGCTGCAGTCAGTAAGGGCCTTAATTTGGGTCTTCACGGACAGCCCATCGGATCCTTCAGCCCAGTGCAGGTGAAATTTGTTTGGCTCTACCACTTGATATTTTTTGTCCCATAACTCTCAGGATTAAAAACAAAAATGTAAGATGACTGTCTTGGCAGCAATGGCGCATTGCGAGAGTCCATGCTTGTGCAGCTCAACAATCCTACCACGTTCAAAAACAGAAAGCCTTTTTACTATTGCCATTAGGAGATCATGACAGTGTGACTGTCTGAAGGACAATGACATTAAAGCCATACTTTTGCACAGATTTTAACTTTTAAAGGCTTAAAACTTTTATAGTCTTAAAGGCATAAACTTTTGATCAGCTGGTAACCAGCCTGTTTAAGTTTAAATGCAGTTTTCAATAAATTGCCTACTCCTTTTTTATTTTATTTTTTTATTTTATTTTATTTTTTATTTTTTGGTCTCTTGCTCTTGTTTATTCTTTTGCCAACATTCGTTCTTACAACCTGGTTATGACCCACCAGCAGAAAATGCGAATAATTGGAATGTTTAGACCCCCCAGTCTTAAGATTTTGTTCAGGAGTGTACAGTGGTGTAAAAAAGTCCTGATTTCTTATTTTCTTTTGCAAGTTTATCACACTTTAATGTTTCAGACCATCAAACTAATTTAAGTATTAGTAAAAGATAACACAAGTGAACACAGCATGCAGTTTTTAAATGAAGGTTTTTATTATTAAGAGAAAACAAAATGCAAAACTACATGGCCCTGTGTAAAAGTGTTTGCCCCTTAACCTTTTTTTGGTAAACAGCAGAATTAATGGTTTCATTTATCACAGCAAGTCTTCCAGGTCCTGAAACAGCAAAACAGCCCCAGACCATCATGCTACCACCACCATATTTTACTGTTGGTATGATGTTTTTTTTCTGAAATGCGGTGTTACTTTTACGCCAGACATAATGGGACACACACCTTCCAAAACGTTCAACTTTTGTCTCGTCCGTCCACAAAGTATTTTCATAAAAGTCTTGTGGATCATCAAGATATTTTCTGGCAAAACTGAGACGAGCCTTTTATATTATTTTTGCTCACCAGCGGTTTTTTGTCTTGAACCTATTCCATACAGACAATTTTTTGCCCAGTCTCTTTCTTATAGTGGAGTCATGAACACTGACTTTAACTGAGGCAAGTGAGACCTGCAGTTCTTTGGATGTTTTTGTGACCTCTTGGATGAGTCATCGTTATGCTCTTGGGGTAATTTTGGTCGGCCGGCCACTCCTGGGAAAGTTCTCCACAGTTCCATTTTTTTTGTTGCTATTTTTGTGAATAATTGTCTATCACTGTGGTTCACTGCTGTCCCAAAGCTTTGGAAATGGCTTTATAACCTTTTCCAGACTGATAGATCTCAATTACACATGCAATAGCATGACAATTTATTTTTTACATTAGTGACTGATAAACTTTATTCCTCTGTAGTTACTGCAGGTCTGCACATCTCCCTTATTCTTAAAAATTAGTACCAGCACACTTCTTCTCTATTCCTCAGGCATCCTCTTACCTTCCAGAATCTTGTTAAACAATCTAGTTTAAAAACTGCACTGCCATCTCTTCTAAACATCTCCACGCGTCTACTGGTATGTCATCTGTTCCAACCGACTTTCCACTCTTCATCCTCTTAATCGTTGCTCTCACTTCCTCCTTTACTATCTCCACATCATTCAACCTTCTTTCTCTTATTTTCCACATTCATCAGCTTCTTAAAATACTCCCTCCTTAACACACTTCACTAGTAACACACTTCCATCCGCATCTTTTATTGCTCTAACTTATAGCACATCCTTCCCAGCTCGGTCCCTCTACCTCGCCAACCGATACAAATCCTTTTCTTTTTCTTTAGTGTCCACCTTCTCATACAGCTCCTCTTATGCCTTTTGCTGTGCTTTTGCCACAGCCATCTTCACCTGCTGCCGCATCTCATTGTACTCCTGCCTACTTTTCTCATCTCTCTGTCGATCCCAATTCGACAGTTTTGCCAAACTCTTTCTCCTAATGCTTTCCTGCACTTCCTAATTCCAACACCACGTCTCTTTGTCTTCCTTTCTATTTCCAGATGTCACACCAAGTACCTTTCTAGCTGTCTTCCTCATCACTTCTGCAGTAGTTGCCCAATCATCCAGCCCTAATTAATATATTAATAAAAGATTTGTTATCTATTGAATGTATCCAGGCTGAACAACTAACATATAGAACACAAGCAGACAAAAGATAATGATGATCAGGAATCTTAGTCATGTTTTCATCGCTCCCTCCCTCTTGATAGCCCCGTACTTCATACTTGTACTCTTGTACATACTTGTATTTGTACTTTGTTACTTCTCACCTCTAGAGTAACTCCACACCACCCCATCATTGTTAATGTTCTATAACAGCATGACCCTAATTGTTTTATTCCTTATTTACTTTAGTCTGAGACCAGCAAAAAATAGTGCAACTTGCCGAAATAATTTTTATCTCATGTTTAGTCTACATAAACACACTGCCTTTCACACATCTAAAGTTGATTAAAATCGAAAGAGGAGTATGTTGGGCATGCATTTTCCAGTCTGAATTGACGTGTCTTTTGATTCAAGTCTTTTTATAACCTGAAGAGAAAGCACAGTGAGTGAAGACCTTTTCTCTCTCGTTCTCTCGGCTCAAGGCTACCCCTTGTGGCAGCATGGTTCATGTCTCAAAGAGCCACAGCCAACTTATTGATTTGAGCTTTAGGGCTAGCCTTGAATCCTGAAGTTTGCCATTGAGACCTCCTGGAAAAATTTTACCTTGATCTCCTCTATCTTGTTGCATGTGTTTCAGGAGGGTTGTCCCTTTGAATCTAAATCATAATTTATTGATCAGGAAATCACTACTCCGTAATTCCTGCTAGGGTGATACAAATGTGGTTTCTGTCATGTGCTTGATGGTTTTGTACTTGCAGCAGATCACGGTGTGCTGTGTGCTTAGAGGTGCCAACAATTATACTTTAGTCATACTATGTACACGTTTTGCCCCTTTGCTACTGTGATAAAGGTGATGTTTTTTACAGGCAAAATACAAATAAAAAGGGGAAAGAGAAAAGTGAAAATAGAAATAAGAAAATTGCATGACCAATCACTTGAACCACCTTACCCAAATAAACCACCATCAGCATCATACTCAGTGACCAATCAGTTGAGTATGACTAAGCGACATCACTTAATGACAATTTGTTCTACCTTTTTATCTCTTCTTGGTGATATTTATAATAAAAGTGAACCATAGCCATACTTCATGTCTATTTTCTTACTCCTTACTACCACTGATTCTTTTTTTGTCTGCATGCTTGATAGAAAAATGTTTGGTAACTTGATCCACATCAAGAGTAAAACTCTCTGCCTTTTAGGATTTTCTTGTTATCAAAGTGAGCACCTTCGGTAGAAAGCTAGAGGCCATATCAAAGTCTTAACACTTATCTATTAATAATGGGTGGTAAATCAATCAGGCCTGCAGGGCCATCGAGAAACCGAGCACTTCAGGTCTCTGGTGGAAGGGAAGGCCAATGAGTAGGGCGCATGGCCATTATTAATGCAACAGTTTAGGGCTCTTGGCACTTACTACCCCACAGGGTTTAAAGCACAGTGTCGGCTCAGCGATTCTTCAGCACTGGGATCTTGTTTGATGTAGAATTATTTCCAGCAGCTTCATGACATCAAGCTTTTCTTTTTAACCATGCTGAGGATGTTTCTTTGTGCAGTCATTTTTAATAAAATGTAATATTTGCAGGAAGGAAGATTTGTCATCATCCTCTTGGTCCAGCTTTACTTAGATGTAGAAAAGAAATTGAAAGAAGACAATTAAAAAGTAATTAAGAGCTTGTCCAAGTATATATGCACTGCCAGTCTGAAATAATTTGACAACCTGGAGTTTCCTAAGTGTCTTTAATCATAATTAAGATTTTTTTTTTATTATTATTATTATTATTATTATTATTAATTGTGTGCAAATGATTTGATAAAAATGTCTAGCCTTATCGCAACAAATAATTATATTTTTTCACTATAATGAATTAGTTTGACATTTCCAAATTCAATACCTATTCCTTTGTTAATGTTTCAGAGAAAAAATAAGAATATAAAAAAACAACAACAACATTGACTTAAACTACTAGTGTACCTCAATGAGGGTCAATCAAGTTTGTAAAATTGACTTAACTGGCTTAAGAAGTGTTGCAGTCATTTTTAAATAAATAAATATTGATGCTAAATATGACGCTAGGAAAAGTATTGCAAATATAGTAAAAAATACGATAAGGAGATATTTTATTAGATCTACACATTTCTGCTGATTTCAAGTGCTAACATTTCTTGTTTATTGGCAGATACTTTTAGTCTTTTCTAAGTTAAGTAAAATGAGCAAAATGATCTGGAAATAGAACAATGTTATTTAGAACTGCAATATTATGTAGTATTGAATTTAAGGCCATGTTAAATCCTTTTTTGTCTCACATCCAATTTTATTTCATTACTGTGACAAGACAAAAGTCTAATTAAAAAAAAAAATAAATAAATAAAATAGACCTCAGATTTCATTTTACTACTTCAGTAAAAGTACAAAGTCCTCTGCTTAAACAAATCTTCAGTACCAGTATAAGTCTGTGGCAGGCTGTGCATTTGACATTTAGGCCTTCAGTGGTGCCCTACCTAAATCAAGCCCCCTCTTAATACCATCATCATGATGCCACAGCTATACAAACAAAAAATATTATACAGAAACACATTATAATAGAGCGTTACATCACAGACAGGTATCTCATACACCAAAATAAATGCCATTACTAAAGCAAAAAACCCAATGAACACAATTCTGCAAGTCTCCTTTCACTACAGCCACAGTTGTACTAATTACATCAACTTTAGCAGAAGCATCAATATTAACCTTATAAAATAACCCTGGGGTTTCTATTAAGTTTTGTATTTTTAAATTTTTTTGTTTGTTTGTGAATTAAGTTTTTTTCTGGGGATTTGAAAATGGGGCAAATTGTTTTTTTTTATTATTATTATTATTTTTTATTAATTCTATGGGAAAGAAAATAATAAATGGTTTGTGAAAAAAGCGTAATAATTGTTTTGAACTTTTTTGGAAATTTTCTTGTAAAGATAAGTCTTGTAAATAGAACTATAGCTCTAACTATATCTGTGACCAAATGTGGGTTGAGAGCGCTGTCTAGTGCACTTTCTGACCATCCAATCAAAAAATGCTGAGGACACCTTCTAGCGGGCCTCAGGGTCAGTAACTCAAAATGAATGTGAATCAATGAAATCTGGCTGGATAAAAACTTCTTGAAGATGTGCTCCTAAGAGAAAAGCTATTAATAAAGATAAGACCATTTAGAGTATTGAATACTTATTCATGGACAAAAATATATACAGTGAGGAAAATAAGTATTTGAACACCCTGCTATTTTGCAAGTTCTCCCACTTAGAAATCATGGAGGGGTCTGAAATTGTCATTGTAGGTGCATGTCCACTGTGAGAGACATAGTCTAAAAAAAAAAAAAATACAGAAAACACTATGTATGATTTTTTAACTATTTATTTGTTTGATACAGCTGCAAATAAGTATTTGAACACCTTAGAAAGTCAATGTTAATATTTGGTACAGTAGCCTTTGTTTGCAATTACAGAGGTCAAACGTTTCCTGTAGTTTTTTACCAGGTTTGCACACACTGCAGGAGGGCCACGCCAGAACCTTGATATGCTTCTTACAGAGCCACTCCTTGGTTATCCTGGCTGTGTGCTTCAGGTCATTGTCATGTTGGAAGACCCAGCCTCGACCCATCTTCAGTGCTCTAACTGAGGGAAGGAGGTTGTTCCCCAAAATCTCGCAATACATGGCCCCGGTCATCCTCTCCTTAATACAGTGCAGTTGCCCTGTCCCATGTGCAGAAAAACACCCCCAAAGCATGATGCTACCACCCCCATGCTTCACAGTAAGGATGGTGTTCTTGGGATGGTACTCATCATTCTTCTTCCTCCAAACACGTTTAGTGGAATCATGACCCAAAAGTTATATTTTGGTCTCATCTGACCACATGACTTTCTCCCATGACTCCTCTGGATCATCCAAATGGTCATTGGCAAACTTAAGACATGCCTGGACATGTGTTGGTTTAAGCAGGGGAACTTTCCGTGCCATGCATAAATTCAGACCATGACGTCTTAGTGTATTACCAAAAGTAACCTTGGAAACGGTGGTCCCAGCTCTTTTCAGGTCATTGACCAGCTCCTCCCGTGTAGTTCTGGGCTGATTTCTCACCTTCCTTAGGATCATTGAGACCCCATGAGGTGAGATCTTGCATGGAGTCCCAGTCCGAGGGAGATTGACAGTCATGTTTAGCTTCTTCCATTTTCTAATGATTGCTCCAACAGTGGACCTTTTTTCACCAAGCTGCTTGGCAATTTCCCCGTAGCCCTTTCCAGCCTTGTGGAGGTGTACAATTTTGTCTCTAGTGTCTTGGGACAGCTCTTTGGTCTTGGCCATGTTAGTAGTTGGATTCTTACTGATTGTATGGGGTGGACAGGTGTCTTTATGCAGCTAACGACCTCAAACAGGTGAATCTAATTTAGGATAATAAATGTAGTGGAGGTGGACATTTTAAAGGCAGACTAACAGGTCTTTGAGGGTCAGAATTCTAGCTGATAGACAGGTGTTCAAATACTCATTTGCAGCTGTATCATACAAATAAATAGTTTAAAAATCATATATTGTAATTTCTGGATTTTTTTTTTTAGAATATGTCTCTCACAGTGGACATGCACCTACGATGACAATTTCAGACCCCTCCATGATTTCTAAGTGGGAGAACTTGCAAAATAGCAGGGTGTTCAAATACTTATTTTCCTCACTGTATATCAAAACCTAAGTCAGTGATTCTGTGTTTAGGACAGCAAAAAACGCCTTGCTTGTCTTGATGGGCCATCATTAGAACTCAATCCACAGGATGTGTGCATCTCTTGCATTGTGAGATTCCCTGCTCTCGCCAGAGTTCAGTTGTCTCACTGTTGAGCGTGCATTTTTTTCCCTGTGCATTTGTTGTTTCAAAGCCCAATTTTAGCTCTTGTCTTTCTCCTTTTAATTGGCATTGCCAGTCAAACAGAGTGCGTCCAGCTCCGCCCATTATTTGAGAACCGACAATCGTCCATGCACCTGCACCCGGCTCTGTTTTGCTACTATTTGTTTAATAATTAACAAATTACTGTATATTACCCTATACTATACTGATCAATATTCTTTGAGATCTCTGTAAACAAGTGATAAGGGTGAAAATCAGTTTGGATGCCTGTGATCTTAGGGCACCACATTCCTCTCCCAAAACTCCAACAACTTATCTTCTTAGCTCCCAGACATATACTGACTGTTTCTAAAAAAGAAGAGTTGTTTCTAAAAAAGAAGAGTTGCTGCACTGATGTTACCTACCTGTTGCCAATTAACCTAATTAGGTATGACACATTTTTCTGAAATGGAGTTAACAGTAAGATATTATGCATGGAACTATAATAAGGTAAAAGTTTGTATGTACAGATATTTACAAAATAAGTAAGTATGGTAAGGTAGTAAAAATACTCTCCACCACTTCCTAGATTAGATACATATCTAATAATTGGCCATGGGTATGAGAATGGTTAGACAAAATTCATATGGCTATTATTTTATTTTATTTTATTTTTGTTTATTTTTCTTTCTTTATTTTGATTATTATTATTATTTTTTTAATGCAGGTGCATTTAAAATAAATTTATTTAACTCAAATTCAGAAACTTGTATTAAATAAATTTACTCCACACAGATTAGAGTAGTTGAAGTCTTGGTTTCTTTTAATTGTGATGATTTGAAAAACCCACCAATTCACTCAAATCTCAAAAAATTAGAATATGGTGACATGCCATTTAGCTGATCAACTCAAAACACCAGCAAAAGTTTCCTGAATCTTAAAAATTGTATGTTTGGTTCACTAGGCTACACAATCACTTGGAAGACTGCTGATCTGACATTTGTCCAGAAGGTAAGATAATTGACACCCTTCACAAGGAGGGTAAGCCACAGACATTTATTGCCAAAGAAGCTGCTGTTTACAAAGTGCTGTATACAAGCATGTTAACAGAAAGTTGAGTGAAAGGAAAAAGTGTAGAAGAAAAAGATGCACAACAAACCGAGAGAACCGCTGCATTGAGAAGCTCGTCAATTAAAATCGATTCAAGAATTTGGGTGAACTTCACAAAGAATGGACTGAGGCTGGTGTCAAGGCATCAAGAGCCACCACCCAGATACGTGTCAAGGAATTTGACTACAGTTGTCCTATTCCTCATGTTAAGCCACTCCTGAAACACCGACAACATCAGAGGCGCCTTACCTTGGCTAAAGAGAAAAATAACTTGACTGTTGCCCAGTGGTCAAAAGTCCTCTCTTCAGATGAGAGCAAGTTTCCTTTCCCAGACTCCTAGCGAGGCCTTAGAGTCTGTAGGAAGGGTGGAGAAGCTCATAGCACAAGTTGCTTGAAGTCCAGTGTTAAGTTTCCAAAGTCTGTGATTATTTCGGGTGCAATGTCATCTGCTGGTGTTGATCCACAGTGGGGTTTTTTTTAAACCAGTCACTGCACCCGTTTAAGAGTACTTCATGCTTCCTTCTGCTGATGGCTTTTTAAAGATGCTGATTTCATTTTCCAGCAGAATTTGGCACCTGTCCACACTGCCAAAAGCACCAAAAGTTGTTTAAATGACCGTGGTGTTGGTGTGTTTGACTCGCTAGCAAACTCACCAGACCTGAACCCTACAGAAAATCTATCTGGTATTGTCAAGAGGAAAATGAGAAAGAAGAGACCAGAAAATGCAGATGAGCTGAAGGCCACTGTCAAAGAAACCTGGGCTTCCATACCACCTCAGCAGTGCCACGCCGAATTGAGGCAGTAATTAAAGCAAAAGGAGCCACTACTAAGTATTGAGTAAATGAACATACTTTCCAGAAGGCCAACAGTCCACAATTTTTTTCTATCACTATCAGAAGCACTGACCTACAATTACAACCTAAATTCTAATATTTGTTTCATGAAATTGTATTAATTTATTTAACAGTTTATTCTCTTTATGTCGTAGCATTTCTCTTGGCTGCACTTCTTCCAGTACTTGTATGTGGATGTTAGATTTTTTGTTTAATCAGATTTCAGCCTCTATGTGCTGCTATTACAATCTAATATGCCCAGGGCTTTCAAAGTCAGTACTGCTGGCCTTTTTACCTTAGAAAATATTAGCAATGCATCTGTTTCTTTAACCAATCAGATTTCAAATTTTGAATTCAAATTTCCATCCTCTGAGTGGTTGGTCAGAGCAAAACTGTTACAGCCAAGTTCGACTGGCAAAACATATCTGTAGCTCTGCACACATTAATACATCTGAGTTAGACTGTTTTATGCCTATGGAGAAAGAGAAATAAATTTGGTCTCGGACATTAATAAAAATAAATTTTTAAGAAAAGCCTAGACATCGTGAGGAGAGGTCGGCCAACCCTGAAGCTAGCTAGCTTGTCTCAGCCCAGGAAAGGGTTTGTTCTCCACTTCCAAACCAAAAGAGCAGTACCACTGGTTTACAGCCTCTGAGGAGCGCTGCAAATTATGAGTATGTATCTCTGGTGAGTAGGTTGTATTTCATTTAAATATTTATGTTTTTGTCATGTTATAAGACAAATATTGATTCTGAACTGCTCCAGATGATGTAGGTTCTATATTCTTTAATTCTATAATTCGACCTGATATTGATGGTATGAAGAGGTGGATTAAGTCGGCAAGTTCCCAGGTTCCAAATGCACGGCCTGCCGCTATGTGCAGTTACAGGCAAATGGATTGCTTATATTTATGGGTATGAACTAGGGGTGTGACATCAATATTTCGGTAAACAGAACAGAATCAGAATGCAGTCCTTTTTAATGTTCAAATTTGAGTCCTGAACATATTAAGTGGCAGACCACAGGTTTGTTTAGTCTCTGCCTCGCACTTTGAGTGCAGTTTTATTATTATTATTATTACACTTGTAAACATACACAACAATGGCAGTTAGAACAGTGTCACTGTGACAGGAAATAAACGCAAAAAAATCCATAGTGCTAGCATTTGCAATTAACCAGGAAGTGACTAGCAGCTAATGCTAGCAATAGAAATTCTTTAGCATTTTATGTCCAGCTTTAGGAATTTCTCTTAAAAGGAGAAAAATCCTAAAAATTCCACATATCGAGAAAGTGAATGAATGTAGGATGGAAGGAATTAAGACATTTGTTAAAGTATGTTGAAATAAGCAAAACAATTAAGTAGAACATATTTTTAGAAAGTTAAATATTAAATGTTAAACACACACACACACTTATATCTTCTTCTTCTTCTTCTTTCGGCTGCTCCCATTAGGGGTCGCCACAGCGGATCATCCGTCTCCATACCACCCTGTCCTCTACATCTGCCTCTTTCACACCAACTACCTGCATGTCTTCCCTCACCACATCCATGTACCTCCTCCTTGGCCTTCCTCTTTTCCTCCTACCTGGTGGCTCCATCTTCAGCATTTTTCTACCAATATAATTCATGTCCCTTCTCTGCACATGTCCAAACCATCTCAATCTCGCCTCCCTCACCTTGTCACCAAAACATCCTACATGTGCTGTCCCTCTAATAAACTCATTTCTAATCTTGTCCATCCTCGTCACTCCCAACGAAAACCTTAACATTTTCAGCTCTGCTACCTCCAGCTCCACCTCCTGTCTTTTACTCAATGCCACTGTCTCTAATCCATACAACATCGCAGGTCTCACCACAGTCCTATAAACTTTCCCTTTCATTCTTGCAGATACTCTTCTATCACAAATCACTCCTGTCACTCTTCTCCACCCACTCCACCCTGCCTGCACTCTTTTCTTTACTTCTCTAACACACTCTCCATTACTTTGCACTGTTGACCCCAGGTACCTGAACTCCTCCACCTTCTCCACCTCTTCTCCCTGCAACCGCATCACTCCACTGCCCTCCCTCTCATTCACACACATGTACTCTGTCTTACTCCTACTGACTTTCATTCCCCTTCTCTCAAGCGCATATCTCCACCTCTCCAGGCTCTTCTCAACCTGCTCTCTACTCTCACCACAAATCACAATATCATCTGCAAACATCATAGTCCAGGGAGACTCCTGTCTGACCTCGTCTGTCAACCTGTCCATCACCACTGCAAACAGGAAAGGGCTCAGGGCCGATCCTTGATGCAGTCCAACCTTCACCCTGAACCAGTCTGTCGTACCTACTGCACACTTCACTGCCGTCACACTGTCCTCATACATGTCCTGCACCACCCTCACATACTTCTCTGACACACCTGACTTCCTCATACAATACCACAACTCCTCTCTCGGTACCCTGTCGTACGCTTTCTCTAAATCCACAAATACACAATGCAGCTCCTTCTGTCCTTCTCTATACTTCTCCATCAACATCCTCAAAGCAAATAAGGCATCTGTGGTGCTCTTCCTCGGCATGAAACCATACTGTTGCTCACAGATGTTCACCTCTTCTCTCAGCCTGGCTTCCACTACTCTTTCCCATAACTTCATGGTGTGACTGATCAACTTAATTCCCCTGTAGTTACTGCAGGTCTGCACATCTCCCTTATGCTTAAAGATCGGTACCAGCACACTCCTTCTCCATTCCTCAGGCATCCTCTCCCCTTCCAGAATTCTGTTAAACAATCTGGTTAAAAACTCCACTGCCATCTCTCCTAAACATCTCCACGCTTCTACCGGTATGTCATCTGGTCCAACCGACTTTCCATTCTTCATCCTCTTAATCGCTGCTCTCACTTCCTCCTTACTAATCCTATCTACATCCTGCTTCACCAACTCCACATCCTCCAATCTTCTCTCTCTCTGATTTTCCTCATTCATCAGCTGCTCAAAATACTCCCTCCATCTTCTCAACACACTCTCCTCACTAGTCAACACATTTCCCTCTCCATCCTTTATTGCTCTAACTTGCAGTACATCCTTCCCAGCTCGGTCCCTCTGCCTGGCCAATCGGTATAAATCCTTTTCTCCTTCCTTAGTGTCCAACCTCTTATACAGCTCCTCATATGCCTTTTCCTTGGCTTTCGCCACATCCCTTTTTACCTGCTGCCGCATCTCCTTGTACTCCTGCCTACTTTTCTCATCACTCTGTCGATCCCACTTCTGTTTTGCCAACCTCTTTCCCCTAATGCTCTCCTGCACTTCCTCATTCCACCACCACGTCTCCTTGTCTTGCTTTCTATTTCCAGATGTCACACCAAGTACTTTTCTAGCTGCCTTCCTCATCACTCCTGCAGTAGTTGCCCAATCATCCGGCACCTCTTCACCACCACCAAGCCCCTGTCTGACCTCTTCCCTGAACCTCACACCACACTCTTCATCCTTCAGTTTCCACCATCTTATTCTTCTTTCAATCCTTACTTTCCTCCTCTTCTTCTTCGCCTCCAAAACCATCCTACAGACCACCATCCGATGCTGTCTAGCTACACTGTCCCCCGCCAACACCTTACAGTCTACAATCTCCTTCAGGTTGCATCTCCTACACAGAACATAATCCACCTGTGTGCACCTTCCTCCACTCTTATACGTCACCCTATGATCCTCCTTCTTCTTAAAATACGTGTTCACCACTGCCATTTCCATCCTTTTTGCAAAATCTACCACCATCTGCCCTTCCACATTCCTCTCCTTAAAACCATACCTACCCATCACCTCCTCATCACCTCTGTTCCCTTCACCTACATGCCCATTAAAGTCTGCCCCAATCACCAATCGTTCTTTCCTAGGTACACCATCTACCACTTCATCTAATTCACTCCAGAATCTTTCCTTCTCCTCCATCTCACAGCCAACTTGTGGAGCATAGGCACTGATGACATTTATCATCATCCCTTCAACCTCCACCTTCACGATCATCACCCTATCAGAAACTCTCTTCACCTCCACTACACTCTTACTGTACTCTTCCTTCAGAATCACCCCTACACCATTTCTCTTTCCATCCACACCATGATAAAACAGTTTAAATCCACCTCCAATGTTCCTGGCCTTACTCCCTTTCCACTTGGTCTCCTGAACACACAGCATATCTACCTTTCTCCTCTCCATCATATCAGCTATCTCTCTCCCTTTACCCGTCATAGTACCAACATTTAAAGTACCAACCCGAACCTCTACTCTCCTACACTGCTCCTTTTCCTGCCGTCTCTGTAGACGTCTTCCTCCTCTCCTTCTCCTCCTTCGGCCAACAGTAGCCCAATTTCCACCGGTACCCTGTCGGCTAACGATACCTGTGGCGGTCGTTGTTAACCCGGGCCTCGACCGATCCGGTATGAAATTCTCATTTGTGATCCGCATATTTGATTTGGCACATGTTTTACGCTGGATGCCCTTCCTAACGCAACCCTCCCCATTTACCCGGGCTTGGGACCGGCACTAAGAGTGCACTGGCTTGTGCCCCCCTAATGGCTGGGTTACACACACACACTTATATACACATCTGAATTACCCAAATGGGGTGTAAAATATGTAAATGTTGAAAAAAAAATTTCTCTTTATTTATTTATTTTTTTTATCAATGTAATTTGTGCCAATTTAGTTGATTATTCAAATTAATCAATTTAATTAAAGTGTATTTAATTATTGCATTTTTTAAACCAAGCAGGCATTTTATAAAAAAAAAAAAAAAAAAAAAGGAAACGGTTTTAATGTTGATCACACGTTATAATCATAAACTGCATTTATAAAAAAATTCTCTTACAAGAAATGTTTTGTTTCTTCTACCAACTGTACTGAAATTGCACCAAACCATGACTTAAAAATGGAGGTACGTAACAAACAAGGAATTATTTTTTACCGTTCAACCTTTAGTATTAACCATAAAGAGGGAAAAAAGATATCTGTCTGGTCTAAACCTTTGTTCTCCTGGTGACTGATCAAAGCATTATTATTCCAATGCCACAGGTTCCACACAATGTCTGTGGCATCTGAGAGCAATTTGTTAAAATCTTCAAAGTGGAAAAGGGTTGAATGGAGAAGTGAAAATAGCTCAAATGTAACATTCCTAAACAGAGATACTTTTTGGATATGTAAAGTTGTCTCCGAAGGTATTGGAATAGCAAGACCAATATTTATTTCTGCTCTACACTAAAGACATTTGCGTTTGCAAACAAGAGATTAATATGAGATGATATTTGAGATGATAACAGAATTTCAGTGCTCATTTCCTGATATTTAAATCTAGATGTGTTAAACAAATTAGGACATGGTGCAGTCCCGACCACTGTGTAGAAGCTTAATTTTAAAAATGCTTTGTGTGTTTGTGTGGTCTGGTCTGCTATATTAGCTTCCATTTCGTGCCTGTTGGATGTAGTTATACAGCCTCAGCGGATGCTCAGTTCTCCCACTGGTATTGTGCAGCTCATGGCCTGACACGTTATGGCAGCGCAATTCAAACAGCATGCTGTGAAAAGCTCTAATTAGTTCCCACTGTTTGCACAGTGGACACCCAGAGGACCCTTAGGCACGCTGTTACTTTGTTTTAATGTGTTTACTCTCGGATGTAAGTAAGTCGCATTAATCACCCAGCAACCACCTTGGTAGTGCCCTAGGGAGCATCAACGACGAGAAAGTAGAAGCAGGAGTGTGTGTGCATATATTCAAACTAGCATTACACCCAATAAAATGTGGAGCAGTATTTTGTCTGAATGACACTTTTGAAAAATTACACTTTATCAAGTGAAAATATTTTATTTTCATATAGCAAAATATAATCTTACTTTAAAAGAAACATCTAAGGAACACCTGATCACTGATTGAGTTAGACAATCATTCAATCATGTAGCAACACTATGCATTAAATCCATTATTGCATTAAATTGCATTGTTGTTGGTGCCACATGGTTGGTTCAGGTACTTTAGAATCTACTTGGATTTTCACACAGGACATTCTCTAGAGTTTACACAAAATAGTGTAAAAAACAAAAAGGTTCGAGCTAAATCTCAAAAGCATTTTAGTATGCACAGAATAGCAAACCTGGAATTAGATATAACAGCAGAAGAGCACTCCTAGGTTTTAATCCTTTCAGCCCTAAACAGGCTATCATGGTCACAGACTCTCACCCAAATTGGACGTAAGTTTAAAGAAAACGTTGAAGCAAAAATCACATGGCCTTTTCCTGTCCTTTGCTGTATAGTATTTTTCAGCCTAAAAAAAGGCTTTTCGGGGTAAACACTAGAATGTTATGTGAGATCAGCAATTTCTGAAAGGTTACTGATAACCAGCCCATTTGGCATCAACACCCGTGCCAAAGCCACAAACATCACATTATTTTTTTCATTCTTATCATTGAGGTGATCATTTACAGTGCATCCAGAAAGTATTCACAGTGCTTCCCTTTTTCCACATTTTATGTTTCAGCCTTATTCCAAAATGGATTAATTTCATTATTTTCCTCAAAATTCAACAAACAATAGCATATGACAATGTAAAAGAAATGTTTGAAATGTTTAAAAATGTATTACAAATATATTTTTGTTAAAAAATGAAAAATATCACATGTACATAAGTATTTACAGCCTTTTCCTTAATACTTTGTTGAAGCACATTCAGCACCAATTACAGCCTCAAGTCTTTTTGAGTACAGTATGACGTTTGGCCACACCATACAGGGCTGGTTGGAGGAGTGCTGCAAAGATGGAAAATTGTCCTTTCTCCACAGAGAAACTCTCAATGCTATAGAAATTCTTATGTACCCTTCCCCAGATCAGTGCCTCAATACAATCCTGTCTCAGAGGTCTACAAACAATTCCTTGGACTTCGTGGCTTGCTTTGTACTCTGATATGCATTGTTAACTGTGGGACCTCATATAGACAGGTGTGTGCCTTTCCAAATCATGTCCAATCAAATGAATTTACCACAGGTGGACTCCAATCAAGTTGTAGAAACATCCCAAGAATGTTCAGTGGAAACAAGATGCACCTGAGCTCAATTTTGAGTGTCATGGCAAAGACTGTGAATACTTATGTACATGTGATTATTATTTTATTATTATTTGTTTTAATAAATATTTCAAACAAACTTTTACATTGTCATTATGAGGTATTTCTTGTAGAATTCTAAAGAAAATTATGAATTTAATCCATTTTGGAATAAGGCTGAAACATAACAAAATGTGGAAAAAGTACTGTATGCACTGTAGCTCTTGCCTGTACATCCATTGTGCATCTGCCACATGATTGGCTAATTAGATAACTGCATAAATTAGCAGGTGTATGTAACATTTCTCCTGATAATATATAGCTGTTGAATTCTTCAATTTCATTGGTCAGAAGGTATGGATTCATTTTTTATAGCAGCAACTCTGACAGATGTGTAGTTGCAAATCAAAGGTTTAAATGAATGCACTCATTGTGATTGGTATTATTCCGGTGGCTTTACACAGGGACTTGGATGGCAGATCCATAAGCCTAATAAACAGGTTGTTTTTACCTAAAGCATATTTTATACTTGTTTATATGGTAAAATCTTTTTTTTTTGTAAGTAGACATTTTCTTACTATTTATAGGAGTCAACCGTCAAAAGTTGGAAAGCTAAGATGTACATTGTAGTTTAACTGTAACACAAAATGCATTTTTGGTCCTATAACTTAAGCAGTTAATAGATATTATATACTTAGTTATTTGGATGAACATATACCGTATATAATATGAATATCAATTATTCATTTAATTTATCTTGTGCTTAAGCTGTTTATCTTAACATCGTTTTCTATATTGGTATATTTACTCTTATAATGTCATAAATGATCCCAGCCATTAGGGTTGCACAAGCCAGTGCATTCTTAGTGCCCAATCCCAGATAAATGAGGTGGGTTGCGTTAGGAAGGGCATCCAGCGTAAAACTGCCAAATCAAATATGCAGATAACAAATCAGAAATTCATACTGGATCGGTTGAGGCCTGGGTTACCAACGACCGCCACAGGTATTGTTAGCCAACAGGGTACCGAAATTGGGAAATTGGGCTAGTGTTGGCCGAAGGAGGAGAAGGAGAGGAGGATGATGTCTACAGAGACAGCAGGAAAAGAAGTGTAGGAGAGTGGAGGTTAGGGTTGGTAATTGAAATGTTGTTACAATGACTGGTAAAGGGAAAGTGGTAGCTGATATGATTAAGAGGAAAAAGGTAGATCTGTTGTGTGTTCAGGAGACAAAGTGGAATGGGAGTAAGAACAGGAACATTGGAGGTGGGTTTAAATATCATGGTGTGGATGGAAAGAGAAATAGTGTAGGGGTGATTCTGAAGGAAGAGTTTGGTAAGAGTGTAGTGGAGGTGAAGAGAGTTTCTGATAGGGTTATGTACATGAGGCTGGAAGTTGAAGGGGTGATAAATGTCATCAGTGCTTATGCTCCACAAGTGGGTTGTGAGATGGAGGAGAAGAAAAAATTCTGGAGTCAGTTAGATGGAATGGTAGAAGGTGTACCTAGGAATGAACGATTGGTGATTGGGTCAGGCTTTAATGGGCATGTAGGTGAAGGGAACAGAGGAAATGCGGAGGTGATGGGTAGGTATGCATTGTGAACGACAGACTGGTTCAAGGTGGAGGTTGGATTGCATCATGGATTGGCTCTGAGCCCTTTCCTGTTTGTAGTGGTGATGATTTTTTCATGTCTTTTTGTTCATTTAGGACAACTAAAACTATATGCTTTTTATGGTGTGTTTTAGTGTAACTTTTTATAGAACACATTAACTGAGGTGATTGATCATTCAACCAGGTTTCTAGTTAATTTCCAAGCAGTGTGTCAGAGGCCTAAGAGGCTCTGCTGTCTTCTTACATATGCAAACAAATCCATATTAAGTACACAATTTGAGGCCTTTTTCTCCAAAGTTCCACATGGTAATGGTGTTACCGGGTCAAGGACTGTGTTGGATATGAGCTGCCAGAAATGAAGTCACAGACTTGGAAAACAGTGTATTTTGTGCTGTGAAAATCAGCAGCCTGAGGCACGATGAGTTTCAGAAGGAAATGTTAAGGTCATGATGAAGGTCATAGTTATATTACAGCCTTCCCTAAAGACCCATCCTAAAAATGTCAGTGATATCTCTGCACTTGTTAGTGTACTTCTTGGTTTGACTGAGTATGGAGCTTTTGTGTGCTCGTGTGATCATGCTGATGCTGCATGCTGTGTGACCAGTCTAAGAACACCTACTAATCCTCTGTAATTGAAATCATAATAAGACAGTGAGGTATGGCTGGTTGTTTCTGCTGAAGGAGAACGTCCTGGATTTAAAGCAATCTAATTGGGATATCTTGTGTGGGGTTGTTTATTTTAGACTATCCAAGTTAGATCTTACAATTTCTACTAAAAAGACCATTTTGATGTAATTCTCTGGTACTCTGAAATATGGAAGTTATTCTCTAAAATAGTAATGCATAGAGTTTGTGCTTTTACATTTATATGACAAATAACCTTCCATCCTTTTGAAGTTATGGGAATGAGACATATAAATGTTATTAATCAGTAATGTTGATATTTGATATAGATTGATAACTCTCAACAAACCAGCAGCTGCTCTTGGTCAGAGATTCGCAAGTTATTGATATTGACATGGCCTCAGACATAAATAAGTTACTATTACGCTTACTATTACACTTCACTTATGCTATAGGGTACCACTGTATCTAGTACATTTTCGAGTAACTCTAATATGCAGCTGAAAATCTATATTTATGAATGTCTATCATACGGTCATTAAGCATACAGCCCACCAACTCCTTTTAAGGGGTTTAGGAGTATATTTTTTAAAGAGTTTTCAAGGTAATATTAATAACCAGGGATTTCAGCTTTACAACTTTAAAACCTTTACAAAATACATGAAACTAATCCAAACCATTCAAGCTTCAGAAAATATAAATCCAAATCATAAGTATTTCACATTTCATATGGCACCGTTTCTGGTGGATAAATATTAAATCTAATATATATTATTCATAATCCTTCTTTCTCTTAAAATGTTTACAATATGCCATCATATCATAGAGACACTATCTTCACTTAGACCTTTCTATCTAGTTGAAATGTAATACATAATTGAGAATGGTGCCATAAACAATGTATTTTCTGCCATGGAATATTTACTCTGCAAAGTCAGCAAATCGTTATTTAAAATCAAGTTGTGAATGAAAACTTAATGATAATTACTATTTGTTGAATAGCTAATATAAATGGTGAGGCTTTGATATTCAGGCAGGGGGTTTCTCCAAACATTCAGCTAAAATACTTGGCCTCTTGTGAAACTCCACGTCTCTTGTAAAACTTACCAAAGGTGTTCTTTGCTAGGATATTTCTTTCTGACCTTGCAATCCAGTTCAACCACAAAATGTTCAATAGGATTTACGTTCGGTGACTAGGAAGGCCATTCCTTCATAGTAACACTCCAGTTCTTTAAATAAGGCTTGCAGACATTTGACATATGTCTTGTTGTATGGTGAAGTTAATTCCGATTAGCTACAGTCCAGATGGAATTGCATGGCATTCAGTCCAGTATGGAATGGTAGCAGTACAGTATGGATTTGTAGCCATGTTGGTTCAGTTTTCATTTCCTTGCTCCAAACAAAACAACCCCAAACCATTAAGCTCCCACCTCCATGTTTAACTGTGGGTGTCAGGCAGTCTGGCAACATCTTTCCCATTCTTCTGTTAGAGGCATAAATGTTCCATTTGGACTCATTTGTATACAAAACTTTCTTCCAGTCATTAACTGTCTTTCTTGTCTGTGCTTGATTTTGATCTAGTTTGTTGCATATAAACAAATGGAACATGCATATGTCTCAAAGATTTGTCATATATTTCGTATAAATATTATATATATTACAAAAACTGTGTTTATATATATATAATTATTAGTGGATGCATATAGTGACCAATACTTTGTGACCAACATTTTATATGCAGATTGATTACTCCACACTAAACTGTTTAACAAGTATGTTCTCTCAGCACCACTGCTGAATGTAAATGACATATCACAACACTACAGAGACTGAGGTGTGTATTGAGAGTCACATAGAATATAGATTAACATGGCAGAGCTAAAGCTGTTTGTAAAAGGGCAATGCGTTAGGATTCAGAAGGCACTTAAGTAAATGTATGATTTACTGTCTATCTGAATCAAAGAAATAAAAGCAAACTATCTGTATCATATTGAATTGCATAGCAAAATATTTTTTTACATTGCATCATATTGCATTGAATTGCATTGTGTTAAATCAAATCGAAATCTTATTGCTCCGCATCATAATAGGCGTGAATCATATTACATTGCATCGGTAGCTACTTTATATGTATTTTCTAATGCAGGGGTGTCAAACTCATTTTCACCGAGGGCCACATCAGCATAATGGCTGTCCTCAAAGGGCCAGATGTAACTTATAAATGTAACTAAATGTAATCGAATGTAATGTAAAATAAATGTAACTACTCCTTAATGTTAAATAACTCATTATTTATTATAACTTATTCAAGTGAAAATTACAGTTGCATAGAAAACATGTTTGCTTGTTGCTCTAACATAAATCCTTTTAAATTTTGTCAGCTTATGAAAACCCACATAACTCCATTAATGAAGGATCAAACTGTCCAAGTGAATAAAGAAAAATAACATAAAACTGAGCTGCAAAGAACATGTATGACACATGTAGCATTTTACAAAAAAAGGCTGCACACAGCCTTGCATCCAACTGATGGTTTGATGACAACAATTTGTCTGCATACACACATAAGACCTGCAAACATTAAATAATTACAACAGCAGCTACACATAAATAATATGTAATCAACTAAAGTTTCTTTCGGCTTCTCCCGTTAGGGGTCGCCACAGCGGATCCTCCGCACGTTTGATTTGGCATATGTTTTACGCTGGATGCCCTTCCTAACGCAACCCTCCCCAATTTATCCGGGCTTGGGACCGGCACTAAGAGTGGCTGGGGATGGTTCCCTGACCGGGAATCGAACCCGGGTCGCAGCGGTGAGAGCGCTGCATCTTAACCACTAGACCACTAGGGGAATATGTAATCAACTAAAAATACAAAAATAAAGGTTGACTCAGTTCACAACTATATTGTTTCTTGATAAACTGACATTTTTAAAAGTCTGTAACTGGTCGGGACACACCTGCTCACAGACCTTCAGCATGCACTGCTTCAAAAACGCTCCCTCTGAAAAAGACTTGGAAGCGTGGGCGATTTCTTCAGCCACAATGAAGCTAGCTTTCACCGCGGCCTCGTTTTTGGCTGTGGATTTCATGAACAAACTCTGCTGCAACCGCAGTTTGCCTTTTAATTCTTGGGCAATTTGTTGCTTTTCTTGAAGGCTAGCTTTAGCGTACTTAGCTCCGTGTTTGGTGTCAAAATGTCGACGCAGATTGTACTCTTTGACAACCGACACCGCCTCGTAACACAAAAGACATACAGGTCTTTCTCCTTGAAGCACAAACAAGTATTCGCCTTCCCATCTTTCTTGAAACAGTCTTCCGTCTGCATCAACTTTTCTCTTTCTGGACATTTTGGGATCATTATTTATATCTCAATTCCACTTGTTGGCATGGACACTGTCGCTTTTCTAACACACTCTCCATTACTCTGCACTGTTGAACCTTGGTAGCTAAACTTC
This sequence comes from Silurus aristotelis, assembly GCF_946808225.1. Taxonomy (NCBI): domain Eukaryota; kingdom Metazoa; phylum Chordata; class Actinopteri; order Siluriformes; family Siluridae; genus Silurus; species Silurus aristotelis. Next base: position 12,659,944 of record NC_139589.1, read on the forward strand.
ACTACAACTGCACCACTCCACTGCTGTCCCTTTCATTCACACACATGTACTCTGTCTTACACCTTCTGACTTTTATGCCCCTTCTCTCCAGTGTGTATCTCCAGCTCTCCAGGCTCTTCTCAACCTGCTCCCTACTCTGACCACGAATCACAATATCATCCTCAAACATCATAGTCCACGGAGACTCCTCTCTGACCTCATCCATCAACCTGTCCATCACCACTGCAAACAGGAAAGGGCTCAGAGCCGATCCTTGATGCAATCCAACCTCCACCTTAAACCCGTCTGTTCCTGGTTCCTACTGCACACTTACTGCTGTCACACTGTCCTCATAGATGTCCTGCACCACTCTCACATACTTCTCTGACACACGTGACTTTCTCATACAATACCGCAACCTGCTAGATAATGTAGATATGAAAAACAAAAGATGGAGCTATGGGGAAAAAAGTCTGAAATGTATTTTAAGAAAATGTTATATATAGTAATACTACATGCTTGTGGGGCATATTATTTTAGATGCTTTGTAAATTATTTAATAATCCTGCAGCCAATCAGGTTTTAAAATGGGAGCGGACATCAGATTGGAAATAGTGCAAAACTTAATAATTAATAAAATAATAATATAATAATCATATAATAATATAATAAAAATAATCTGATTTTTTTTCCACAAAATATATAAAAAGAATACATGGAGTTTTAACAGAGGTTACATTACTGTTACTAATTGTTCCATTCTTATTTCTTTATTTCAGAAATTTTTAAATTTTCTTTGTTCTCTTTTCTCCAAAGATATTAACTCTAAAAGATGTTAACAAGGTGAAATTATAATGGCTGCTTCATTATGCATCTTCAAGCTTAATCACTTGTTATTTTAATCTCAGCAAAAAAAAGTTTTCTTTTTATTATTATGAGAAAAGTTAGTCAGCATTATGGATGCTGTTTGCACTTATGCACTTGGTACACAAACATTAACGGGAACTACAGCAATTATGTTCATTGATTTGATTTTTTTTTTTTCCCCTTCCCCCTCTGATTTAGTGAGTTAGTTTCAGCTTTAGTTGTGGATGATGAAATTACTCTCACTTAAAAAGATATAAGCACATTGAACGATTGCTCTGTTGAGCGAGGGCTTTTTTGTGGCAGACCTTGTGAGTAGCAGCTTATTCCTGATTAGTCATTCTTTTATTGTATTTTGGAACAAATACCACTCATTTAGCATGTATTTACATATGTAGTTTATTTTTGTACTATATTGATATTAAATGCTATGTATGTAGTTCTACCATCTCTAACAATGTTTAGAATTACACTTATATTATTTTGTGGTCTTATGTATAAAAAAAAAGTTTAGCCTCCAGTGTGAGATAAACATAATCACTGAAATAATAAAGGCTTAAGAGCTCTTTAGTGTTCACTGCCTCAGCAGGGTTTTTTCCCCTCTCTTCCCTATTAATCAAAAACAAGAAATACACTATACGCTGACTGTTTTCAGACATCTTATAAAACATAAATAAGCAATTCAAGTAAGTGGACTTTGAAATAGCTATCATGTGACCAAGACAAAGACAAGCAATTCATCTCAACAAACGATAAATTATAAGCAAATAGGAAATGCTTTTTGGCTGAAAAAATAAAAATAAAAAATGAAAAAAGTCTTTATTGTTGCCTTTTACTTTTATCTCAATGTAATTTACAGATCACAGTGTATATAATGATAAAGGATGGAAAATATAATTAATTTTTCTTCGATTTGCTAGCATTGTGCACTTTTGTATATATAAAACTATATAATAAGATAATTGGCACATTAGATTGGTTATAAGCAGCAATTACTCTTTGCCCTATTGGCTTTTTATAAATGTCGACAATAGCTATTTAAACCTTGCCAGTAGTGTTTGACCTTAAAGTATAGTAGATTATTATTTTTCATCTGGGATGCCAGTTCTTCACTCTAACCTAGTCTGTATGGCTGTCTAGAACCTTTATTATTGTTTTCCCTGGCCTGTACTGTGTAATTCGATCGCGTTATTCATAGCATCTCTTAAAATGTCTCCCCACTAACGTAGCGTGACATTATTGTTTGCTGGAGATAAATGGATTAACAGATAGCCCACTGCTGGGAAATTGAGCATCTATATTTGCACTGGATGCGATAAACAGAGGCCAGGGTCCGGGGATTTGCTTCTGTTTACCCTGAGTTTGCAGTCAGCTCATACCTTTGTGAGGTGTGTGCACTGAAAATGGCCCTTTTATTTGCAGAGAGGACAAAATAAAAAATAAAAAAAAAGCAGAGAAAGCAGGAGTCCTGGCTTCGAAGCAGCACAAGGTAAAGCAGCCTGTCGATGTTAGAAGGAGCATGCTGAGTTAATTTTGCTCAAAAGACTCTGGTATTCATCTGAAACGGAAATCCAGAGAAAAGTCAACTGAAAAATAACACCATAGCTCAATCTGTGGCCCGTAGCCCAAGTGGAAATTGAAATGAGAGACTTGGTGCCCCAAAATGGTGAGAAATCATGCACTCTTTGTGTGAAATGAATTCACCCTTCCTCTGCAAAGCTATTTAATTTTGCAGTATTAATCATACAGCCCAGCGCAGACTCCACGTGCCAGCACAAACAGAAAGGAATTAGCAGGGGGAAGGAAATGGGTCGCTGGGATCTTTAGCTGAATTGGATTTTGGGAGTCTAATCCTGTTGCCACAGATGCTTGTGCTAGGCATAGCATACTTAAGTAAAGACATTAGAAATTACATTCATGATATGAGCAGGGTGTTAACGATTTTACTGAGGGAGCATTGACCTTAGCACCAAATACCAGTTGAAAAAAAAGGGCTGCTAACAGCACCCTTTGCAAATAGCACCTTCTATTTGGCAGAACCTGGCAGAAAGCATAACTGGGCATAATATTCAAAGTGTATGACACCTCAGGGTTAATCATCTAAAATGTTATCTATATACACTTGAAAAGCATTATATATGGTTTCAGCTTCATCATCTGTGACACAAATAGTCTGGGCTTCTTTTAACAAATACATAGGTAGCTGGGTTTTCACTATTGTACAACATGTACTGAGGTAAAGGACAGTGTATCAGAAATTCAAACACACCATCTTGCCTTGGAAAATGTCTTGGAGAAGAGCAGCTAATTAATCTGTGCTATTCTCTAGAAGCATCTTGATTGCCTATTTAAATGTATTTACAGTGATAAAAAATAGAGACACCTCTTCAATGCTTAATTCAACTGGGAAAACTGTCACTGAACCTAAATGGTTTAAATAGTGAGTGAAAAGATTCAAATATGTAATATCTTCCCTCTGACTGGAGTTTAAAAAAGATCATATTGTAATTGAACCCATTAGTATTATTATTCCTTATGTATCACACTGTGCAGCTGTGACTATTAGAAGGAGATCAGGCTCAGGCTGGACTAAGAACATGTTAAACACCTCTAATCTGCAGTCCTTACAAGCTTCACTTCACTGACACGAATAAAGGTTTTATAAAATCCTCTTTTTTCTGTCCGCATTGACCCTTTCCATCTGTGAAGGACTCAGGAAATGTAATTTCCCCCACGCAGGTCCTGCTTTTCTAATGTTATGAGTCACGGTTCACACTGGGTGTCACTGGGCACTTGTCCCCCTTGTGAGAACTGGCTCCATCTCATCAGAAATGTGTAATACATTTTCTCGAAGGATTTGAATTGTCTATGTCACTGGCTTAAACACATAATAATGATCTGTTGCTAGCTAATTATGTTATTTAACAACGGCGCAAGTACAGAATTAAAAATTTATTATAAATGGTCCCTACTGAGACACAGTTCTTATTTGCAGTGATCAGTATAACTAATGATTTTCTGCTCCTTATATTCCACACCTTCTCCATAGGGAACCTCCTGAGAACCCTTGATTGATCTCTTTCATCTGTTTAATAATTCATTGTGTACATTTTGAGAAAAATAAACAAATGTTGCATAGCAAACAATGCTATATATTTAGAAATAAACAGTGGACATTTTTGCATTATTTGTCTCATCATGCAACATGATGAAAAGGGTCAGGGATTACACAAAGACCAATATTTACTAATAATGTGTGATCATTATGGCCGTCCCTTTTGTTGTCTTCCTCCAAAATGTCCTCATTCTACCTTTTAACAATATTGTTTAAATATGTATTTATCTAACATACTGCTGTGCTTTTCATTATGTGAAAGTAAAAAATGAATCCATAATTAACGATTTCATATTTGGCTCATATGATGGCAGAGCACATTAACACCTAAAAAAAATGCCTGTTGCTGGTAGTCCAAGACAAAAATTGGCAATGCTCTCAGTGATGGGATAGCATACTCTTTTCTGGTCAAATCACAATAACACTAGTTAATAGTGAGGGTTTTTTTTTTTTTTTGTACTTTCCTCTAAATCTTTTATTTCACCCACTGACACAACATGAGAAGCATTTTGTAACAGATTCAGTTGGCTTTATGTCTTGGATTTGGTAGCTCTCTGCTGTATAATAACTAAAATCTGGCTGGTGGGTGGGAATTGGCCATAAATGGACCAAATTGGGGAAGCAGTTGGCCTATTACTGCATTATGAGTGCATTACAGGCAATTCACAAGTCCTTTTTTAGGCCATAGTACATCAGTGCCTTCAGTGTTGCAAACTTAAAGACGCTTAGACCCCTTTAAGAAATTCATTTAAAAGATCCTAGCAACAAAATCAGATACCAAAATCATTGTTCCCGACAAAACACTGATCACCATTGCTTCAGGAGTACGGTATTTTGTTGATAATCTTTGTTTCCAAAGAATCAATCACTAATCATCAATGTTCCCAATGATAACCAGTGTTTTTTTGATCATCATTAATCCTTACAACCATTCACTGTTTACAATTGTTCCCAATGATCACCAGTGTTTCAAACAACAAATGACTGATCACCACAGTTCCCAACATTTTCAGCAGTGTATGTCCCCTCACACACTTTTACAGTATGTTCTTATAAACATTAGTTCTCTGTATAACCATTTCCTTCCCTCCAATTTCCCAACTCTATCTATCTATCTATCTATCTATCTGTCTGTCTGTCTGTCTGTCTGTCTGTCTGTCTGTCTGTCTGTCTGTCCGTCCGTCTTCCCGCCCGCCCGCCCGTGTGCGTGCGTGCGTGCGTGCGTGTGATCCATGACCCTCTTATTGGGTGACTGTAACTAAGCCATCTTAATTCAGCACACTTGCTTGACTTTGACTCGTTTGACATTGACTTGTTTAGAGTCTTGGGCTGCAGTTTTACAAAACCTGCTCTATAAAAATACTTTATAAAAAAGCAGTTTAGAAATAAAGACTTATCTGTATAAAAATATGTGACTCAAATACTGTATATGTGGTACCCATCTATAGTTTGTACATACTGGTTAGGACATCAAAAATCAATGTGTGCATTGAGGAGAGCAGAAAAAGGGAGTACAGGACTAAAGGAGTAAGGCATGGTGATTAATCAGTGATTCATCAAGTCTTCCTGACGAGTGGCCACGTTGATGCAGCTTTAATAAGTGCACAGTGTGCAGGCCATGGGAAGAAAGCCAGCCCTAATGCTGCAATTTGTGGACTCTGGCTCCACAGACATGAGGAGCAATAAAGTATGCTGAGGATAAAAATGACACAATTACCAGAGCACTCCTGATGCCTAATTGCATCTGATGGTGTTTTATCTCCTGCTTGACGTTTCTTGGTGAACTCCTCAGCGTTAATAAAAGCCTATCAGGGTGGACTCCTCTCAGTGTGGTCATTCTGTCCTCGGGAAAAAGGGAGCTGAATAGTGAACCAATTTATCTCCTCGCTGTAAAGTGTGTTCAGGTTATTCGGTGCAAGCCTCACATTTTCAAGCACGACTGATGCGTCCTTTATAGCAGGCTATTAGTGCTCTGACATTTTGTCCATCATCATAACACCGGCAAGTGATTTAATAGAGCTTGGAATATATGAGCTAAAAGCTTTGATCCATTACATGGATGTAGCTCCATCATCAGGGCCTGCTTTAATTTTCTATGAAACATTCGACTAAACATTTCTGATTTCTTTTTTGCAAAACTTTTTTAATGTTTGCCGGCTTTTTTGGTGTGCGGTGTCTGCATTTTGTTAGTATGGTTTATGTCCAAAAAAGTTTTGAGTACAGATCGTTGAAGGTTCTGACAAGAGAGAAAAAAATACAACCTGGAGATGGAATTATTATTTTATATATATATATATATATATAAGTGAGGAAAATAAGTATTTGAACACCCTGCTATTTTGCAAGTTCTCCCACTTAGAAATCATGGAGGGGTCTGAAATTGTCATCGTAGGTGCATGTCCACTGCGAGAGACATAATCTAAAAAAAAAAATCCAGAAATACCAATATATAATTTTTAAACTATTTATTTGTATGATACAGCTGCAAATAAGTATTTGAACACCTGTCTATCAGCTAGAATTCTGACCCTCAAAGACCTGTTAGTCTGCCTTTAAAATGTCCACCTCCACTACATTTATTATCTTAAATTAGATTCACCTGTTTGAGGTCGTTAGCTGCATAAAGACAACTGTCCACCCCATACAATCAGTAAGAATCCAACTACTAACATGACCAAGACCAAAGAGCTGTCCATAGACACTAGGGACAAAAGTGTACACCTCCACAAGGCTGGAAAGGGCTACGGGGAAATTGCCAAGCAGCTTAGTGAAAAAATGTCCACTGTTGAAGCAATCATTAGAAAATGGAAGAAGCTAAACATGACTGTCAATCTCCCTCGGACTGGGGCTCCATGCAAGATCTCACCTTGTGGGGTCTCAATGATGCTAAGGAACGTGAGAAATCAGCCCAGAACTACACGGGAGGAGCTGGTCAATGACCTGAAAAGAGCTGGGACCACCGTTTCCAAAGTTACTGTTGGTAATACACTAAGACGTCATGGTTTGAAATCATGCATGGCACGGAAGGTTCCCCTGCTTAAACCAGCACATGTCCAGGCACGTCTTAAGTTTGCCAATGACCATTTGGATGATCCAGAGGAGTCATGGGAGAAAGTCATGTGGTCAGATGAGACCAAAATAGAACTTTTGGGTCATAATTCCACTAAACATGTTTGAAGGAAGAAGAATGATGAGTAACATCCCAAGAACACCATCCCTACAGTGAAGCATGGGGGTGGTAGCATTATGCTTTGGGGGTGTTTTTCTGCACATGGGACAGGGCGACTGCACTGTATTAAGGAAAGGATGACAGGGGCCATGTATTGCGAGATTTTGGGGAACAACCTCCTTTCCTCAGTTAAAGCATTGAAGATGGGTCGAGGCTGGGTCTTCCAACATGACAATGACCCGAAGCACACAGCCAGGATAACCAAGGAGTGGCTCTGTAAGAAGCATATCAAGGTTCTGGCATGGCCTAGCCAGTCTCCAGACCTAAACCCAATAGAGAATCTTTGGAGGGAGCTCAAAGTCCGTGTTTCTCAGTGACAGGCCAGAAACCTGACTGATCTAGAGTAGATCTGTGTGGAGGAGTGGGCCAAAATCCCTCCTGCAGTGTTTGTAAACCTGGTGAAAAACTACAAGAAACGTTTGACCTTTGTCTTTGCAAACAAAGGCTACCGTACCAAATATTAACATTGACTTTCTCAGGTGTTCAAATACTTATTTGCAGCTGTATCATACAAATAAATAGTAAAAAAAAATCATACATTGTGATTTCTGGATTTTTTTTTTTAAGATTATGTCTCTCACAGTGGACATGCACCTACAATGACAATTTCAGACCCCTCCATGATTTCTAAGTGGGAGAACTAGCAAAATAGTAGGGTGTTCAAATACTTATTTTCCTAACTGTATGTATATATATATATATATATATATATATATATATATATATATATATATATATATATATATATATATATATATATATATATAATTTTTTTTTTTTTTTTTTTTTACATTTTATTTAATAAAAAAGAATTAGTGCACTGAACTTAGTTTTTATCAAAATATTATGAACACGTTAAAATAAGTAATTTGTTATTTGTGGTTAAAAAAATCTAAGCTTATGCACTTTGAACAATTAGCACAAATCAAACACCTTAATTTCAGCATTAAGCATATGCAGTTTAGCCCTGGTAAGTTTCTGGGACATGCTTGGACAAGTGGGCTCTGGGGGCATCTGAGTTAATATTCAATGTCAGCGCTTATTATTCTTAGTTTTATATTGATTCTTGTGCTTAGCACAATTGTGCTAAGGTGAGTAAATATTTTACTTTTCCACAAACCATTTTGCTGTTTCATTATAATTCAACTATTAGCTTGATGTCTTATTTGGAAAAATAAATGCTAAAGTTGGACAGCTAGCTAAATATTGGTGTCACCATTGGTGTCACCATATGTTGAACCTATGAGGGTAACCTCATGGAATTAAAATAAAGTTTCAACCTGTGCCTCATTTATACCTATTTTGTTTAAGTAGCATTGCTCCAGCTATTGTATTTATGAGTTTGGAGTGTAACATTAATGTTCGCTGTGGTAGCCGGAGGAGGAGGAGGGTTAACGAGGCGTGAAACGTCTGCTAGCTAGTTTCGTTCGTGTTAGATAGACATCCATTTGAAGTTGCATGGATAATAACATTGTTTCTGATTTACTAAGCAGATCTCATGCACCCACCGCAATGGACCTGTAAGTACTGCGCATTTTTCATAGTCGATGCAGCACTTCTTATTCCAATAAAGAACAGTAACAAAGCCTAATCATTTTCACTCCACCTCCATGTTATGTTTGTGCCATATGTCTCCTAACTGAGATTTTCTATCACTATTTCATTAGGCGTCTAATGTGACTGCCTGACGCTTTCTTGTTCTTAAAGGCATTCCCATTTTACTTGGTGATGACTCAAGTAAATTCTACCAGACATGGTTTGTAAGTACTTGCACGGAAAACAAGAACTGTTTGGTTAACCGTTTCGGTCTGAAAAATAAACAATTTCCAGTACTTGCATAAATGTCTGTCTTACATAGAACATAGTTAGGGATGTAATAATACAGAGTCCAATATTTTTGGTATTGTTTATATAAATTGTGATACTCGCATTTGGTCAGCAGTACATTTTTGTTTGATCAAATAAAGTTGTATTGTAATTGTAATTGATCACAGGTATGAATAATTCTTCTTATTTTAAAATGTTAAAATATAAGAAAAACAAAAAATGCTATTTTCTGCTTCTTTTCAGGATTCAATGAGAGATGAAGCCCTAGCATCAATCAGAGTTGGTGAGCTGACTGTGCTCAGTGAAGTTGTTGGAGAAAGTTTTCAACTGGGTCCAAGTTCAGTGCCCCTTCAGTCCATCTGCAATGCCATGTTAATTGAGCGAGGTATTGTCATGGACCATATTAGAGATTTTTTTAGGCAGTTTGCCTGTTATTTTGGCTTACATATGTGTGACATTTGGATTACCCAAAAACACTGAGATTCATCCAAACAGTAATGCTTGGTCTATGAAACAATGCCCTTTTTGTGACTTTCGAAGAATATCTTAGTTGTAGAATGTGTTATATAGGTCTGAATTGTTTAGATCAACTTATTCTGTGGAAATTAGTTGAAATTAGCTGTTAATAAACCTTGTTTTCAAAAGGTGTACTCAAAATCTTTCTCTCGTGAAACCATACTAGTTATTTGCAGTACCAGTGGGTTTTTTTTGTGGTTTGCAGTTTAAATTGAAACTGTAGTTTGTTAGTTTTTTTCATTTAAATGTTGATATTGGATTGCATGTTTAGCTGTGGTAGCAATAGCACATATTTTGTGAAGGTGTCCTTGTTTAGTACACATCTGCAAACTGTTTGCTGATTGCTATAAATCAGTCTTGTTAAATTTGTAGGATAGAAAGATATTGGCATTTAAAAAAAATGAGCCAAGCCATGAAGTGAACCTGGAAAAATATATTAAATATAATTTAAATTTGCTTATTTGAATATTTCAAATTATATAAAAAATTCAAGTTTCGTAAACTTGAACAAGTTAATTGTACTGGTCATTAATAATTTTCAATGATTTTTGGACAATCAGAATAAACAAGTTATTTTAACTTATCATTAATTCTACTTACTTCATTTTTTTTTTTTTTGAGGCAACGAGCTTGCATATTCTTTTTAAATAAAGCCAATTTAGTAAATTTTACAGTGGGACAGCAGGAAGTAACTTATCCTGCAGACGTTTAACTCTATTATATAAAGCTATGATAAGAACCAAGCCAATAGGGTTGCACAAGCCAGTGCACTCTTAGTGCCGGTCCCGAACCTGGATAAACGTAAGGAAAACCATCCAGCGTAAAACATGTGCCAAATCAAATAAGCGGATCACGAATCAGAAATTCATACTGGATCGGTCGAGGCCCGGGTTACCAATGACCACCACAGGTATTGTTAGCTACAGGCTACCAGTGGAAATTGGGCTACTGTTGGCCGCCGAAGGAGGAGAAGAAGAGCAGGAAGATGTCTACAGAGACAGTAGGAAAAGGAGAAGTGGAGGAGAGTGGAGGTTAGAGTGGGCACTTTAAATATTGGTACTATGACTGGTAGAGAGAGGTAGCTGATATGAGTGAGAGGAGAAAGGTCGATATGTGGTTTGTTCAGGAGACCAAGTGGAAAGGGAGTAAAACCAGAAACTTTGGAGGTGGGTTTAAACTTTTCTATCATGGTGTGGATGGAAAGAGAAATGGTGTAGGGGTGATTCTGAAGTAAGAGTACAGTAAGAGTGTAGTGGAGGTGAAGAGAGTTTTTGATGATGAACGTGAAGCTGGAAGTTGAAGGGGTGATGATTAATGTCATCAGTGCTTATGCTCCACAAGTGGGTTGTGAGATGCAGGAGAAGGAAAGATTCTGGAGTGAGTTAGATGAAGTGATTGAAGGTGTAACTAGGAATGAACAATTGGTGATTGAGGCAGACAACGAAAGGAAGACAACGAGACGTGGTGGTAGAATGAGGAAGTGCAGGAGAGCATAAGAAGAAAGAGGTTGGCAAAACAAAATTGAGATTGACAGAGTGATGCAAAAAGTAGGCAGGAGTACAAGGAGATGCAGCAGCAGGTGAAGAGGGATGTACCAAAAAAAGCCAAGGAAAAGGTGTATGCAAGGAGTTGAATGTGAAGTTGTACACTAAGGAAGGAGAAAAGGATTTGTACTGATTGGCCAAGCAGAGGGACCGAGCTGGGAAGGATGTGCTGCAAGTTAGAGCAATAGGATGGAGATGTGTTGATAAGATGGAGGGAGTATTTTGAGCAGCTAATGAATGGGGAAAATGAGAGAGAGAAGGTTGGATGGTGTGGAGATTGTAAAGCAGGAAGTGGATAGGATTAGTAAGGAGGAACTGAGAGCAGTGATTAAGAGGATGAAGAGTGAAAAGTTGGTTGGACCAGATGACATACCGGTAGAAGCATGGAGATGTTTAGTAGAGATGGCAGTGGAGTTTTTAACAAGATTGTTTAACAAGATTTTGGAAGTGAGAAGATGCCTGAGGAATGGAGGAGGAGTGTGTTGGTACTGATCTTTAAGAATAAGGGAGATGTGCAGACCTGCAGGAACTACAGGGGAATTAAGTTTATTAGTCGCACCATGAAGTTATGGGAAAAGTAGTGGAAGCCAGGCTGAGAGAAGAGGTGACCATCTGTGAGCAGCAGTATGGTTTCATGCCAAGGAAGAGCACCAAAGATGTAATATTTGCTTTGACAATGTTGATGGTGCAAAGGTCAGAAGAAGTTGCATTGTGTGTTTGTGAATTTAGGTGTGTCAGAGAAGTATGTGAAGGTGGTGCAGGACATGTATGAGGACAGTGTGGCAGCAGTGAAGTGTGCAGTAGGAACCTCAGACTGGTTATGGAGATTGATGATCCGCTGTGCAACCCCTATTGGGAGAAGCTGAAAGAAGAAATAGAAGAAGATATGAAGCTATTATAAGGTAAGAAGTTTGATCTGTTGGCATATTGCTGCAAATTTTACTGTTATATGAAACTTTTAACTTTGTGATGGTAACATTGAACATAATATTACTTGATACTGAGATTATTTCTCAATAACAGCAACAAAAAAAAAGTGTATTGTTCAAGTCTAATGTAATGTCAAACAATAACCTTATTTTGTGTGTATATTTTCCTTCCAGTCATTTTTTTTCTTCACAGTGATGGAGCACTAAACACCGATTCCACATTTCCGAGCTGGCCCTCTAATCATGTCAAGTGAATTTATGAGGATTCTTTTCCTATGCTCTTTAGCAGCTAAAATTTTGGCACCATCAGAGTGCTATGTTATTATAATTGGGCTCAGCTTGAATTAAAGCTTACTGCTGAATATGGCATGATTATTGTATTTTGTAATGTTTATAGCCAGAAACTGTTCTTGAGAGAGAATATCTGCTGCACATCTGGTGTAACAGGCCACAGTTATTACCACTGCACTGCTGTATAATGTGTTTATGGCATCTGATGTATAGTGTCGATTCCTATATCTTTCATGCACTATGTTTTTGTTCTGGCAGTAGAACACCTCTATGCTAATATATACTATATGAAATAAAAAATAATTGGGACACCTGGCTTTTCTAGCTATATCTATTATTTATTATTATAATTTTTTTTTTACAGTTACCTCAAAGTTGCACACAATTTGCAGAGGCACACAGTTGTATAGGATGTGTTTGGATGCAGTAATTTTTTCCTCTTAAACATCTTTTCAAACTACATCAGTTCCTGTTTTTACTAATGCCATTGTGGTTGAATGAGCACAAATCTCCACAACCTCACTTCAAAATCTACTGTAAAATTTTCCCAGAAGTGTGGAGGTTATTATAACAGCAAATGGCGACAAAATGATTTTGAGCACATATCAATCTTATGGACAGGTGTCCACAATCTTTTGTCTATAAGGTGTATCAGAACACAAAGCACATATTCCGATATTTTGCTGTTTCTATAGTAACAGCCATTCGCAGGGACATATAGCAGGCAGTTCATTTGAACTTTAATCTGAGCTCCTGCGCTTGTGTAAATGAATGTATTAGGAGACTCACTAATGAGAAATTCAAATGATCAGATTTGGATAATATAACTTGCAACGATTTACGGCAATTTTTATATATAGATTACGTGATCAATGTCAAAATCACTTGTGTATTTCAATTGCACTCACGGATTGAATAAAATTTAAATTCAAATCACTTTTATTAATATAGCTTATTGTAACAATGGACATTATCCCAAAGCAGCTTTACAGAGATAAGTAGGCTATAAACATTTTATTTATATGTTTAAGTGCCTAAAAGTTTATTGCCTGTTAGTTTATCCCTAATGAGCAAGCCTGATGACAGTGGAAGGAAAAGCTCCCTGATATGGTATGAGGAAGAAACCATGGGAGGAATGAGACTCAAAAAGAACCCATCCTCATCTGGTGACCCCATATGTACATTTATTATAGTGTTTGTGGAGGTGTGCTGTTATGTGAACTGTTCACTGATGGGTGCTTAAATGCAGAACTGGTCATGCCAAAAGCGGTCTTAAGCTGTTGTAGCAAACTAGTTATATTAATTACAGCCCAGAACCATCCTCATTATTCTTGAGGTGCTTAGTAAATGTATGACTTTTTAGACTGTTCTGGTGGAATCATCTTCAGCTACACAGAGTAGTCTTTATTTGAGAAGAACTCCATCCAGATCCAGAAGGAATTAGGTGGATCTGTAAGATATAAGAAGAACAAGGACAAGGAGCAGCAGAAGAACAACAAGAAGAAAAATTCATTATTAAAAAAAAAATCATTAAAGAAAGCAAACACAAATTAAAACATAAAAAAAAAATAAACTAGTCATTCAACTGAAACAAAAATACACCACAGTATAAAAGGATGACAGGGTTTATAGGTCTGTGCATATGCTATCCTTAAGCTAATATGTTGGAGTGGTTCAACTGTCATTATACTACTGGAAAATGTTGCATACACCATGCTTAGAAGGGACTATGTAGATGTTTCGCAACTGATATAATTTTTTCAGGGGATGAAAGTTGGCTTAGAAGTCAGTTTTCCATGGCATCTTCTTTAAATGCTAAGCAGCACTTGAGAGCCAACACTAATTGAGCCAAAAAAAAGTTTTGTCAGAGCTTGAAAATCTGGCACATTATACATTGAAATGAATAAGCCATATACTCCTGACTGTGCTGCCTGCTTTCATTGAGCATCCTGAATAAATCAGGTTTTCTTATGACACATATCCTTCTACTTTTTCGTATTATCATTTTTTAAATATTTTTTTCAGAACTTTCACGTTGCTGTTTTCTTGCACTTTTATATTATTGAGCTTTTCCTTTTATGGAGTTTTGTGGGTGTCACCAAATGCAGATCAGCTATAGCATGGATGGACTTTGTACTGATTGCTACATTTATTAATTTTGAACGAGTAAGTAAAAAAAACAATTGAAAAACATTTGTAATGTTGGTAGATGTGGCCTACAAAGACATTTACACACAATTTTGTTGAAGTTTGATAAATGAAGTCTATAAAATATAACAGTGAACAGATAACAAGTATGATGTGTCTTTTATTTTAAATATTAATCATTGGGGAAATTTTGCAGCCTATAATATTCCACAAAATAATCCACCACAGTGTGTGCTGTTAGTAATATAAACTATCACCAGGATTTTACTGTTATGAGTCTAGTATAGTAAATATACAGTGGAACAGCCAAAGTTTTAAAACTAAATAGATCTTACCTGAATCTGATGAGAAGAATTAAAAAAGTAGTTGTAACAAAGCTATTACTATCCTCCACTGCCAGCCTTCCACATTTGTCGGAATTTGACTTAACTCACTTTCTGAAATGCTATTAATAAGTGATTTTTTTTTTGGACGGCTGACTGATCAGAACTAAACTTTTAATTTCAGGGTCAGATAGGCACAAAAAGCTTTCTTTAAACTAAAGCAGGGTAAAGAAATTGAAAAACAAGTCCCCAAACTCACTCCTGCTGGTATCTTTAGTGCATGTACTTAAAATTCTCCTCAATTGTGTGGCAGCCGTCTATGAAATTCTTCCAAATAATAAAAAGCAGAAGTTAGCAATAAAGCAAATATTATTATAAAAAGATATAATTATAATAGTCAAATCAGCAGTAAATAATTTAAGCAGAAAATACTGTTGAAACTATGAAAGCACACGTCACTAATGACACCAGTGTTCCATCTGCAAGTGGATTTATTTTATAGAAAATTGAACAGAAATTGTTTTACAAAGCATTAAAATTACCTTCTAGTTACAGTTGCACAGCTCAGACCCAATGTAACTGTGGTTACAAGGCATAAATGCTAACCCATTAAACTTTTTTATTATCCCTGAATGGGAACAATTAGTGTGATCATTAGCACACATGACCACCCTCGGTCCTGTATGTCTATAAGACCTCCCAGTAATATGATTTAGGTGATAATTTAGCCTCGCAGAAAGGCACCATTAGTTATAACTCACTCCACGATGATTGTTTACCCATTTGAGCAAATGCTGACGTGTGCTACTTGCATTAAGACATTTTCAAATAAAAGCTGCCTCCGGACATGTCCGAGTCATCCTTTATTCTCATTATGGTAAAATGTTAGCTGTTAAGAACTTAATGAGCTGCAAGGGAGCAGTTTAGCCCACCATCATGGCTCTGCTGCTTCTCCAATGGGACCTTTATGGGTTTTACATGCTGCTCTTTTGTTCAATTAGTGCCAGTGAAGATGCTTTGGAGAGAGTGGCCAAACAGAAAGTGAGTGATAGCAGAAATAATTTGTTTCCTGAGGAAAGGAGAACTTTCTGAGGTTATGCTACAGATTGGTCATAAAAACTGCTTGCGTGGCCAGTGTTCACAAAGTCTGTAAATTCACTACCAAAAACAAGAATGATCTTAGCAGTTGGTACACTGCATTATATTTTACTGAGATTTTACTTTTTTAAAGGGTCATTATTTACTGATCATACTATACTGCAGAGTCTAATTGCTAGGAAGGTGTTGATTGTTAATATTCTTTGTATACTAACTCATTTACAGTACTTTGGACTTGGAGAGTATATTATTAGACTGAACTCGTGCCAAAAAAGGGATAAACTTTAAAATTTTAGATTTTAATGGGTAAATGTAATGTAATCACACATACAGTAGAACTCATTGGCTAACAACATAGTTACATATTCATATTCAGATGTGAACTGGAACTGGAGTAGCCTCTCTAGAGCCACGTGCTACTACTTCTTTCTTTCGGCTTCTCCCGTTAGGGATCGCTACAGCGGATCCTCCGCATGTTTGATTTAGCACATGTTTTTATTCTGGACGCCCTTCCTAACGCAACCCTCCCCAATTTATCCGGGCTTGGGACCAGCACTGAAAGTGGCTGGGGTTGGTTCCCTGACCAGGAAACGAACCCGGGCCGCAGCGGTGAGAGCGCCGCATCCTAACCACTAGACCACCAGGGAACCCCCTAGAGCCACGTGCTATTTTTGTAAATACAAAGTGTTACTCTTTGTTGCATTATTAGATACAAATATAAATGTGTTATATAAGCGATTTTTTTTTTTCAATGAATCATATTGTTTGAAATACATTTCATATTGTCCTATAAAAACTACTTACCAGTCTGTTTGCATTGGTCACCTTAAAGGAGTCTTCAGTGCCAGCATTTTGTATCAGTCAATGGTTTAGCTGTATATATTTTAATTTTCTGGCAAAAAGATGTTCAAGACAGGAGAGTGTTGCTGGTCTTTGCAGGTTCGCTACAACAGCTGTTGTTTTGTATTATTTTTGTCTTACCAACTTTATAGCTACAGGTTTATAGATGCTATAACATATGTGATAAACAGAAATAACTTGTTTTGCATGATATTCCACAACAATGAGTGTATCTATAAACTTAAAAAAAAAAAAAAAAAAAACAGCATGTTATGCTTTAATAATAAAGGAAAATTGAAAATATACTACTGTGGTATAAGAAAAACTATAATGTTATTTGACAATAATTAACGTCGCAGAGATAACTTCACTTTGTCACAATGTCTCATTGTTGAGAACAATTGCACATCCTCAAATTTTTTCATTCCACTTATACCACAGCAGTTTGGCAATTTTTATTTTCCATAAAGTGTGATTCAAGGCAAATATGTTGATTAGCTGTGTGAAAAGTCTAAGCATGAATATATCTAATGATCTTTTTGTCTTGTTGGGACCCTGAAAAATACATTATATTTGATTAACATGACTCACAAATGGTTGTTATTTCTCAAAAGTAACAGTATAGCAACACGTTTGTGTTGATTCTTTTTTAGTGTAAAGTTTTACACTAAAATATGTAAATATTTTTAGCTTTTATTATCTTATGATTATAACTTGCAGTGTTTTCCTTTAGATGAGATTTTTTTCTAAATGTCATGCCAGAAGTATAATTGTAGGTTTAGTTTTAAGCTTTTTAGCCACATTAGCCTCAGAGATTCAGTGCAACATGGAAATTATAATTAAGTGTTTATATTTCCTTTTTGCTTGAATTTCTTGACCTGTTTCAATCGAATATATAGCACTACATCAATTTTATATATATATATATATATATATATATATATATATATATATATATATATATATATATATATATATATAAAAAAAAGAATAAAATACAAAGGCAGATGCAACATTCTTTGTAGTTTTAAACATAGTGTGATGAGATGAGCTTCACTGAATATATATTTCAGCACTAGGTTGCCTAAGAGGAAACATACAGCACTGTAGTAAATGTGAAATAAGCCAGGGGTGAGCCATGCACCGTGCCGAGTGCAGTGTTTCATAGCATCTTCTTTCGTCCATGGACTGTATCAGCAGCCAATATTTGCATTACAAAGAGAGCATGAATGAGCTCTGAACACTGTTGCTCTTACTGCTGTTGTGTGTCTGTGGTCGCTTCTTTTGTCGGTTACCAACAGCAGTGTGGGGCGTAACTCCGATCAAAGCAAAGTCTGAAATGATTTGCTTAGAGTCAGAACTGGAAACACACTGAGAATGTTGCAGCAGGTAATACTTGCAATTCGCAATCCACAATATCTCTGAGGCTCTAAGAGAAATTCAGCCTCAACATCGTTTTGAGAGGCAATCAAGAGTAATGTTGGCTGTGTCAAATTAAAGAAATGAAGCTTGATTAGATCATGCCATGCATAAACAAGCACTGTTACAACACATAGGCTCCAGCCAATATGACCAATATTTAAATGACATTTTTAACAATGTAGTCTCTCAGCCATTCTCACCATTCTCACCTGAAACCTTTCTGTATTTGCAAATTTCACATCACATCCAGTTCATATTAGCTAATGTGGACAAACAGAATTTTTCCTTTTCATAGACTGTTAACATTTGACCAGCTATTCTACCATTTTGAATGAAAATCTAAACCTAGGTAACACTTAATCACTTCATTTCAAATGTGATTTTGTAGTTTTACAGTTCTGTTTGAAATAAATATATAAAGACATGTACTTCTGTGAAAATATTGAATGTTGAATATGCCTGAATTTCTTTCAACTAGAATAAACCAACAAACCAAGTAAACATTAAATCCAAACATCTTTTGGCTGATAGACTGCATTTGGTGTGAATTGAAATATGAGTATTTCATTTTGGCTGAACTGTTTCTTCAAGGTATGATAAATATATGACGTGAATATACTTTTGCTGTGTTATTTTTCTCACTCACTGTCAGCCTGCGTAGGAAAAGAGAAGCCTTGTGGGCTTTATGAGATAAGAAAACGCAACATAAAGCATTTGCGCTGTAAGCAAATATCAGCAAATATTCATTCTTCATGCATTCTTCGTAGTTATATTTTCGTGCTCCATATTTTTTTTTATTGGTGATGCAAACAGAGGGTGCAGCATAAAGGTTTACTGAACATTAACCACAGTCCTTCAATTGTTCAGAGTGTCACTGCTTATGTTACTGCAAATCGACTTTATCAGCTCACAGTGTTGGTTATTGTTATAATTAATTCCATATTTGCTCAAGCAGACAGGCAATAATGAGGGGGAGGTCAAACCAATTAAAGCAGTGCTGGAGAAGCAGCAGGCTCACTGAGCGCCACTGTGGAGCTCTATCTTTTTCATCCTGCTTATCATCTCACATTCCTGCCTGTAATCAACCAGCCACTGTCTCGTTCCTGCAGGCCGGACTCATTACTCACTTGCCGCAAACTCATGGAGAACAGATAACCTGCAGCGACTTCTATTAATTTTTCAGCAGTTCATTAAATTGGCGGTCCACTCTGATTTTAGAGCTGTCCTAAAGCGACTATCTACCAGCTTGCTATCTGTATCTACACATGGCTTCATTTGGCTGAAAGACAGGTAATCCTAGGTTGACGTGTAAAAAGACATACTGTATGACATCATGGATTTTCTGCATTACCCTTCATTCATACCAACAATGACACATAGCTTGGGTCACTTTGCACTTTCTGTGTAAGAACCAATAGGAGCTAAAGTTGTAAGTGGAAAACAAGGAAACTACAGATCACACAAATTGTAGGATTTTTTGTTTAGAAGGATTTATTTGTTTACATTTGAGGTATATATAAAGCATGCAGTATACAATGTATGCAATGTGCAGTAGACCAGTTAGGCCATTAGCGCCACGCTGCTGGACCCTCTTGGTGCAGGGGTGGAGTCAGGAGATTCGTCACTCTTTAAAATCAAAATGTTCATATATTGACATTGGAAGTTACAGTGTATTTTTATTGACTTCGATGATTTAAGTTAGCTCACCAATAATATATCAGCTCTCAAGTGGGAACTGTGCCATATATTTTGATCAATGATTGTTCTTCTTTGCTACTATCATTACCACTGATGCATTTTAATTCAATTAAAAAGTTTCTTAAAAAACATCATTTTGGTTTTTTAAACAATCACTGGATATGAGCTGCCAAACTACAAATTGCACAGTTCACTTAAAATGAGTGATAGTTTTTATTTGGCTAGAATCTATTTGAATAGTCAAAGGAATGAGCCTTGTCAGGGATCCATCACAGCCCGAGTCAGAAGAAAATCTCCATTTTTCACCAGTACCAATTTGTTTGCAGAGAACATTTACTAGGAAAATCTCTTTTTTAAAAAAGGGATATTTGTTTATTACCCTTTCACATGCTGCTCTTTTAAGTCCAGTATAGTGTTGTTTAGAAGGCAGTTAAAAAAAACACACAAAACAATCTGATAAAAAATTGTCTGTAAATTGGTCCTAATAATTGCAGCAAAGTAAAAGATGTGCTGTAAATGATGTTAGCAATAATAAATTGTAGGCCAAAGCACAAAAATATTTTTGGACATGCTTTTCAAAATAATTCTTACAGTAAAATATCCAAAGAGAAAAAATAATCAGGAGAAAATTTTACAAATTTTTTCAATATATATTTTTTGCTTAAAATTTTGTAAATAAAAAGAATAAATAAACATATTGGCTATGATTGCACAAGCATTCACCCCCACTGCTGTGAAATCTGTACATTGTGGTAAAACCAGCTGTTAATATTTGAATGGACTTTACTTAACTGCAATTCAAATCAACTCTTATCAAACAGCATCATAAAGACAAAAGATTCTATTAAAACATGCCTAGGACAAAATTTTGAAAACGTATAAATTATGGTTAAAACAAATCCAACTTTAAACATCCTGTATTGCAGGATGAAGGGGGTATAAAATATAGCACATCTATTTATTTTCCTAGAGGAGGCAGCTCAGCAAATGCATGCAAAAAAAAAAGCATTAGTGAGACAAGTAACTAAGAGATAAAGTGTAAGTTACCACCACTATAATAGGAGTTTTTGTTTCCAGGCTAATGAGCAGATTTGTGCTCCTGACAGATACATTTTGTCCCAAGGCCAAAACGATAAATGTTAGTCGAAAAGAACCTTTTTCTACAACAATATATCATGCATGCTAGCATTTTCAAAAGGGATTTCATATTACTCGCACTTCCATAAATTGAAGGAGTGTCTGAGTTATGGTTGTCTTGTAAGGAACTTTTCCTGACTGAGCTGTGGGTCTCTCCCACTCCTTCAGAGTTACCAGTGGCCTCTTGGTTGCTGCTCTGGTTAAGCCCTTCTTTACTTTTCCTCTTTATTGATGTTTAATGCAATATGTGTATTGCTCTGTAAGATATTTATTTGACCAAACCCTGACTAATACTTTCTCAAACTTTCCCTCTTCTCACAAATCTGAAGTTCAGTGTGGTAAAATTCTTTTTCAAGGCAATAGTATTTGGGTAGCTTGGTAAAAAAAAGTAAATAAGAAGTGAAATACAAAAAATGAAATATTTTTTAAGGCTGACAGGTAAGAATAAGGGTAAAAATTCACACTTACAGAATCTGATGCTACATGTTTAAACATGATTAGAGATCATGTGGATAATTTTAAACAAGGCACAGAAATGATAATGAGAACCTATACGCTTCTATTCACCTCGGGGGGAGTAGAGCCTTCTGTGGAATGCGTATAATCAATCAGCTGCTGCTTAGCAGGGAAGAGAGATACTGTATGGCAGTCCTACAGAGCCACAGAGCCACGCTTTTAAGCATTCCTGTTCCAGAGCATCTGAAGGGCTTCATAATGAGATGTTGAGCAGAAAGATGCTGGAGCTGATTTCATTGGACTCCTTTGCTTTGCATGGAAGCACTTTTTGTATTTGAATCATGAAAGCGGATATTTGATATTCAGCTTCTGAGCACGACTTGCATCACATTGTTACATCACATATCAGCGATGCATAATTTTGTTTGAACGCGGTGTGTCGCCTGGATTCTCATGAAAAGATCGAGCAGTACTGAGAAACCTGAAGCTGGAGTGCGTGCGATGAACCGGTCTGTAAACATCATGCAATCAATAAAAGTGATTTATTACACATGCTTTTTTAAATTGTAAGCACACTGTGCATGACTAGATCCTGCAAAAGCCAAGTTTAAAAATGGACACCTGAATATTACACCAACAACACATCCCCAGCAATACTATTTTGCAGATGTTCACCTCTGTAGTTATGAGGCTAATGCAACTAATAAGTAACAGATGCCTCCTGTTTTGCCTGCAGTTCAGCACAAGCCTAAATAATTAAGCATTCTAGCAAAGACATTGGCTTGGTATGAGAATTTGCATATAAACTTGTTTAAAATTGTAATTATATTATAAAAAAAAAAAATCACATTTTATGTACAACTCCAGCCTGCCCTCTACCTGATATGGTGTTGCCAAGATGTTGTTGTAAATACATATGAGAAAGAAGGAGTTTTAGCCATGTGATTTTTTTTGTTTAAATATTTTATTGTGTCTAACCAGTCATGAAAGCGTATAGTTTACAGTACAAAGGTATAAATTAATCTAATTATTTTTTTTAACATATGACTTGAATGTTCATTTACATTTCTAGCATTTGGCTGACACCAGAGCAACTTACAGTACAGTCATTTCATTTCAACAATTGAACAGTTCAACATTAAAAATTTAATGTAGAAAGATCCTCAAGGTCACACCAGTCATAGCTTTTTGGTGCTGGGATTTGAATTTACCACCTTCCATTCAGAAGCCCACATCTTAATCACTTTCCTATATGCGCCTGTATAAAAACATATGTATGCTATACAAGCTATTATTGTTTTTATTATTATGGCCTTTTACAGTATGTATGGTAATGAATGACAGTGTGTCTTATAGCCATCTTCAATGTGTATTGTGATATGTTTGGAAATGTTTTTTCTCCCCTTTTTTCAAAAAGATTTTAGTTCGAACAAAGTGCCTTTTATTACATGCCAAGCCTGTAGGTGGTGATATCATGACATAAGTTATTTTACTTAACTGTTTAACTGTTAACTTTGATCTAAAGTATTAGTATCACATAATAAATTACAAACCAAAAATGGTGTTGATGGTGTTGGAGTTGAACCCATGACCTTCTGATCAGAAGTCCAAATCCACTGAACTATCACTTCCCACATGCTTAATAACATACACATGTGTTGAAGCAGCATTTTCTGCAAATTTATCCCCAAAGTGTTTTCTACAGCATTTTTTCATGCCTTAATCATTTACATTTAATGGACTCCCACTTCAACTGGGCTATCACTTCCCATTTCTAAAAGGGCTTTCATATTACTCCTACTATTCCCTAATGTGAAGGAGTGTCTGAGTTACGGTTGTCTTGTGAGTGACTTCTCCTGATGGAGCTGTGGGTCTATCCTTCAAAGTTACCCATAGCTTCTTGGCTGCTACTCTGGTTAATCCCTTCTTTACTGTTCCCTTTATTTAATGCTATGTAATGCTCTGTAGAATGTTCACTGTTTAGTTGTGTGTTTTTTTATTTTCTGACCAAGCATTAACTAAAAAGTAACCACTGGATCATCAGCCATGAGTCCTTTTCATTACACACACACACACACACACACACACACACACACACACACACACACACACACACACACACACACACACACACACACACACACACACACACACACACCCACAACAGAATGTATCAGTTGTAAGAGTCTTTTTAATCAGTTATGTCATCTTGAAAACAGTAAAAGGTTTTTGTAACATCAATTTCTGTGTCATGTAAAATATATCAGTATATTTATAGACAGGACTATAAAACACTGAACATGTCTGTCGACTACTGTATAAGCTTCCTTTAGCTACATAGGTTTTGCAACTCCAGTGCCAGTGTAGATGAAATGTATTTTGGAACACTAGCTGTATTTTCCAGTTATCCCAGCTGCCATCTGGTTCTTCCATCCCTACAGGTCCCATCATGTCATTGGGACCTGCTAAAACTTAAATAAATCCCAGAGGCTCGAAAAGCAGGTGACCTAATCCATTGAAGTTTGCTGCTTCCATCCAGCAACACTTCATGACTGTCATTCACTTTGGAGAGCAGGGGAAGTGAAGCAGCTTTCCACCCTGGCCTGCTTGTCTGCTGCCTTTCCGTCCACAATCACCCAACAAGACACTGAATTCATTCACTGCCTTTTCTACAGAGCAAACACCTCAAGTGGCTCATTAAAGTGGAAAGAGAGGTTTTAGGGAAGGGGGCTGACAGAAAACTGTCATGTCAATCAGTGCTGTGATTGAGTGTGATGTACATAAAACATAGATCTAAAAGAACAGCCTAGCGAACATTTCGTCCCCAACTCCTGCCCACGTTCAATGTCTTAGAGAGTAACAGCGAGTTAATACTTTATGAAGGACAGAAATAATAGAAATTAAATATGTAAAGGAAATGAAACGTTTCCCTGTGAATATATATTCATAAGAGTGTGCTGGACAGTCATTTCCTTCATCAAACATTTTGACAATATAATGGAAATGAAACACACGACCATAAAAGATGTCCGTATAGAGAGGAAATCAGTGTGAGTATTAAAATGGCAGTCATTTATTTATAACATTCCCACAATGCTTAACGATGGCACTTAAATGTAAACTCCACATTCAAAAACAATAAATACTATAGCTGCTATAATGTAAGTAACTGTATGTGAACTAAAAGGAATCTAGAATTAATTTATTTCACAGACATTTCACAATAATAGATGTAACTAAAATGGATTAAAAAGTATAACGACTTATACATTAACCAATAATAAATACCGTAGTGGTACAATTATAATGATAAACTTTTGGAATTCCTGTCAAAGAATAATACTCCAATTAATTTTTTTTTATTTGTGTAGCACTTTTACCAATTGACATTGTCCCAAAGCAGCTTTAATACATTCGATTTCTAAGTTTAGTGCCTATAAGTTTATCCCTAATAAGCAAGCCAGTGGTGACAGTGGCAAGAAAAAACTCCATGAGATGGAATGTTTTCTCCTCATTCCATCTCATTCCATGAGATGGAATGAGGAGAAAACATTGAAAGGAACCAGACTCAAAAGAAAACCTATCCTCATCTGGGTAGCACAGAATGGCCATTAATTACAGTTTAATCATTGTTGAGGTTTCCTGTTGATGATGGTTGATGTGATGGTTGATTTTCCAACAAAAAAATTCTCCTAAGTGTTTTAGTCATATCATATTCACAAACTAATATTTACCTGTTCTAAATTCAGACCTTAGCTTTAACATTTATTTTCTTTGTACGTACTCAGTATGCGCCTGTGAATGTCTTATCACAGTCTACACTGCAAAGCACATCTACTCTCCTGCCATGTTTTGAGTGGACATGGCAGAACTCCTGCTCGCTCCCTTGAGAAAGCATCGGCCGCTGGTCAGGTTATAATAAGGTGAGCGATCTGCACTTCTTGCCTTTTTTAGTAATTCCATGAAGTCTCTTCTGTTTCGATAAGCCTCTCAGAGTGCTCTAGGAGAAACGGGAAGTGCACCTCAGCCTCAGAATATCAACTACTGCCCCTAGCCAGCGGCAGCTGGGGGAGATGTCTGAGAATGAATAATGAAATGACAAGAAGCCAAAGATGTTTCTTTGCTGGATGTTGCATGCAGAAAATGTCACCCGGCATAAAAGGTGCAGAGTTAAAATTTGCTCCACAAGTGCACATTGTCGTGCTCAGAGAGAGAGAGAGTGGACACTGGAATTGAAAGGCACACGAAGTCCCAGAGAGTGTTAGAGTCCCAGAGCTAATGTTCTTGACGTGGAGAGAATATTTCTGTTCATGCTGCATGTGATTCTTCACTGGCACCTTCACTTGACTCTAAGGCCTGGCTTCACTAATCCGACTCATAGGAATTATTTGAAACCCCCAGAAATCCAGAATCCACACATGCTACTTAAATACCATCTAGAGTTGTTGTTTTTTTTTTTTTTTTATGAAGTTCCAGTATCTACATTAACTGCACGTTCTCTTAATAGGATGTAAGGTGTGGCTACTCATGGATAAAGCATGTTTTAAAAAGGTCCATAAGAATGCCTATATAGCCAAAACTGTAGCGTGAACCTGATGCTTTAAGTCTTTAAACTAGTATGTGCAAGATAATCCGAGTAAAAGATATGATATCAAAACATTTTCAATAAAAAAATTTAACCATATTGGGTAATGAGTTTCAGAATAAAGTAGTGGGTTTAATATTAATAACATGTTAAGTGTTAAGTATATAGCTAGCTCATTTTCTTTATGGCTACTACTGGAGAGATACTGTATAAGCAAAGTTAGTTAAGCTAAATAGATTAATAATATGGACGATATTATATATGGATGATATAACCTGATCAAGTTAGTTGACAAATGATCAACAAGCCCATATGTAGGAAACACATTGTATAAAATGTATAATGTAGCATTACAATTTCCATTACTGACTGGAATTAAGGGGCCCAAACTTGTTGCAGCAGGACTGAGCACAAACCAAGGTTCTCCAGTGTCCTGCACAAAGTCCTGACCTCAACTGCATAAAACATCTTTTGTGCCGGACCTCACTTGTGCTCTTTGTCTGAATGATCAAATCACCACAGCCATGCTTCAAAGTCTAGAGGGTAGCCTTCCTAGAAGATTGTAGGTTATTATAAATGCGTAGGTAGATTAAATATGGAATGGGATGTCCAAAAAGTATTAATAGGAGTGATAATTTGGTGATAATTTGGTGTCTGCAAATGTTTTGAAAAAGTGTAGCTAGCTTCGGTATTGTTGCTAGTGTGCAATGGAAAAAGTCACCGAATGAAAACAGTAACCCATCCTCAATATGAAAACTTTATTGACTTTTTTTTAGGTGAAAACATATGAAAAAGTGTAGTGAGCCCAGTCACATATTATACTATCACATGATTGCTATTGAAATGTAACATAAGTCTTTCATACTAAATCATTGACTGCCACGTCTTTCACCGGGGCCCGCCTGCGCTCAATCACCGTTCGGCGACCTTTCCGCTCGTCTCTGGTTGGCGGGGCTCTCTCTCTGAGGTTGGCGTCTCTCTGCTTTTGATGCAGAGCACAATGATTAGAAAAATTCCTAACAGGTGTGTGATTCTTTCTCACCCGTCCTCACCCTCCATTCACAAAAAGGCGCTCGGCCACGCCCCCGCTGCTACACAAACATTGTTCAAACTCAAGGCTCCCACTTCCAACCCATGAATCCATTTTATTTAGCCCATGAGATAATACTATATTTCTAATACAGCTGGCAAAGATTGACTCTATGGGCACTGCACATGTGCTTCTTCCATGAGTCTATGCCCCATCTCCGCCTACAGGCTGCTCAAACACTGCATGTTCGGAAGTACAGTACATATACATGTGAGCACCTTTTCTTTGTTATGAAGGTAAACAAAAGCACACACAGGAATTGTCTCACTGATGCACACCTTCTCACCATTCTGAGAGTTGCCACAGCACACAAACGAAGCTCAAATATTAATAAAGTGACAGCCAAGAAAAGATGCCAAGCATCTTGATCAGGCAAATGTGCTCATGAGCATTTTATTTAATGCTTTATTTTCGCACTTTACACTGTATCCTGTCTGTCTTATTGTTCATTAAATGTTGACAGTATTTTGCCTACATAGACCATGTATTTAATATTGCCCCCCCTCTGTGATACCACTGGTCTAGGAGATTGAATGTAAGTATAGTAAGTAGTATTGCAGTAGCAGTTAAATTTAACCATATTTGTTTATTCTGAGATGCCTGTCACTCTGAAGCATCGCTTTGTACTCAGCTGGGTGATATGATCGTAACATTGATATTTATATATATATATATATATATATATATATATATATATATATATATATATATATATATATTTATTTTTTTATATATATATATATATATATATATATATATATATATATATATATATATATATATATATATATATATATATTTTTTTTTTTTTTACATTTTATAAAGTATTAACTGACTGGAACCAGTTGCTATGATAAACCGAATCTTAAAATGTTTATTTTATTTTTATTATTTATTTTAAATTAATTATATGTATTTATGTTTTAATAAATACAGTGATTTTTAAATAGAAAAAACAAGTTTGAAAAGAAAACAATTCTTGTAACACAAATCTTGATATATATCGGGCATCGTAGAAATGTTTTCAAGAAACGTGATATATATTGTCAATATGTTTTTGCCAATATTTTGTCAATATGGTTTCTTTAAAGCACCCTCTACTGAAGCAAGCAACTGCAAATTAGAATCCCTATACTGGGACTACTATATTTATTGTCACTTGGGAAAAACTACTCAATCAATGTTTATCAAAAACAAGAAGGTGCCTCTTATGTGATTACAGTAATTGGTATTTTTAGAGTCTTTTCCATCCGAGTCTTTTATATTCACTCAAAACAGGCGAATAAGAGCAGCTCATTGTGTGGCCCAGTATTGCACATGATTGGCATAAGAATAGACATGCTAACAATGCTAGATTCTGGAAGAGAAAAAAAAAAACACCTGGATTGAAAGATGTAATTAACTGTGTTCTGAGCCAGATGGGCGATGTACACTCAGCGTCCACTTTAATAGGAACATCTGTAAATTCCATATTCATGCAATTTTCTAATGACTATGATAAAATTGCAGATGCAATTGTGCAGATACAGCTCAGCAAAAAATGGTAATGTTCATACTCATACCAGATGGACTATTTTTAATAGTTTACTAAGTACTGATCTCCTGGGATACCAAGCTGGACAGGTGAAGATTAGAAAAGTGGTCTTATCCAGTCTTTAACTGTCCATATTGGGAGAGTCTGTGCTCATAATAGCTTCCAATCTGGATGCCTGACTGCTGTTAAAGCTCATCCATTTTAAGATGTGTTGTGTTGTGCAGTCTGAGTTGCACACCACATTTGTAGACTGCTTATTTGTGTTACTGTAGTCTTCCCGCACACTCAAACCAGTCTGGCCATTCTCCTGTGATCTCTCTCATCAAAAAAGAAAAAGTCCTTTAGCCTGCAGAGCCTTTTTTCCCCCATGCCATTAGGTGTAAACTCTAGAGACTGTTTTGTGAAAATCCCCAGAGACCCTTTGATTATGCAACCAGCTATACTCATAACAGGGTTAAAGTCTCAGAGATTAAATGTTTTCTTTATTCTTATGTTTGATGTCATAATAAACTGAAGCTGACCTGCCTCCGCATGAATTTTTACATTGTGCTGCAGTCATATGTTTGGCTCATTAGATAACTGCATTAATGTGCAGGTGTGAAGGTGTTCCTGATAAAGGGGGATGGCGAGTGAATTTGTAGGAGCCCTGCAACGAAGAGTTTAATTCTGTTTACATATTCGAAGATGAAGAGATTAGAAATAAAATTAGGATTTTATGCTTTTAATCTTTAATCTCACTTTAACTCTCTCATCGCTCGCTCGCTCGCTCGCTCGCTCTCTCTCTCTCTCTCTCTCTCTCTCTCTCTCTCTCTCTCTCTCTCTCTCTCTCTCTCAATCATGCCAACTCGCACCTCCCTCTGTCTCTTGAGAACCTGGGTGATGAAGCAGACAGACATGCATTGAAGAGAGACGGCGTCTCTATAGATACAGCACAGAAAATCAATTTCCCATTGACCCTCAGCTCCGCTGCTGAAGCACATGCTCTGGCTGGACCAGGCAGTGACACATCCCACTACACAATAAGCTCATAGCCATTTACTCTGCCTCTTTACTAAGAAGTACAAACTCTCTTTCTCTGCCTTTTATTTTCCTCAGTAAAAAGAGAAACACAGCAAATAACTAACCTCATTTTGTTCTGTAGAGGTGGAACTTCTCAATCTCTTAAATTGGTGTGTTCTTAAAGTCTTCAGCTGTTTCTTCAGCCCCCACCCCCCACCATCACCACCCAAGGTCTCATGCAGCTCCATGTACCAAGCCACAATCTGACTTAATTTACCTTTCTGTCAGCAAGTGATAGGGTAATTGATCTCTCCCGGGGAGGGTTTAAAGATCTTGGGTTGGGGCAGTAATATTGTATTCCCAGTTTGTTTCTATTCAGCCAATTTTCAGCTGGATGCTTCCGACAAACTGCTGAATAAACTCAACTCTACTAAATGAGGTCATCAGTCATGTGCAGGACTGTCTATGTTGTCACCCATCTGTAATGGTGGATGGGTGACCATTCCGACCCTCCGATCACAGGGGAGAGGTGTTTTTCTTTCAATCGGTTTTATTGCTCAAGGTGTGCAGTTTGGAATGCAATGCTGAAGCTGGCTTTAGCACTAATGGTTGACAGTAAGCTTTTCAGATCTCTTTTGGTGTCTTTATAGAAAGAATTCTTTGCTATTGCAAACAGTAGTTATGAATATAAGGTTAAATAGGTAAGTAGTGACTATAGAAAAATCATTCAGTCACAGCACTTTATGGTTTAATGGTTTATTTTTATAATACACTATAGTTTTATTGTAAAAACCATGTGTTAAAATAACGTTTTAGATATTTATTTATTAATTATAAAGTCTCCAGGATATTTTTTCTTTTTAATTCTCTCTCTCTCTCTCTCTCTCTCTCTCTCTCTCTCTCTCTCTCTCTCTCTCTCTCTCTCTCTCTTCTCTCTCTCTCTCTCTCTCTCTCTCTCTCTCTCTCTCTCTCTTTTACACACACACACACACACACACACACACACACACACACACACACACACACACACACACACACACACACACAAACAGCCTGTAAGTATTTCGGTAGCTGAGGATCATAATTGATTCCTAATTGATGCACAGGCAATCAGCGTTATGCACTGTGGCAGCCTGACCTTTCCAAGTTACAGACTGAATATGTAGCAGACGTTAGCCGTTAGCCATGATGGGTTGCATTTCAACGCTGCAAAAGCTGCTTGGAGGCTATACTGCCATGCATAATTAGATTTTTTGCTAATAGTTTTTCTCCCCATAATTACTGATTGTATTTTATTTTTAATATTCTGAATGACAAATCCGATGACCATACTGTGGCCGTCAGGTGGTGTAATGAATTTCAGGCCTTGTTCCATCACTATTAGAAATTCAAATGTTGTCATATAGCGTGACTGAATTAGCAAACTAGTGTTTCACACACGCTAATAGAGGTGAACCATGGGCCAGATTGTCACTAACCCAGCGTGTCGCAGGCTAGCATTCGAGCCACACTGAAAAACTGAAGAACAACTGCTGTGGTTTTAAAAGCAAGCAAAGTGAGATTAGTGTGCTCATTGAATGAAATCTAATTCATGAATTTTGTACTTAAATGCACATTTAATACTATGATTGTGGCTGACCTTGTATATAGCTTTATAACACAAAAATATAAAATGTATTTATTTTTGCTGTGTTTTAAGAATAAATCTAAAATTAAACGTTTTACTATTTTAGTCAACAATTTTCAATTTTTTTGTAAATAATTTCTTTTTACATCATTTAACACTTATTTACACTAAAATTGAAAGCAATAGGGTTAAATTGTCAAATGCACAAAATGTTGTTTTACAATACGCATTTCTGTTTGATCATTTTTGTAAAAAAAAAATAAATGTATGAATATATATATATATATATATATATATATATATATATATATATATATATATATATATATATATATATTAAAAAAAGAGAATTTATTAAGTATGCATTAATGTTTTAGGTGATAAATCTGAAATATATATACATATTTGTAAATATTAATATGAGTAATATATAAAAGCACCCCAATCATTGAATCCACCACATGATATTTGTGGGGATTGGACAACAGTTAGGTGCTGGTATAATTGACAAAAGCGAGAACATGCCGATAGAAAAATACCCTGCTTCCGATGATTTGCATAAATATAAATAAAATATCGAGCCTCCATCTTGCTCGCCTTAGAGGTGAGCCAAGCGGATAGCTGATCTGTTCAAGCTGCTGCCTCTGCCTTATCTCCCCCCTCTTCCCACATAATTGCCCCAGTATTTTTCCCCCTCTGTGATTGAATTCATCAGGCCTCTTTTTTGTGTGTGATGCGCCAGCTTTGAGAGGCAAGGGTGCGAAGCTGCTTATTTATATTTATGAATTCAGAGTGTTTGCCCTAGTGTGAAATAATGGGTCATTCCAACACAACGTGGAGTGTGGAGGCTGAATTTCAAATGGGTTTCCAGTCTCGCACTGCTGAGCTCTATGAATGCTGAGCACACAGGGCGGTGGTGGCGGAGGAGGTGGTGATGGCGGCGGGTTGTACTGTTCAAGAGTATGAGTTTAAAAGGCCCGAGAGGGAGCTTATATGGGACTTGCCTTGTTCCGGTCACTGGCTTTGTTATTAAGAGTCATGGTACAAGTGTAGTAGACTCCTGTGACATGTTCCCTGTGCAGCACGGAACTTGAGTCACAATTCAGCTTTATATGCAAAATATGTACATGATATAAAACGAGCTGATACAGTGCACACAGCTTATTTCTGCACATACTGTTGAAGCCTATAATTTTAACTAAATTTGTATGTAGCAACAATTGTTGATATGTTGTTAATATTTAATATCCTCAAAAAGTGAAGTGTTTTTTACACAAATTTCACAGCACATTTACACTGCTATGGCCGACACTACACATGAATAGGTTAATAAAAATATTTATTAAAAATATTATTAAAAAGTATATAATTCAGCACATTGATGTTTTTCATAATGACATAATAAGTATTTAATTATTATGAAAGAAGTCTCCAGTGCCAGCCCTTTGTAACATTCAGATGAAATGCTGACAAGTGAAAATGGGAAGCTGGTGAGGAAATGAGTCAAGTAAAACAGCTTGTAAACTGATACAAAGTTCCTCAAGGACCAAGGTGCCAATTAAAACATACATTTACACAAAAATATGCAGAAACACAGAACAAACTGGGACAAAACATAAAGCACAGATGTGCAAACAATTAGTGCAAACGACACAAGACAGAGAGACAGTAAACATAAAGTGTTTATACCCATTATAAGGTAGAAGAGAATTTTTGAATGTTGAATGTAATATAACTGGAAAGTCTCTATGATGTACAAAAAAGAACAAATCTGGAAATGCTGAAATAGTAAAATAATCAACGATTAAATGGTTAACTCTTTTTTTACCACTCAATCATTTAAATCGTTATTCTTCTATAATGGCACAGTGTATCATTCATGCAATAAATGCCAAGAAAACACAACCTCCATTCCTCACTCTTGTAAACTACTAACGTGGACTATTAGATCTAGTGTAGTTAGAAGATTCCTAGCCTTTACTGAATTATATGCTTAAAGTTGAAAAACTGAGACTGTAAAGGATTGAATGAAGCAAGAAAGCAAAGCTGAAAGTACGAAAATGCATTTACACCTTGCTAAACCTCTTTTCATTTTGACTGCGCCTAATGATGTTAATGAACACTTTTACAGGTTAGACTGGGTTTGTGCTCCTGTGACAGGGTGTGGTGTGTGTGTGTGTGTGTGTGTGTGTGTGTGTGTGTGTGTGTGTGTGTGTGTGTGTGTGTGTGTGTGTGTGTTTTGGTGTGTAGGAGGGAGTTGAGGGGGACAGAATTGGCTTTGTTTAGTCGTTCTTTTTCATGCCTTGCCGAGGCTCCTGTGCTCTGTGACCAACTCTGACAGCACCATGTACCCTGTGCCAAGAAACGTTCCAGCTTGAGCACGCACAGCTGCTTCCTCAAACTTCCCACCTGTGCGGCCTGTCACAGAAAGACAAACAACATGCAGACAGACTGAAGTGAGCCCTGCAGACCTGCCGTGAAGAAATGAAAGGTAGAGTATTCCCTAGTAGAGAGGCCTTTAATGAGATAATGCATCATGCATCTGAGATACCGCTGTTAAAATGTACACTCAACCCTAAAAACCAAACAAGCAGGCCAATTACTGATAAGCCAAGCAGGAAGCCATGCTTATATTTTATGAAATATTTTACATGACAGTGGAATCAAGTTATATTTCATAGCTTTAATTTAATTTACCACAATGATGTTTTTAAAGTGGGATTAGGAAATTATTTATCTAAACCAGAAACAGGCCTCACGTGGCTTAAACTGAACTTTTAGGTTTGTTTAAGGCTTGTTAACACCTTTCAGTACTCCTCTCTCTGATTTCCTCTAGCTGATTTTAGATTGTTAGCTTAATGGGCCATAAATTTCCCTAGCAAGATGGCAATATTTAAAAGACTGCGACTAATGATCTGATCCCTGTTGCCACATTTAAGAACCTTCAGGCTCTTTAGAGTGGAGACAGTGTCAATGACTGATGAGTTTTTTCTCTAGTTCATCTCTAAAGGTTCGCTAGAGTCTTATAAATGTCTAAGAAGCTTTACTGGCTTCAAACGCTACTTGTTCTTAAAACCCATATCGCTTAAGCAGGGCACACATTATATGGGTTATAGAATACTAACAAAATACCAAAAAGTCAGTTAATATTAGTTATGTTATTTGAACAATTTTGGTAGAAGAAGCTTGTTCAGTTGACCATCATACAAAGATGGCCCATTTTACAAATAACCTAACCCAATCCAGGGTTGGGCAAAGATACATCAAAATGAATTTTTTAATAAAATACCAAATGCCTTAACTTTTTAGTGTATCAGAATAAACTACAAAATACAGCAGCCACACCATGTATCAAAATAAACTACTGTATGGCTGAGTTATGCAATAAATCTGACATATGCAACCAATTAACCGATCAAATATTCACATACATATCCCTGTGTTTTCTCAGATGAAGGTAAGTTTTAAAGTAACACAAAGTGACAGTTTGCGAATGAGTCATAATTGTATCCTGATTTAGTGATGCATTTATGGTATGCAAAATCATGATCCTACTAAAGAGTTTTTTATTTCAATTAGGGTACTATTCATAATATTTGTAATATTAGTTAATATCAAGTATTTATTTATCAATTATTGGGCACCCATTTGAAAGCTGGCAGCCTGCACATTTCTTACTTTGACCACCTTATTTTATATTCATCAATTTTCTGTTCTGATCTCAACAAGTCTGGGCAAACTACTTAATAGGCACCAATCATCATGTAGACTTCTTACAAAGTAGTTTACAGTATTTTAAAACTACAAAACTACAAAATACTACAGTATTTTAATACAAAATATGAAGCCATTTTCATCAACACTATCAAATACAAATGACAAAATTCTATTTTATGTTTAAAATAT
The DNA here is from genome assembly GCF_946808225.1 of Silurus aristotelis. Taxonomy (NCBI): domain Eukaryota; kingdom Metazoa; phylum Chordata; class Actinopteri; order Siluriformes; family Siluridae; genus Silurus; species Silurus aristotelis. The sequence goes on from NC_139589.1 coordinate 12,695,101, forward strand.
GTATTTGAAATACACGTATCATAAATACTGCCCATTCCTACCCCAATCCATTTTGCTGCATTGCCAAATCGAGAGGGAATGAGCTCAAATTCCTTATTACATCGCACACACAAAAAAGGGCTCTTCATGTACTCCATCTCTCAGAACTCTCCCATTGGTTGTTGCCTTTGCCAGCAACTCAGTCAAATTGCTGGTGGTATCGTACTAAAAGATGGGGGGAAAAATCAAGCATATCTGTAAATATTATGAGGCCTTAAAATTGTTTACAGCTTTTTCAGGCACAAGTGTAAATTACATTTATCTCATTTATAGGCCGAGAAGTTCATGGTTAAGAGCTCTGCTCACGGAAACTGGAGTAGCAGAATTTGAACTCATTACCTTCAGACCAGAAGTCCAATGTCTTAATTAAATATTTATTTGAAAAATGATATTTCTATATCTGTAATATTCACATACTTTCCAACATTAATAAAACCATTAGACCGATGTCTTTTATTTGTAGTTTTTTTAAACTGAATTGATCTCCATCCTGTGCCTAGAACAAGACAGACCCTCAAACTTTTAGGGTCTTATGGAAAATGGTAGCTATGCTATAAAATGCATCCTATTACATTCCGTACAATAATCTTACATTACGTACAATAAGCATTATTTTGGTTGAGAGATTTGCTGTGTGTCACCCTATTAATTCCTTACACTCAGTACAGTCCAAATTACACTTATGTGAATAGTCAGTTAATGGGTCTTTTTGGAACACCACAGAATTTAAAACAAAGCCTTGTTGTCTGTGGTGATTCAATTGAGCTTCAACTTTTCAGAGAAGTGCAGAATGATGTCATTTTCTAAAACCTCTTACCCAATCAGGTCTAAAGTTGGAGGCCAATCAAGAAAAACAAACATGAATGAAAAGGTGCTCTTGAATGAGTCTTGTTAGTGAGCAAGTATGAGGAGATTTATGATGTGTTGAGTAAAAAATATTTTAATTGCCACTGCTAATTACTTTTAGTGTGGCTGCATATACTCCAGTCACATAAGCAGCTCACATTTTCTTGGTTTTCTGCCTTTAAAGTGAAGCCAAACAGTCACCTCATTGCAGAGTTATACCAATATTTATTTTATCTGTGTAGTTCACCCCCTCACACTCACTCTCAATAAATGCTTCATCCTGATCAGGGTCACATGAGTTCAAAGTGGGAGAATACACCCAAGATTGGACAAAAAATTTATAACAGCGTGCCATCACACTAGAGGCAATGTGGCATAGATATTCCACTCACCTGCATATTTAGCAATGGGTGAAAACCAAAGAACCTGAAGGAAACCCACATGAAAAGAGGGAAGAGGACTCTACACAAAACTCTGAGGTTTCAATTATACCTGCTGCCATCTGCAGTAGTGATTATAATAAATCTAATCCAGATAGGAAGTGAAGCTAGGTAGTTAATTGATACTAGCTAGTACTGTTATGGTTATGTGGTTGTAATTGGTAAACTATACATCTGCAGAAAAAAATTGCATTATTATTCTATTATTCTATGGCATATCATCCTGGAAGATATAATTGTGTGTTGCGTGGCCCAAGTGGTGTTTAGAAGTGTAAGCAGCTGTCTAACTCTTTTGAGAAATGTTAATTGTACTGTAGCAGTTTGCAGAATCAGTGTTGCTGTGCCACAGCGAGTGCAGGTGTTAATCTGGTGGCCACTTCAACATACTACCATCATCTGTTCATCTCCTCTCACAGCTGTGGCAGCATGGTTCAGGAGGCTGGAGCAGATCCATGCTCTGCCTTTTTCAGTGCTGCACAATGACGCTAAATACTGGAGACTCCATTAAGGGGCTCACATGGTATACGGAATAAAAGACCGTGAGTGCTCAGTGGCTAATTAAGAGGCTGCAAATCCGTTCTGGAGCTGGCAGAGCTGAGCCAGCTGTGCCCGTCCTGATAACCAGCATCATGATGCATTTGTAAGGACACTGACACTGCCATCATGTCCGCCCAACTTTGCTGAAAGGCCTGGCTTTGGAAAGGACACACAGGTGGTTGAAGCTCTGAAGGCCACAAGGACTACTCACATGATATTATGAGTGCCATAACTCTGTAATCTCTGTTTGTTTCCCAGTGCAGTTGCATAACCTGGGCAGACCAAGCAATGTGCTCATTAATCACATTGTGGTTCATTCCTTAGAGGCATTAAAGCTGCACCCAGAGATGAACTGACTACTTCCAATTGTCCACCTTTTACAGTGCACACTTACAAATCTGATGCTTAAGAGTTGTTGTCAACTTAAAAATTGTTTAAAAAAACATGAAAAGAACAAGCAAGGTGAGTGACAAGGAGAAACCCAAATGAGTGTGGAACACAGAGATATTTTATTAAATCTACATATATTATCATTTCGTCATGTATTATAATGCAGTTGCTGAGTAATATATAGCGCGCTCTAGGACATTAGCTGCATGTGAAGCTCAAACCTTTTTCTGTTGTGTAAAGTTACAAGTTGGCACAACTGGGGCTGTTCTAACCCACTAAGTGAAGCTTTTTAGTCAGCCAAATCCCTAAAACCTCAATTAGGTTGCAAATAATGGAATTATCCATCATAAATAACTTACATATAATTCTGTATTATTAACCTATAAATACCTATTACCCCATAACCCCATAACCTATATATCAAATTACACCGACATGTTTTCGCTGTTTTCACTTTTGATAATAATTTCAAACATTACCCACAATGTCAGTCTATGTACTAAAATGGGATGAAATGGGATTTATCCCTTTCTTCATCTTTATGTAAGAGAGCAATGCATCAGCACTTCAGTCCAGTAGTGTTATTCTCTCTCCATTTCTCTTTCTCTTTCTCTGTCTTTCTATCTCTCTCTCTCTTTCTCTATTTCTCTCTCTCTCTCTCTCTCTCTCTCTCTCTCTCTCTCTCTCTCTCTCTCTCTCTCTCTCTCTCTCTCTATCTCTTCCTCATTGGTACACGCTACTTAGATTGTTCAGCTTATTCCTTATAATGCCATCAAAGCTATTACACTCACTATGTCTTACATCTCGATCTAGACTAAACTTTGTTCGATGTCTAGACTGAGTCTAGTCTTACACTCAATAAAATATATAACTGCATCACATTCTGGTACTGTTGGGTTCAAGATTTTCTTTATTGTACCCTCTAATTTTAACACATCATTCTTATTACAGTTTTTCTCGATTGCTAAGACACATTTCTTGAAAGCTGCTCTCTTTCTCTAAACTGTGAACACAAAACCCAATTCTCAAGCTACATTAACAAAACCTCAGACTCTTCTTGCAAAACCAAACTTTCACCTCAAAACAGTTCAATCTAAGTTTAAAACTGAACTATGTTGTCAAATCGTGCCCAGAGTCAATCAAAATTAAAATCACTACGGAACAGTCACTAAACACTACGTAGAAAAATAGAAAACACAACGCTCAGGACATGAAGCTGGAGAAATAAATGTTTATTGTTCACTGTAGGCTAAATGCATGTTGCAAAACAAAAAAAACCTGTGCATTTTGCACTTGTACAAAAAGACAAAACAGAAATCTTGTGCATTTACACATAGCACTTGTAAAAACAAACAGAAATCTTATGAGTTTGCCACTTGTGTACAGTAAGCCCATGTAAAAATAAAGTACAAAAATATACAAATAAGTGCATTACTCAGCCCAGCATTATGTCTCCGTACTGGGTCATGCCACAGGGCTTCATCCACATCACAGGCCACATTTTGTCTGGCCAGGCAACAGGGGGAAAAAACCCTGGCATGCCGTATCCAGGCTTGGCATGCCTCCACACCTATGTCACCACAGGCAAGTCCCATGGCTTGCAGAAGATTTACTCTGGTGTAGGGTTGGCGTTCATATACCTTCCATTGCCATGAGGAGAAGAATTCCTCAATGGGGTTTAGGAAAGGGGAGTACGGTGGAAGGCAAAGATTGATAAAACCTTGGTTCATATTGAACCACTCTCTAACCTGGAGGGCTCTGTGAAAACTCACATTGTCCCAAACAACAACATAGATGGGATGCTCATCCTGCTGCCCTACAGAGCATCTCGCATGTGATTGAGTGAGATTTGGTAAGATTAAACCCAGCTTCATTCATGTACACGTATTCATGGGGTCTTTCCATTGCATCCAGTTGAAGAACCCTCTGTAGAAATAGATATAGTTTTGTAAGTGATACGGAAAAAGTGATTAAGGCCACTACAGTAAATCACTACTTAGAGTAATCAACATCGAATGTGTCTGAATATTTGCCAACCTGTACATGCTGGAATCTTTGCTCTCTGACTCTGTCTGAGTTGCGATCAAAGGGCACTCAGTATAGCTGTTTCATGCGCAGTCTGTTGTGGTTGAGGACACGATCAACAGTAGAGAGGCTGACACTGATGATACCCTCAAAATGTACATGGTCCTCAATGATCTTCTGCTGAATTTCACTCAGTTTAATGGCATTGTTCTCACGGACCATATCTTTTGGTTGGGGGAGAACATACCTGCCCTCCCACCCCCATGTGGCAATCTTTCAATTCTACAAAAAGAGAACATGGAGTTACAAATAATATACATGGAATACTAGGCCTACAAACAGTTAGACCAACCCTCCATGACAATACTACAGTACATTGGTACAGTGATGTTCTGAAACATATATTTTCTTACAGTATACTGTGGTACAATATATAGTATTTCATAGAGTAATTGCTGTGAACATTTACATACTGTACTATAATGTCAAAAAAGGTAATTACCTGTTCTCTTCTCTAAATCTTTGGATTATGGTGGACACAGTGAATCTACTGATGTTTGGTTGTACCCTTTGTCCAGCCTCCCTCATGCTTATACCATGGACAAGAACATGGTCTATCAAAGTAGCTCTGATTTCATCAGATATTACTGTTCTTTGTCTTCGCTGACCACCTCGATCTCCTCTCACACGAACTCTTCCTCTCAGATTTCTATACATTGTAGGGTCTCACAAACCAGTGCTCTCTGAACTGGCTTACTTTATATGTTCCCTCACATCATTAGCCACAAGTGTGATCCATTTTGAGTTGTAGTGTTCAAGTGGTGAAACTTGTGCTTTAATTGTGTTTGACTTTTGTCACCTGTGCTCACCATTATGCAGCACGGGTGCATCACAATGAAAATGTGTTGGCAAGTTGTGCCTAAACAGGTGAAAAGTGCTTATGGTTTTGCCAAAAGAGTAATTGATTCAATCAGTGGGTTCAGGCAACTGAGCATTTGGTTCAGACAATAGGGTTTAGTGTTTTAGCAATTAAGAAAAACTGTAATATGGCTGACTTTTTTCACTAGAAAATGGTGTAGTTTTTTTGTTGTTGTTTTTTTTAAAAACCTAACAGAATTATCAGTTATGCATATGATCAATGTAATTAAAGGATTTACAAAAAATAAAAATAATAATAATGAAAAAAAATCCATAAAAACAGTTTATACAGTTTAGTATTATAATGCCTTATAATGCAAATATGTGTGCATATCTAATGTGCGTATATACAATTCCAATGTCTAGACACGACCTGACTGTGCATCTTTGTTGGCATGGGAACAGCACATAATAGAAAAAAAACCCCACAAAAACACATAATTGCCCGACAAACTCTCCATTAGGCTTTCTTCGTAGAATGCAGACACCAGCATGCAGACAGGAAGCACAAGCTGATAATCTGTGATGACTGAGCCAGCATTAATGTCACACAGGCCGGTTATTCATAGATAGCTCTAATATGGACAGGAGCATGTACTTCACATGCTGGTTAGGGCACAGCATGTGAGCCTGGATCATAACTAATGCCACCCTAGTGTGAAGCGTGGTCAGCCTTCTGGCCAGCCTAGTCATGCAGACAAGAAGATCAGCCATAAGTCAGGAGCTGTCTAGCTGTATTGTAGTTGGCACTCTAAAGAGTAATTTATACTAGTAAAAAAAAAAAAAAAAAAAAAAAAAAAAAAGCTTTTATTGGTTTAGTTGCTTACGAGCATGACCAGCAATATGTACATTACCATACAATATACATAATACACATTATATATGTTTTGCCATTTTAACCCAGCCATTAGGGGGGCACAAGCCAGTGTACTCTTAGTGCCGGTCCCAAGCCCGGGTAAATGGGGAGGGTTGCGTTAGGAAGGGCATCCAGCGTAAAACATGTGCCAAATCAAATATGCGGATCACAAATGAGAATTTCATACCGGATCGGTCGAGGCCCGGGTTAACAACGACCGCCACAGGTATCGTTAGCCGACAGAGTACCGGTGGAAATTGGGCTACTGTTGGCCGAAGGAGGAGAAGGAGAGGAGGAAGGCGTCCACAGAGACGGCAGGAAAAGGAGCAGTGTAGGAGAGTAGAGGTTCGGGTTGGTACTTTAAATGTTGGTACTATGACGGGTAAAGGGAGAGAGATAGCTGATATGATGGAGAGGAGAAAGGTAGATGTGTTGTGTGTTCAGGAGACCAAGTGGAAAGGGAGTAAGGCCAGGAACATTGGAGGTGGGTTTAAACTGTTTTATCATGGTGTGGATGGGAAGAGAAATGGTGTAGGGGTGATTCTGAAGGAAGCGTACAGTAAGAGTGTAGTGGAGGTGAAGAGAGTTTCTGATAGGGTGATGATCGTGAAGGTGGAAGTTGAAGGGATGATGATAAATGTCATCAGTGCCTATGCTCCACAAGTTGGCTGTGAGATGGAGGAGAAAGAAAGATTCTGGAGTGAATTAGATGAAGTGGTAGATGGTGTACTTAGGAAAGAACGATTGGTGATTGGGGCAGACTTTAATGGGCATGTAGGTGAAGGGAACAGAGGTGATGAGGAGGTGATGGGTAGGTATGGTTTTAAGGAGAGGAATGTGGAAGGGCAGATGGTGGTAGATTTTGCTAAAAGGATGGAAATGGCAGTGGTGAACACGTATTTTAAGAAGAAGGAGGATCATAGGGTGACGTCTAAGAGTGGAGGAAGGTGCACACAGGTGGATTATCTTCTGTGTAGGAGATGCAACCTGAAGGAGATTGGAGACTGTAAGGTGTTGGCGGGGGACAGTGTAGCTAGACAGCATCGGATGGTGGTCTGTAGGATGGTTTTGGAGGCGAAGAAGAAGAGGAGGAAAGTAAGGTTTGAAAGAAGAATAAGATGGTGGAAACTGAAGGAGGAAGAGTGTAGTGTGAGGTTCAGGGAAGAGGTCAGACAGGGGCTTGGTGGTGGTGAAGAGGTGCCGGATGATTGGGCAACTACTGCAGGAGTGATGAGGGAGGCAGCTAGAAAAGTACTTGGTGTGACATCTGGAAATAGAAAGCAAGACAAGGAGACGTGGTGGTGGAATGAGGAAGTGCAGGAGAGCATTAGGGGAAAGAGGTTGGCAAAACAGAAGTGGGATCGACAGAGTGATGAGAAAAGTAGGCAGGAGTACAAGGAGATGCGGCAGCAGGTTAAAAGGGATGTGGCGAAAGCCAAGGAAAAGGCATATGAGGAACTGTATAAGAGGTTGGACACTAAGGAAGGAAAAAGGATTTATACCGATTGGCCAAGCAGAGGTACCGAGCTGGGAAGGATGTACTGCAAGTTAGAGCAATAAAGGATGGAGAGGGAAATGTGTTGACTAGTGAGGAGAGTGTGTTGAGAAGATGGAGGGAGTATTTTGAGCAGCTGATGAATGAGGAAAATCAGAGAGAGAGAAGGTTGGGGGATGTGGAGTTGGTGAAGCAGGAAGTGGATAGGATTAGTAAGGAGGAAGTGAGAGCAGCGATTAAGAGGATGAAGAGTGAAAAGTCTGTAGGACCCGATGATATACTGGTAGAAGCATGGAGATGTTTTAGAGAGATGGCAGTGGAGTTTTTAACCAGATTGTTTAACAGGATTTTGGAAGGTGAGAAGATGCCTGAGGAATGGAGAAGGAGTGTGCTGGTACCGATCTTTAAGAATAAGGGAGATGTGCAGACTTGAGGTAAGTACAGGGGAATAAAGTTGATCAGTCACACCATGAAATTATGGGAAAGAGTAGTGGAAACCAGGCTGAGAGAAGAGTTGACCACCTGTGAGCAGCAGTATGGTATCATGCCGAGGAAGAGCACCACAGACGCCTTATTTGCTTTGAGAATGTTGATAGAGAAGTATAGAGAAGGACAGAAGGAGCTGCATTGTGTATTTGTGGATTTAGAGAAAGCGTACGACAGGGTGCCGAGAGAGGAGTTGTGGTATTGTATGAGGAAGTCAGGTGTGTCAGAGAAGTATGTGAGGGTGGTGCAGGACATGTATGAGGACAGTGTGACGGCAGTTCAGTGTGCAGTAGGTACGACAGACTGGTTCAGGGTGAAGGTTGGACTGCATCAAGGATCGGCCCTGAGCCCTTTCCTGTTTGCAGTGGTGATGGACAGGTTGACGGACGAGGTCAGACAGGAGTCTCCCTGGACTATGATGTTTGCAGATGATATTGTGATTTGTGGTGAGGGTAGAGAGCAGGTTGAGAAGAGCCTGGAGAGGTGGAGATATGCGCTGGAGAGAAGGGGAATGAAAGTCAGTAGGAGTAAGACAGAGTACATGTGTGTGAATGAGAGGGAGGGCAGTGGAGTGATGCGGTTGCAGGGAGAAGAGGTGGAGAAGGTGGAGGAGTTCAGGTACCTGGGGTCAACAGTGCAAAGTAATGGAGAGTGTGTTAGGGAAGTAAAGAAAAGAGTGCAGGCAGGGTGGAGTGGGTGGAGAAGAGTGACAGGAGTGATTTGTGATAGAAGAGTATCTGCAAGAATGAAAGGGAAAGTTTATAGGACTGTGGTGAGACCTGCGATGTTGTATGGATTAGAGACAGTGGCATTGAGTAAAAGACAGGAGGTGGAGCTGGAGGTAGCAGAGCTGAAGATGTTGAGGTTTTCGTTGGGAGTGACGAGGATGGACAAGATTAGAAATGAGTTTATTAGAGGGACAGCACATGTAGGATGTTTTGGTGACAAGGTGAGGGAGGCGAGATTGAGATGGTTTGGACATGCGCAGAGAAGGGACATGAATTATATTGGTAGAAAAATGCTGAAGATGGAGCCACCAGGTAGGAGGAAAAGAGGAAGGCCAAGGAGGAGGTTCATGGATGTGGTGAGGGAAGACATGCAGGTAGTTGGTGTAAAAGAGGCAGATATAGAGGACAGGGTGGTATGGAGACGGATGATCCGTTGTGGCGACCCCTAATGGGAGCAGCCGAAAGAAGAAGAAGAAGATATATGTTTTGCCATTTTGAAGTCGGCACACTGTAAGGCGCAATTATGAAATCTTAGTGATTACAACTAGTCGGTGTCCAAATAATTTACTCAATTAGGTAAAGGACACTTCTAATGTATTGATTTATGAGTTTTTTTAGTCAGCTAGTATGGCCCGGCGATGTATAATACTGTGTAAATGATTTAGGCAGGTTTAAAAAAATGCAGTAAAGTAAGAATGCTTTCAAAATGAAAAGTGAAAAATGGAAAGTAAACTAACAGAAGAGAAATACAAATCAAACTAGAATTTGGTAAACAGCATAAATTCTTAAAGGTACATTTGCACAGTTTTTGGAGGAACTCAACTGGTATGTAGTCCCAAACACATTGGGGATCTAACCACAGTTCTTCTGTTGATGTAGGCTCCCTCAAATCCTTCTATCTCTTAATTTAATCCCAGACAGACTCAATGATGTTGAGATCATGACTCTGTGGGAGCCAAACTATCGCTTCCAGGACTTTCTATGTTCTTCTCCGTGCTAAAGATATTTCTTAATGAAATTGGCTATATGATTGAGGTCATTGTCCTGCTGCCGAATACATTTGGGTCCAATCAGATACTCCCTTGATGGTACTGCATGGTGGATAGGTATTTTTCTCAGAATTGATGACACCATTAATCCCATAGAGACCAAATCTTTAACTCCATTTGCAGAAATGCAACTCCAAACTTGCAAAGAACCTCCAACATGCTTCACTGTTGCCTGCAGACACTCAATATTGTACTCAGGGATGGGCAGTATTTTTGTATGAAATGTAAGATTTCATCTGGGAGATCATGTATGTGTATATTTGATCTGTTAACTGGTTGCACATGTCAGATATATTGCATGACTGTCAGTGTAATGGTGAAAGACAGATCAAATAAGTCAATTAATAGAGGTTTTGGGAAGAAATTTTATGCTCCCTTGTAAAAGTATTTTTTTGTATTTTATTTTTTTTTTATACATAGTGTGGCTGCTGTATTTTGTAGTATATTTTGGTACACCAAATAATAAGGTAAAATACATTTTGATGTATCTTTGCCCCACTCTGATTGTATGCTCTCCATTCATTTGGCAAATCTGCCTCCTGCTACAGCCAAATATTTAAATTTTGACTCATCGGTACAAAGCACCTACTTTCATTTTCTACACCCCAGTTCCTATGTTTTTATGCAAAGTTGAGTCACTTAGCCTTGTTATAATATTGTAGGTATGGCTTTTGGCCACAAAAATTCCTTTAAGACTACTTCTACACAAACAAATATCTGGACAGTACTAGGGTGTACCTGAGTTCCACTGTTTTTCACCAGTTCTTTGCTGATAGTTCTGCTGGACATCTTTAGATGTCAAAGAGAAGTAAGCATGATGTGTCTTTTTTTTTTTCATCTGCTGCATTAAGTTTCCTTGGCCAACCACTATGTCTATGGTCCTTAACATTGCCCGTTTCTTTGTGCTTCTTAAAAATAGCATGAACAGCAAATTTTTTAAACCCCAGTTTGCTTTGAAATCCTTGGAGAACCTTGCTTATGCAGAGCCACCTTGTGTCTTGTTGCTGTGCTCAATCTTGCCTGTGTATGTCCTGTGACATGAAAATTTCATCTACAACCTTACCTTAGTAGCAGAGTTTGGATGTTTCACACCCAGTTTTAAGCCTCCTGCACAGCTGTTTCTGTTTCAGTTAATTACTATGTTTCAACCTTCTTATGAAATTGATGATCACAAGCACCTGCTTGGTATAAATTGTTTAATTATACACCTGAATATTCTTCTTCTTTCAGCTTCTCCCATTAGGGGTCGCCACAGCGGATCATCCTTCTCCATACCCCCCTGTCCTGTACATCTGCCTTTTCAACCCCAACCACCTGCATATCTTCCTTTATGACATCCATAAACCACCTCCTTGGCTCCATCCTCAGTATTTTCCTACCGATATACCCCATGTCCCTCCTCTGCACATGTCCAAACCAAAACGTCCTACATGCGCTGTTCCTCTAATAAACTTGTTTCTAATGCTGTCCATCCTCGTCACTCCCAACGAAAACCTTAACATCTTTAGCTCTGCTACCTCCAGCTCCACCTCCTGTCTATTACTCAATGCCACTGTTTCTAAACCATGCAACACCGCAGGTCTCATCACAGTCCTACAAACTTTCCCTTTCACTCTTGCAGATACTCTTCTATCACAAATCAATCCCGCCACTCTTCTTCACCCACTCCACCCTGCCTGCACTCTTTTCTTCACTTATCACACACTCTCCTTTACATTGCACTGTTGACCCCAGGTACCTGAACTCCTCCACCTTCTCCAACTCTTCTCCCTGCAACCGCAACACTCCACTGCCCTCCCTCTCATTCACACACATGTACTCTGTCTTACTCCTACTGACTTTTATTCCCCTTCTCTCCAGCGCATATCTCCACCACTCCAGGCTCTTCTTAACCTGCTACCTACTCTCACCAAAAATAACAATATCATCCACACACACCATGGTCCACAGAAACTCTTGTCTGACCTCGTCCATCAACCTGTCCATCACCACTGCAAACAGGAAAGGGTTTATAGCCGATCCTTGATGCAATGTCTGTCGTTTCTACTGCACACTTCACTGCTGTCACACTGTCCTCATACATGTCCTGCACCACCCTCAAATTCTTCTCTGACACACCTGACTTCCTCATACAACACCACAACTCCTCTCTCGGCACCCTGTCGTACGCGTTCTATAAATCCAAAACACACAATGCAACTCTTTCTGACCTTCTCTATACTTCTCCATCAACATTCTCAAAGCAAATAAGGCGTCTGTGGTGCTCTTCCTCGGCATGATACCATACTGCTGCTCACAGGTGGTCAACTCTTCTCTCAGCCTGGTTTCCACTACTCTTTCCCATAATTTCATGGTGTGACTGATCAACTTTATTACCCTGTACTTACCTCAAGTCTGCACATCTCCCTTATTCTTAAAGATTGGTACCAGCACACTCCTTACTAATCCTATCCACTTCCTGCTTCACCATCTCCACACCATCCAACCTTTTCTCTCTCTTTCATTTTCCTCATTCATTAGCTGCTTAAAATATTCCCTCCATCTTCTCAACACACTCTCCTCACTAGTCAACACATTTCCATCTCCATCCTTTATTGCTCTAACTTGCAGCACATCCTTCCCAGCTCGGTCCCTCTGCCTGGAAAAATTTGGTATAAATCCTTTTCTCCTTCATTAGTGTCCAACTTCACATACAGCTTCTTATATGCCTTTTTCTTGGATTTCGCCACATCCCTCTTTACCTGTTGCCGCATCTCCTTGTACTCCTGCCTACTTTTATCATCACTCTGTCGATCCAAATCCTTCCTCCTTATGCTCTCCTGCACTTCCTCATTACACCATCACGCCTCTTTGTCTTCCTTTCTATTTTCAGATGTCACTCCAAGTACCTTACTTGCTGTCTCCCTTATCACTTCTACAGTAGTTGCCCAATCATCCACCACCTCTTCACCACCACCAGGCCCCTGTCTGACCTCTTCCCTGAATCTTACACTACAGTCTTCCTCCTTCAGTTTCCACTATCTTGTTCTTTTTTCAGGCCTTACTTTCCTCCTCTTCTTTTTCACCTCCAAAACCATCATACAGATCACCATCCAATGCTGTCTAGCTACACTGTCCCCTGCCAACACTTTACAGTCTACAATCTCTTTCAGGTTGCATCTCCTGCATAGAACATAATCCACCTGGGTGCACCTTCCTCCACTCTTACTGTATATGTCACCATATGATCCTCCTTCTTTTTAAAATAAGTGTTCACCACTGCCATTTCCATCCTTTTAGCAAATTCTACCACCATCTGCCTTTCCACATTTCTCCTTAAGTCCATACTAACCATCACCTCCTTATCACCTCTGTTCCCGTCATCTACATGCCTATTAAATTCTGGAGCATAAGCACTGATGACATTAATCATCACCCCTTTAACTTCCAGCTTCACGTTCATCACCCTATCAGAAACTCTCTTCACCTCCACTACACTCTTACTGTACTCTTCCTTCAGAATCACCCCTACACCATTTCTCTTTCCATCTACACCATGATAGAACAGTTTAATCCCCCCTCTAATGCTCCTGGCCTTACTCCCTTTTCATTTGGTCTCCTAAACACACAACATATCTACCTTTCTCCTCTCCATCATATCAGCTACCTCTCTCTCTTTACCAGTCATAGTACCAACATTTAATGTACCAACCATAACCTCCACTCTCCTACACTTCTCTTATTTTCTGCTGTCTTTGTAGACGTCTTCCTTCTCTCCTTCTCCTCCTTCGGCCAACAGAAGCCTAATTTACCACCCTCTTGGCTAACGATACCTGTGGCGGTCATTGGTAATCCGGGCCTCAACTGATCCGGTATGAAATTCTGATTCCTGATCCGCATATTTGATTTGGCACGCTTTACGCTGGATGCCCTTCCTAACGCAACCCTCATTATTTATCTGGGTTTGGGACCGGCACTAAGAGTGCACTGGCTTGTGCAACCATAATGGCTGGGTTTCATACACCTGACTCTGATCCTACACATTCCCTGATTTTGTTGTTACAGTAAAATGGCAAATTCAATGATTTACTCATTAAAGAATGATAGAGTGAGTGAAAAGAATGAATGAGTTTTTACCCATTTATAATTACATTCATTATTGTGTACCATCTATTGAACAAGTTATTTCACATTTCACACGATAAATAAACTGACAGGAATGACCTGTCTGCTCAATATCTTCCAGCTTACCATTATATATGGAGAATGATATAAACATATCTCTATGTGAAATGTGATTCTGTTACTTTCTTCTCATATTGGAAAGGTTAAAGCTTTACCTCTGACTGTTACAGTGCTGAATAATAAAAACTAATTTCATAAATATCACCATATTAACAATTACACACAGATTTAATTAGTTTATGGAGTGTCTGCCATTCAATTTCCTGTGAATGGTAAATAAACAAACGCATTTTTATAAAGCGGTGCTTTGCAACAGCATTAGTGTCATAGCTGTTGTAAATAAATTTGCCTTTTTAGACTAAACGGCCCCAATAGCGGTGTTGTGATTTAAACCAAATTTTTCAAAATAATTTTCCCGTATTTTCTTTTTTTTCTATGACAAGATCACCACAGCTATTACTTCTAGAAAATTCAGCTATTACTCTAGAATTCATTTTTGTATTATTGTTTTTATTCTTTTGAATGCTCCAGATCAACATAAACAGCATCTCCAAGGGCCTGAATTCAATGAGTTGGAAGATTGTGTAGGAGCCTTAGGGCAAATCAATACAGTGTTCTACAGTATGTCAGTAGTTGCAAGCTTCAGGTAAACAGGAAGTCTAAACAAATGAGACAGGCAAATTAGATCAGTATATAAGGTTAATCCATGTTGTATCAAGGTTTAAATATATATGCCAGATTCAGCTGTGTTTTTTTATTTTTTATTTCTTAGTCCATGTACAGAGAATCTGATCACTGATTTGGTTCATTTGGTTACAATATCTAACAAAAATATGCTGCCAATCTAAACGCAATGCAGAAACATTCTAAATAAAATACAGAAATCCAAGCTAGTGCATAGATTTCCTCTAATGAACTATTAGATCATGTGTTACAATGTAGCCTGTTTGCTCATCTATCTGTCCCCTTTCCTTTCTCTGAAAACAGGAAAACATTGTGAAAACATTGTTAGATAGACTGGTGCTGGAGGGTAATAATAAATACATTTTATGCCATGGTTTGCTTCTTTAGCTTTGCACACAAGCAATAAGGATAATTAATATCAACAAATAAAATGGTATAAACACATAAAATGGTATGATTTAACAATAAAACTGCACACATCAATATTCAGACTTACAATTATGGGAAGTGGTAGGTCAAGTGGTAGGAAATGGTAGGTGTTCAGATGCACACATTATGATTTCTTGACTATTATAGTTGCTTGCAAAAAGCTCTATATCTCAAAATGTTGAAGCTGAAATGCAAAATGTTGAACACTTTCTTCCCGGTACATAGTCTTGTGTCACTTTGTACCAGCTTTAGAATCCGGTAAATGACAATGCCTAATGTTTAAAGGCAGGGCTGTAAATGATAAAATATTTGTTATATTATTATATTATTTTATTATTCTTATTTATGAATACATGATAAGAAGTGTTTTAAGTAACAAAAAAAAGCATATTTAAATATTTTCCAATAATATTTGTACATTTTCACTTTCTATAAAGTTTATTCATTGTTCCCTTTCAAAACGCTTTGGAAACACCTCGGGTTGTCCACGATCTGAATCATGTGTTAAATCTGGCCAATAGGCAATTCGTGACATCATCGGTGGGTGACGCCACATAAACCGGGTTTCTTCCTCTGACGAGGGAGAATTTTGGAAGCTAGCGAGGTCACGGACTCCTTACAGCTTGTTCGAAGAGCTTCTGGTGGTAATGACGTGAGCCGTGTCCAAGCTAGAGTTAGCTTGGCTGGGCGAGAAGTGGAAGCAATGCATTCCCAGCAAGCTGGATGAGCGTTTCCTGCATCCCGGGTCACAGCCTCCGCACCGGGGCCTACTTGTGTTTTTTCCAGACCTGCACACCGAGGTGTCCAGGTCCTAGGAGACCCCATATGTGGCCCGTGCCTTTTCCCTGCAAACTTTGCTGTACGCGTACATAGTTGGGTTAAAGAAGTGCGGCTATGGGGAGATGCTCAGGGTCGAAGATACCTGGCTAGCTGGCTATCCAGCTAGCTAGCTGGCTATCCGCTAGCTGGCTATCCACACTATGAGTGTGTTGCAGGCATACCAGGCTGACCTGCTGCGAGAGTTGGACGAGGGATTCAGCTCTGGGGCTGACGATATTAAAGAGTTACGTCGTGCTGCCGACCTAACCCCTTAGGGCCACCAAGGACACGACACGGCATGGGGCCATAGGTTGGTCAATGTCAGCTTTAGTAACCACAGAAAGGCATCTGTGATCATCGACTGCGTCAAGAAGTCAAGGTCGGTGGAATAAACTACGTCGTTAATGGCACATAAACTGCCTGGAGATGATGGTCGTGCTTTTTGCACTAAAACACTTCCTCAAGACCTGAGAGATCGCCACGTGCTGGTCTGTATGGATAACACGTCGCTGGTCTCATACATCAACCACCAGGTGGGTCTCTGATCTTGCCTTCTGTACAGGCTGGCGCGGCAGATCCTCCTGTGGTCCCAGGGGAAACTCCGCTTGTTGAGAGAGGTTTACACTCCGGGCCGGTTAAATTGGACTCCCTTTTGAGGCAAGGGCTGAGGCCCGGGGAATGGAGCAGATATGGCAGAGATATTACCTAGAGACATATTCTACTAGATTTGATTTAAGTTTCGGAAATTGTATACATTTGATTTCCGATTGTACTGTTGCTTTAAAATGTATGTGTGTCTTCTCCAGGGTAGTGGCCCATTATGTGAACTTCAGTTGGATTTCAGTAGCAGTGCTGTTTTCCCTCTCATCGTTCTCCTGTCAGTGCAGTGCATTCTTCCAAATGGTTTAGTGTGAATCCGTGTGTAGCAGAACAAGCACATCATAAGAGAGTGGTCAGAGTGTGTCTCTCTCTCTCTCTCTCTCTCTCTCTCTCTCTCTCTCTCTCTCTCTCTCTCTCTCTCTTCTGTCTTTTTCTTTATCCAACTCTCTGCTTGGATACCAAGCTCCAGGAGTGAAATGAACCTACAACAACATCTAGCTATTATATATACACTCTGACCTCAACCGTGGAAGTCTGTATTATATTATGATATTGTGAAAAATACCTTTCTTTACTGTGTGAAAATAGGAGAATTACCCCAGGTCTCTGTCTGAACAAGTACTATAATATATGAGAAAAATCTCATACTTAAAAAAAGGTTGAATGACAAGGCCAATAGAAGCATCCTATCATTCACAGGGCAACTCATATTTGTAAAAAAAAACTTGATCCTCTTCTCAGATTAATAGATCTGTAACAACCCCCCCCCCCCTCTCTCTCTCTCTCTCTCTCTCGCTATCTGTTTGTGTGAGATGAGAGACGGATGAATTGAGGTCTGGGTGTGTGTGAAAGGGTTTTGCTCCTTTGTCCTGCTCCTCTCCACCTGTATTGAAGAGGCTGGAGTGTTTACAACATCTCAAACCTCTCATCCTCTGCTTTAATGAGATTAGGTCCACGTTATACTCTTTGCTGCTGCTGTTTTTTTCTTCAAATATAGAATCTGTAGAATAAAGGCTGAGGACAACACCAGCTGAGATCAAATCCCTTCTGTTTCTGTCTATATCACCTCTATGTCATGTCTACACACACACACACACACACACACACACACACACACACACACACACACACACACACACACACACACACACACACACACAGCAGGTTTACATCCCATTGTTCCTGGTCCTTTGATAGAAAGCTTAAGCTGATGTAACATTACAAAATATTATAAGGTGTGAATGATTTACAACGGCCATCTGTCAGGCATATGCTGCCTGTGTAAGCCCCGAAGCATCGTACACGGAGATCCGACGTATCATCTATTATTTACACCCATCTAACTGGTGTAATGAATCAGCCAGCTGAGGGTTAGACAGCCTGCTCAATTTTTACCTGTGGCTCAGTGCTGATGCATGACAACATCACATATTGCATGTTTTCCTGAACAGTTATGAAAATGAACTCTTGTTTAAATAAAAAAAGAAACAAATCAGAATTCTTCTTTGATTTTTTTTGTCTTTTAACAGGAACCGATTTTTAGAGAGTAACTATTTGATTCGCCAAATTGATGTTTAGTTTTGATATCGAAGTAAGAGTGAGAGAGCATATTAAAGGGTTTGACTGAGTGTATATAGTTTACAAGTAAGTAAGTAAATAAATATATACATTAATCAATCAATTAATCAATGAATTAATTCAGTTTGGGGAAAAGGTTTGCAAACATAATGATAACATCATGATTTTGTATGCAGTAGGCAATAGAAATAAGTGCGTCAGTCAAAGTCTCCAGAAAAAACATTGCAGATTTTTATCCAAAAGTAAAGCCAATTCTTAAATTTTTTTGTTTTATCATGCAAACATTTGGGTTTGACATAAAAAAGGATATAACAAATACAAATACAAATCACTATGCCAGCTTTCAGTTTCCTGATATTTACACTATGTGCATGTGTAACTGCTAAGCATTTGTTATTGCCCAGGTGCACCCTGTTATATTGCTATTATTAGATATGCTTTCACTTGTATAGACTGCATTTGTTTTAAAAAGTTAAGCCTAAATTAGAATCAGAGGGCGATCTATAGGAGAAAAGCAAGTCATTTTGTAGATGAGAAAAGAGGGAAAATTAATCAGAGCCACGAGACTAACATAGCCGGTGCAACAATTTGGAATGTCCAGAATGAGACAGAAACCTGATATACCATCATCTCATAGCATTTCATGATATAATAACTAAATGTAATCTATTCTATGTTCAGACACGAATTTCCCTCTTTTTCTGTGTCACTGAGGACGGCTTTCTATGTATTGTATTTCAATAGGAGGTATTTTTGGTGCCTCCTTAAAAGTATCCATTCTGCCACTGGATACGATAGCTGCTGTATTGTTTTATTCTCATTTGTTATTGATTTTTTTTTATCTTCAAGAACTATTACTGAACATTTAAGCAGGAGATTTTATTCTTTTTTTTATTGCTTTATATTTAGTAATCTAATTGCTATTATAAACCATTGTCAGTGGTTCCTTCTTTAATAAATATATTAAAGGTTAAATAAGGAGACTGTGTTAGAGACACACAAATTTATTAGTAGTATTAATAGTATAACCGTAACCCTTACCGTATATTTTCTGCCTTATTCTCTAATAAAAATTAGGGGTAAATTACCTTTGGCATTTCTGTCAGCATTACCAATGATCCTCTTCCTCCTTGCTATAGAGACACGAAAACAATGGAAAATTCGTGTCCATGAACACGAATAAATAGATTGAATTTCGTTACTATATTACGAAATGGCATGAGACTGTGTTGATATACACTAGCAACCAAACAGTGATATACACACTAGCAAACAATGATATACTAGGCAACCAGACACTGAACCGGCTTGTCAAGTCAAACAACAGTAATTAGGTTTTAGACATAGGTGTTGCTAATGAAATGCACAAGGTTAGTTATTCATCAAGAATTGTGGCTAACTCAGTGAAGCTTCTGACTCACTAATGTATGTGTCTACCTTATGTCATGACAAAAGGACATCAGCCATCAGACCTTACATTATCTCACAAAAGTGACTACAACCCTCACATTTTATCACCCATTTTAGTATATCTTTTCAAGGGACGATACTATAGAAATTCAACTTGGATATATTTTAGAGTAGTCTACCTGGCAAAGAACTCTCGAAGGATTTGAGAATTAGAATTGTTGCTCTCTACAAAGATGGCCGACTCTATAAGATCAGTAACACCCTGGAATTGAGTCACAGAGCAGTGGCCACGGTCATACAGACGTTTTTCAAGACGGGTCGATAAAAGAAGTTGAGTCCTCATGCCGTGCATCAGTTGCAGAAGCTGGCTTCAAATAACAGATGTATGAGTGCTGCCAGCGTTGCTTTAGAGGTTGCAGAAGAGCAAGGTCTGCTTGTCAGTGATCAGACTATATGCCCAGACCTGAACCTGAAATGTGAGGGGTGTACTCACTTTTGTAAGATACTGTACATAAGAAAATGTTGCTGTTTATCAATCTGGGATGGAATTCAAAACAGTTTGAAATTCACCATTATTCACTAAGATTGAATGTTGCAAGCAGAAAGTTTCCAAGACAGTTGCAGTTCTTTATAGGGGTGAAGAACGGGGCTTCAGATTAATTGGTTAGTAAGTTTATTGCAAAAGAAAAGCATGAGATGCATGATTTATTTTTAACATAATGAAATAATAATTGTGAAACTGATACAAATGCTTTTGATGTGCATTTCTTATAGGAACTAGAGTAGTTACTTTAAACATTTTTTTTAATTACTTAAGTTTAAAAGTTTTTTTTCAAGTAACTTTAAAAGGTTTTTCATTTTTGCTGTATTTTGCAGTCCAATCTATTTGGAGGGCTTCTTTGGCTCCACACTCTTTTTGTCCATAATTTTTGCATCTATATTGATTTTTATTTCACTGACAGAAATGAGGAGAAATGACCAATAAGCAAGATAAGCGATTTCATAATTTATTAATAAATAATTGTTTAGACCTAAAATAATTTCTGTGAACTGCAAGATTTGCCACACACAGCCAAAAAAAAATAATAATAATAATTTGCAAGGCTCAATGATTTGTTCTTGCTTGCCAAGCAGGTTTTGTTATATCACATACTTTACAAGAACATTTAGTACTGTGCAAGTCTTAAGCACCCAATTTCTTTATACAAATTTTATTATAGATTTTTTTTCAACTTCTGTTATATTTATATATATATTTAAAATGTTATAGCTAAATTCTTCCAGAAAAACAATGGCAAGTTCTCCCTTACCACTACTTTCTCTAAAGAATTTTACTAATACTACTAGTTTTTGTTATGATTTAATGACTTGGTCTTATGTTTAATTGTATTATGTTTTTAAAACATATTTGTTTTACAATACACTACACTTTTCTCAGTACAGTACAATGTGAAACAGAAATAATTGTTACAAACAAGACCTTTTATAAACCATTTTTCCACATTTTAGAGAAATTGCACCTTCTAATGTTTATACATTTAGGCCTCATTATGACCCCAATTCCTAAAAACAGTTAGGTTGCTGTGTGCACAGAATTATGCACAATTATTTAATTTCCTTAAACCCATATAAAAATGCATATAAAATGTTTAAATGAGGAAATGTATCTTTTAAAAAAGGGGCAAGAAAAGGATGGAAAGATTTGTGTTATTAAAAAGAGGAGGAACATTTGCAATTAATCAGGTTAATTGCAACAGGTAAAGTATCTTAGAAAAGCAAAGTCTCTCAGAAATAGAGGTGCTCAGAGGTTCACAAATTTTCTAAAAGCTGCAGCTACATATTGTGAAACAATTTTCTAATTATGTTTCTTAACATCAAATTGTGAAGACTGATATTCTATCATCTACATATTTTGAGAATCTCCAAAAATCTTTGCACAAGAGACAAGGACAAAAATATATATTGGACGCTTGTGATCTTTGGGCCCTCAGGCAGCAGTGCTCAAAAAAAATTTCAGTTATGTAATGAAAATCACTCCATGGACTCAAAATCGTCTTTAGAAATAATTTTTTGTGAAAATGGTTCACCTCATCATCCACAAATGCAGGTTAAAGCTTTATCATGCAAAAAAGAAGGCATGTGTAAACATGATTCTAATATGCTGCCATCTCTCTGGGCAAAAGCTCATTTACAATAGACCGAAGCAAAATGGAAAACTGTTCTGTAGTCTGTGACATTCAAAATTCTTTTTTGGAAAGCATAGATGCTGAATTCTTGTGACTAAAAAGGAGAGAAACAATCTGGTCTTTTATCACCGCTCAGTTAAGAAACCTGGTTCTCTGATGGTATGTGAGTACATTAGTGCCCATGAAATAAGCAGCTTGCACATCTGGAAAGGCACCATCAGTGCTGAAAGGTATATACAGGTTTTAGAGCAACATATGCATCCATCCAGACAACATCTTTTTCATGGAAGGCCTTGCATATTTCAGTTAGTATAAAAAGAATGTAGACACAAATGGGACAATTCTCCTCAGTTCCCATATATACATGGACTCTTCCCAGATGAATAGGGGGCTGTTACACAGTGGTAACACAGTGGTTTTGAGACGTGCTGCTGCCATCGAATGAAATTATCTTATGTTTACCTAAAAAAAAAAATGAATGTATAGAATTTAAATTTTTAATATTTGGTGTTTTTTGTGAATGTTTTATTGTGAAACAAAATATAAGATTATGAGATTTGCGAATTATTATATTGTGTTTTATTTACATTTTACACAGCATCCCACCGTTTTGGAATTTAAGACTGATATTTATATAATATAATATAATATAATATAATATAATATAATATAATATAATATAATATAATATAATATAATATAATATAATTAATAAAAAAATAAATTAAGTATAGAAACCATGCATCAAGTGTATCAAGTGAAATTTCCTTATTTTTTTTAAAATATGTATTGTTAGGAACAGTACTCATTGCAAAATATATCAGTATAATATTAGAATGCACAGCCAAACAAGAGGCATTTGATAGTTCCAAACCATTTTACTCAGCAGGCTTTTAGATTTTATTGTTTGTGCCTATGCTAACTGTCAATTACAGCATTGAAACCAGAAGTTGTTCCAGATTTTCTTATTAAATTGCCAGTACTTCATTACACTCTGGACCTGTTCTATATACATGGATGAAAACTGGTTTAAATTGTTAAGAATTTGACATGATCCTGTATTTGTCCATTATGTTTACCAAGACAGCAAATCACAAACAATACTTAAATCTGCTCTACACAGCTTTTTCATCATAGACATAAGATTTTGAATTTAGATGAGTTTTACATTATGTTCACAAAATACCATGATATTATTGAATATAATACAGACTACATAGGGCACAATTATTCGATTAAGGTCATGTTATTGTTATTGTGAGACCTTGAGTTAATTAAAGAGTTCTATATTGTGCTTTATTTGTGCTCTCACATAAAGAAAAAATGCTCATAATTAGAACAAGCAACTATTGGGCTAAATTGGGGTCACTGTAGTGGTCACACTGGATTCATGTAGAGATACTTTTTAATGTGAGGCATACTGCCACACATAATAAAAGGATTATTGCATATACAGTGCATTTGAAATGTTTTTTTATTTAAACTATGCCTATGTTAACCACATGCATATTACTCTGAAAATAAATAAAATAAGCATATATAATTTAGAACTCAGTAAAGAGAAAACACAGACTAGTGAAATATCATTCAAGCATTATTCATTACTTGTCTAGATTTTATTTCTCACAGCCACATTAATCTAACAGTTTAATGCCAAAGCCAAAGCACATATTTTTCTTAATAATTCTTAATTCATGTCAAAGCACATATTTATCTTAATATATTCTCAATCCAGTGTTTTTGACCAAACAAGTGAATCTTATCAGGGATTTGTTAAGCAATAGAATAATAGATGCCCAGAATACAAATCATGTGTCATGATACACTGTACAACACATATTTGTCAATCACCACTAATTACACTTTTCTCAAATGTATTACTGGTTTAATGTATTAAGATGACAAATGTATTCACAAGAATTTTTATAATGAATTATTAAAGGGTCTGAAAGAAAAATGTCCAACTGTGCTCGGACTCACACTTTTCTCCTTGTGGACGTTTCAGCCATAAACATGACATCTCAATTAGAAGATGGCTCTGCCTTCCCTGTGATAGAATGGAATGTCTGGATCGTGTGGGATTTGAGGGAAGGAAATTGTTTAGTGGGACTCTGTGGAATGATGATCAGTGGTTCAGTTGACCTGGAAAAAAAAGAGAGAGATGAGGAGCTGAGAGATGAGATCTATCTAATCAGTGAGGTCGGTTTCAGCTCTTCACTGCACTTAAGGACTTCTGTGCCATTAGAACTGACCCGAAGGCACTCACTATATTAATTTGAGATGAATTTGATTTCCTAAAATGAATTGTGGGCAAATCCATAATATCCATATACCTATTACGTCCCTAAATTACATTAGATCGTATCAAATCTTTTACCGTATGCATGAGTAAGCAGGCAGCTGAAATAAGCCATGCAGAATAACACAGCCTACAGCTGTCCATATCTAAAAAGTTAAAACACTTCCCTTTCCTTTTTCCTTGATGGTCTTGCACCTATTAGTTCATTCTTGATTTACCAAGCAGATTTTTCCTGGCATCCCCGATAGCATCAATCCTGCCATTCCTTGCTAAGTATTTAGCTTTGGAAAAAGTCAAAGGCTGTTAGTGGTCTGTGTAATGGAGTATACGTTCATACTTCACACCGGTGTGTGTGTGATTTATGTGGTATGAGAGGCTTAGTGAATAAATATTAAAACACGGCTGTGGCACAGGCTGCCAGAAATAACAGGCCGCCTGGTTTCCTGGGCTGCATTTGATTGCCTCCTGCTTGCAGTGATTAACAGAACTCAGTCTGAGCAAAACCAGGGGAGAGCCGGGTGACTGGCAAAGGATTAGAAATAACCAGGGTCAAGATCAGGGTCTCATGTCATTATTAAATGCTGGTTTTATCAAAAGCCAATTCTTTGTAAGATCTTAACAATTATTTTTTTTGTAATGTGAATTACACCTTACTCTTTGTGTTCTCACAATCTGATAACTAAACTGCTGTAAATTATGCAGTGTACTTCAAGAAGGAAGCAATTTGGCATGGCTGCTCTCAAACCAGTCATTTTCTCAGTATTTTGCATGTAACCCTATGGGAAGTAAGTTATAACTATAACTATGTTTAAAAAAACACCAAATGACGTCAAGGAAGCACATTTCTTCCAACAAGCTGTGGGGAAAGTGAGCAAAAACAAACACAGAGGACAGAGTAGTCTTGTTAGTGAACAAATATAAGGAGATTTACGACATGTTGAATGGAAAATATGGCTCTGCCAATATTCCAACACTAAAACAAACGCAATGAATATGTTGTTCCATTTTAAGTAGAACTACATACATCCTGCATTTTCATCATCTGCACTACTGATAATGATAAATCTAATTCAGAGTGTAAGCTAGGCTATTTAGGTAGCCAATGCTGGCTAGAAATATGGAGATTCAACTAATCCTGCATTAACCATGAGATTCCTGCAATTAGGTCCTTTGTCATGCTTTTATGCTAAACTTATCATCAGCTAACTACGTTTGGAAATAGTTGCAGCTTATTTTCCTAAGACTTAAAGCTGTAGTAAAAAAAAAGGTCTAACAAGCTAAATGTAGCTAGATTAGCTAGCTAGCTTAATATAGTCAATCCTGTATGATATGATTTTCTGAATTCAAGCCCCTGTTTAACAGTCTCTTTCCATTTACTTAACACAAAGGGGAAAACACAAAGGGACTGGACACACACACACACACACACACACACACACACACACACACACACACACACACACACACACACACAAATGAACAAACAAATGTTTGCCCAAAATTGCTGTTTTGCAGTTTTTGCCTCTGTGTTCATAGTACAGTGTACATTAATTTGCACAAATCTACTGTACTGGTCGGTGCTGCAATGTCACTCTGTCTACCGTCTTACAGTAAAGAGGGATCAGTGCTTAATAACAGTGTTTTGCAAAGCTTAATGTTAATCTAGGTGTCCTTCTCAACTCAGCCTTTTAGTTCCATTGTCAAAATCTCTCACTTTTGCCTTTTTACATTTGCTTGCATCCTGTCCCTCATGTTCGGCTATTGAATCTTTATTTCATCCTCTGTTTGTTGCTGCCTATTTTTTTTTTTCCCCCTTCTTGTAGGTATTAGCTACAGATTCTTCAGAAACTTCAGATGTTGGATGTTGGAGTTAAACTTTGTAAATTTATTAACTGTTTACATTTACCAGTTTGACCGACTTGATGCTTTGGTAGTAATGTTTTATTGTTTTTGTTGTTAAATAATATTCAAATTATATTTAAATTAAACATAAAATAGATTTAATAGGATATACAGTATATGAAAAGAGAGAGGGTTTGTGATTGTCTTCTGTCCTCATTGATTTTTGTAAGGACTTATATCTGTATTAAATTATACGTTTCCAAACTCGATATTGATGTATCATATCTTTAAAGTTTGATCTCATGTGGAGAGCCGTAACTTCCCTAAGGTGTCTACAATAGTCTATGTATGCTCTTTGCATAATAATGAACATTGAGGGCAGAGTGTGTCACTGTGTGTGCAGCAGTGAGAGTGAAGCTGACCCTGAATACATGTAAACATTCACCCGGTGCTGTTTTTCAACACCTTAGCCAGAGTCCACCGCTGGCACATTCATTAAATAACAGAGGAACGCACCAAGAGTGTGTGCATTGACTGTTAAATGAACGATTAGCACTTCATATCGCTACATGCTTGACTTTATGTTAATTGGCATGTATTGTGTCTGATGATATCCGTCATGTTTTACCCAGGCTTGCTTGTTAGCAAAAGTACTTAGAGTGTCTCACTCCTACAACACATACACACACAGATTGTTTTTTTTGGTTCTGGCTGCTATTCATTAGCCATGTCACGCCATGTATGGATGATGGATATGAGTAGCAGATGGTCCATCATGAGCTGTGAGTGCCATGAGCACAGCCACATCAGTCTCGACACTGGGCAAATGGGATGCATTCATTCCCCGTTAGTGTTTCGAATGAGAGTAAACACTCGATGAGAGGACCCTCCGTCACACACTACAGAGAAAAGGCAAGGCTGCTGAAAAGCTTTTGAAGCAGAATTATAATCTGTCATGGAGGGCTGAAGCGATGCAGTCACCAGGCTCTGAACTGTTTTCGAACTAACTGTTTTGTGAACCCGGTGAACAAAGGCTTATTTTAGTGGTTTCAAATGAGCATATGTTCACCAGGCTAGGATCCAATGTCAGTGCCACTCCTCGCTACAACTTAAGATGTCGATATTTTACGTAAACTCATTTAGGACAAATCAACCTTATTTATTTTATTTATTTGTTTATCCATCTTCAGTAACCAATTTTATCTCTTCATGGTAATGGTGGATCCAGAGCACATTCTGGAAACACAGAGCACATAGTGGGAATACACTCTGTACACTATACACACACGTTCACACATATTTATTTGGAAGACGCCCTTATCCAGAGCAGGTGTGGGTTAAGGGCCTTGCTCAAGGGCCCCGCAGTGGCAGTTTGGTGGTAGTTGTATTTGAACCCAGGATCTTCCGATCCAAAGTCTAATCCCTTAACCACTGAGCTACCACCTCCTACATACATATTCTTACTAGATAAGATTGTTATAAATTGGAAACCCTGTATCCCATAACATTTCATGATATTTTCTACATTAAATATAGAAATATTTATGTTCTACCTTATGAATTACTTTATAAAATGATCAAATATCTGACTGCAATATCACACTCTTTAGTCATAACACAAACTGTTTACAGTGGATAACACAGCCTACATGAAAATGTTCTCTAAAACTCCTCATACCATCAGGGTTTTGCATTAAAAAAATATACAAAAACCTCAAACTTATAATGGATAGTGCATTTTTGGCGTTGCTTGCCCAGATACACAAACTCTCTCAAAAGGGATGAACCTTGCAACCAAATGCCAATCAATGAAACACTAATAAACATGACTGACATGAGTGAGTACTCGGAGCTGTGGCAATCTGTCAGTAACAACATCCCAAATTTTCACTATAGTGTAGACTGATATTTTATCATTATAATGGTATATGTTACAAATAAATTGTAAGTAAAAAGTTATGTTTGACTTCTTGTGTTTGTTGTTTTTATTGTTTATTTGTTTTTTGGTCCCGATTTCTATCTATCACTAGCTTGAGCTAACAAATCGACAGTTTAGCTGGCAGGCACCACATATTTTGACCACCTTTTGTCCGTCTGGAAAAGTCATTTAATGTTTTTACTTATGATGAAAGCCTGAGAATTAAACAGGAGGCCAGACCATTAAATGAAACCACTAAAACAGAACACTGACATTTACGAAAATTTGCTCCAATTACAGACACCTGTCTTCCAGCATTTAAAAAAATGAAATCCACCTACCAGTAAATTTTTAGGTGGTGAGAGACAAAAAACAAACAGATGCAGGGAGAGCAGGAAGAGACACTTTCTTTTAACAAAGTAGTCTAAGATGTATTGGAATATGAACATCTTTAATAAAGCAGAATCTTCAAACAATTGCTTGTGTTATGATAGTTTGAAGTGCAATTATAGTGTATATTTAGTGGTGCAAATCTTTTACTATTCCTTCATGATTTTTCTCATTTTCACTGTCACTGCGCTTTAAACTGTGATTTTCTGGATAGAAAGATTTAATGACTAAAAGTTAACTAGATTGTATAATGTAATTTTAAAAAGTTTGTTGGCTAACTGTATCTAATTTTTTTTAGTCACTGCTAGTTTTTCAGGGACACTTGTAGACACTTGAAGACTACTTGGCTGAACAGTTTTTCTGTCTTGTTTTGAAATAAAAAAAAAATAATAAGCATGTTTTTTGTGCAATCCAAGGGTATGTATACTATACTTAATATATAGTATGTAATTATTTTACTATCAATATCATGCCAGTTAACATCCTGTTCATTGTTGTGGTTAAGTGCATGATGTAGTTACCATAGTAATGACTGTAAGCAGTCATTTTCTAACCAGCATCTGTTTTGTTTTCTTTTTTCTTTCAGATAAGGTACTAAGACAAAATATTCAGCTCGTCACATTAACTGCAAGATGTAGACTGTCCTGAAGATTGTTTGTGTTGGATAATTTAAAGCTTTACCTTTTAAGCACTTTTACTTAAGACTTCCATAAATCATAATTAATAAGCACAGAGATCTTTAACCATATCAGCAATTGTGCTTTAGGTTATGTGGATCATTCAGTAAGGAAGCCTTCTTCATACCTTCACCACTCAGAGACAAAGCAGATCTAAGTATTTAGCAGTGATGATTTAAACACTGAAGGCTGTACACAAGAATGTACAACTTTTTAAGGTTCACTAGGTTGTTACTCTTGGGGAAACACATAAGGTAAGTTGCAAATACTCAACAGTGTTTTCACAGTTGTTACGACAGTATTAGAGGGAACTCAATAAAACACGTTAAGGAATCTAAGAATGGTTGGCTTTTTACCAGGAGCCGTAAGAAGCACCCAAGGCATAACATGGCAGTATAATGATTTATAATGTTTCATACTAGCGTAAAGTGTCATACTGAAACCATAGAACATATTTTAAATATATTCACAGTCTTTGTGATAAAAAGTGCTGAAAAGTCAGCTATGACAGAGAGGAGGCAGGATGAACCGGCATGTACTGCTTGATGATTCTCACCTTTATCTTTGTACTGTCAGCCTACAGCCCCAATTAAAACCCTAAAAATGGTGGAATGCTGTATAAAATGTAAAAAGTAAATGCACAAAGCAATGATTTGTAAATCTTATAAACACATATTTTATTCAACATAGAACATAGAGAACATTTTTAAACTGAACAAATGTACCATTTTAAGGGGGAAAAAAAGGTATTTTTGAATTTGGTTGCCACATAATGTCTCAACAAAAAGTGGGACAGGGCCATGTCTACTATCCCATATTCATTTGGTAACAGACAGTTTACATTTGAGAACCAAGGAGACAAGTAGCTGGGGTGTTTTGGGAGAGGAATGTTGTCCCTTTTGTGTCTGATAAAGAATTCTAGCTCTTCAACTGTCCTGGCACTTCTTTGTCGTATTTTTAGTTTTTATGAAATGTTAAAGGTTTTCAAATAATGAAAGGTCTAGACTTGAAACATGCATTGGACGGATTTTTTTAGTCCTGCTGCTGCTGCCACGCCCGCAAGGTTCTGTCCCACTTCTGCAAAAATTTTATTTTCTTCCGCTCTTGCCCCCAATAAAATAATATAAAAATAAAAAAAAATTCGTAAAATGTATAAGTAGTTATATTTTCAGTGCACTGACTGCTTCTTCCTGCTACTCTGATTTTTTTGTTTCAGTTGCTTCCCTTTTAAATATGAATAAAAACGAAACAGAAAAAAAACAAAGGTTTAACTCTTATGTAATTGATGATCATGGACATGAACAAGGAACATTTCAAAACATAGAACAAAAACAGTACAAGGTTTTGTTGTGTTGTATGTTCCTTTCTTTAAGAATGAAGTAATATCTGTAGCCTTTAGTGATTCACCTCCGACTTGCGCTTCAGACATTTTGTCTTGGTGTGCTGTTGTAGTCTAACATGCATGAACCATGCGAGTGTTATCTTCAAACTTGTGCCTGTAACCGTTTTTTTTTTTTTAGTTGCCATTGTTGTTTCGGTGCAGTAGATACCCAACAGTTTGTAAAACAATTTGTTTTTAATAATTTATTTTTTTTAATATATTTTTAAGACCATTTTGCAGGAGTCCCATGTATCATTTTATTCTCCCGCAACCTGCACATACATGAGTATTTTGCTGCCCACACTCACATTCAATCAAACCCTGTCCTGCACCACACTCGTTTGCGTCGAGTCCCGCAGGAGTATAGGTCTCTAGTCTAGACTGCAGGGAAGCCAGTTTAGCACCTGGCCTCTTCTAATATGAAGCCATGCTGTTGTAATAAATGCAGTGTGCAGTTTAGCATTGTCTTGCTGAAGTAAGCAAGGCCTTCCCTGAAAAAAAAAGACATCATTTTGATTGAAGCATATGTTGCTTTAAAACCTGTATATACCTTTTAGCAATGATGGTGCCTTTCCAGATGTGCAAGCTGCCCATTCCTTAGTCACTAATGCATCCCTATACTATCAGAGATGCAGGGTTTTTCACTGAGCGCTGATAACAAGCCAGATTGTCCTTCTCCTCTTTAGTCAAGAGGATGCAGCATCCATGGTTTCCAAAAAAATCATGTTCAGATATGGCTTCTTATTTGCATAATAGAGTCTGCACTTATTAACATGGTGAACTGTGTTTACAGTGGCTTCTGGAGGTGTTTCGAACCCATGCAGTGAAGGCCTAAAGATCATGGGCATCCAATACTGATTTTTGTTCTTGAGCACAGAAATTTCTTCATATTCTCCGAATCTTTTGATAATATTATGTACAGTAGGTGATGACATTCAAAATCTTCACAATTTGGTGAAGTTGAAAGTTAAAATACATTATTCTGAAATTGATACACAATTTTTAGCTGCAGTTTCTTGCAAACTGGTGAACCTCTGCCAGTCTTCATTTCTGACAGACTTTTTACCACAATCATGTTACTAACCTGTTGCCAATTAGCATAATTATTTGCAAAATATTCCTATTCGTATTTCTTTTTTTAGTAACGTATTTTTTCAGCCTTTTATTGCATCAAATAAAAAATAAAAAAATCCCCTGAAATTAATAAGAATAAGAATAAGATAATAGTACATTTCTTTAGTTTGAACAATTGATATGATTTCTATTTTGTATAGTAAATATGGGGTTATGAGTTTTGCAAATAATTGAAAATCTGTTTTCAACATTTCAAACAGCATCCCAATTTTTGGTAATTGGGGTTGTACTCACTGTGCTTTTAGTGAATTTCATAATACAGAAAGAATATTTGGTAATGCTTAGTTTGCAACATACACTTAGTGGCCCACAGAGCATCTTGACCTTGTGGTGCAGCAAAAATAAAAAATACATGAGCTAGTGATAACCCCTTTTGGGTCGCATTTCTATTAGTTTGGTTTTTTATTATTTTTTTTCAAGTGCCCAGAAAGAAAAAACAGCGAACCATTTGCCATCTAAGTCTTCCTCTGGGTTTTTTTATATTATTTATACATTTTTTTTATTTGGGGTTTCAGCTGGACAATCTCCATTACATCATATGGACTGCATAAATATTTAGTCTGAGTTTTGTTATAGTTATTTTATTGCATAGTGACTTATACACAAGAAGAAGTGAGTGGCCATGTAAAGAAATGAGCAGGATTAGTGATGATGGTACTCCCTGCTTCATCTAGGCTCAAATCCTGCCATCTTGACTATGGAATTTCCTCCTGCTAGTGCCAGCCTTACAACAGCTGCTTATTTAAATGTGCCCAAAGCTTTGACCAGTGTCTGTGATGAGAAAAAGAGGGATGGTCGCATGGCTCCTCCGAGTACAAAGAGTGCTGCCCGAGCTTTTAAGAGCTGCTCCAAAGAAGAGAAAGCGGGGGAGAAAAGACAGCATCCCTAGACTCCTGGCCGCCAGGCGATGGTGAGATGTTTGGATTAGGCTCAGAGAGATCGAGAGAGGAGAGGACTGAGAGTGCAAGATGGGGCTTATGATGTTTGAAATCTCACCGAAGCCCTGCTTTTACAGAAAAATAATGGGGCTGCCATGGTTTCAGGGATAATACGCATGGTGCATTAGTTTGTTTGCATCCATCCTCAAAGCAATTGCGCTCCACATTTTCAGGGGAAAAGAAAAAACACAAAAAATCTTGACTTCTTAGAATTTCTATTCACTTCATCAAAAATAGTATTGCTTTTAACTGGTGCCTATTAAAGATTGTATGAAGAAACCCACCACAGTATGTTTCCATATTAAAGAGGGTTTTAAGCAGAATTCATTAACAGAATATTATGATGAACCTTTTACTATCCAAAGACCTTTAGAGTAACCAAAATGTCTAAGATTAAACGATATACTGTCACAACATGAGAGGGTTCCGTCTGGGTTCTCTGGATGGTATATAGTTCTTGGGTAAAATCATGTTAACTTACAGAACATTCTGAAAGATGTAACATTTCAATGGCACCACAAAAGTTATTAATGACCAAAAATGTATTGAATTTGTAGCAAATGGATAGTTATTTTTATATGATTATTGTGTCTTTGGAACCCAGTATATTCCTCTAGTGGTCACTATGATTATTTTTATCAGCTTTGTTGAATCATTAAAGGTTCATGGTTCTATATTTCTCAAATACATCTTACATACATATAATATAGTGAAATGTTTTTATAAACAGGTCAAAGTGGAATACTTTATTTCACATACATGCTTTAAGGTTTACACCAGATACAAAAAAAGACTGAATTATTGTATTTAATATGATAGGGTAAAAGTGCATGGTATATTTATGCTTGCTTATTACATGTGGAAAACCATCCAGCATAAAGTATTATAGGCCTAGCTAAACACAATTAAATTTTACCCCAAAAACTATTTACTATTTAAGTTTGCAATAACTTCCTCCAGGTCCTTGGGTTTCTTCCCAAAACAAACGGGTAGGTGGATTGACTAATCTAAATTGTCCTAGGTGTGAATGAGTGCTTGCGTGTTGCCCTGATGTTCCTGCATCTTGCCCAGTGTTCCCAGGATAGGCTCTAAATCCACCAGGAAAAATGTTTTGTTGCTTTAATGTAAAGAATAATATATTAAGTTTGCAAAAATGGTGAGCATTATTTTAGATCTCTTTACACACATGAACAATTTAGCTAAAATATTTCCTAGACAAATATCAGTTGTATAAATGTAGAACAAGGAATCTTAAAAAAAGTGTTATTTTCTTTTCAATTATGTAAATGTGATGAAAACTTGATTCCTAACCGACCTGGTGGTTGACCTCAGAAAGCTCAAAATGTGATGATCTATAGTCCCTGTAGTACTACTCACTCATTAACCCCGCTGACCTTGGCTCTCACCGTTAGACCTCAGTGCTCTTTGACCTTAGTGCTTACCCTGTCCTTTCACACATCTACTTACATGTCTATTCCATGTGAACTAGTGCTTAAGGACTTGAAATACATGACCCATTAACAGCCTGCTGTGCCATAATCAGAGAAATGAATGAATGATTGTGAGGTTTGAGACTACTAACTGCACCACACCCATTCAGTCAGCATCACGGCATTCATGTAAAAGCCCAATGAACTCAGATTCAGCATTCATGAGAGCGACTGAAAATCTGAACTGATTGTCTGTTTTGCAGTTTTGGCATCTTGCTGGGCAGCAAACATCACCTCAGTGGTAAATCTGTAGGAGCTGACTCCTTTTTTCCAAAGGTTTTGACCCTTCTCTTGATCTGCCACCAGTGATTCCTGTTCTCTTTTTGTGACAGTAAGCTCTTCCTTAAAGCCCAACAGGATAGTTCCTCTCTTTACTCACCTCAGTGAACAGGCTTACACAGCTGTGCTATTCATACACTTATACAGGCTGCTCGCTTTCTAGAGATTTTACAACAAAAAAGGATAAAAGGCTGGTGACCTCTTGTAAAAACCTAAATGGCTTTGCAAATCCTGTTCACTAACATTTTGCACAAAGTAACAAAAAAGTAGACAGCTTCTCTCTTCCCCACAAATATAGTAAATCAGACAAGACATGCTTTGAGCTGGAACATGATGTAAAATAATCTAAAAAAATAAGTAAATCATGAGCTCAGCAAAAAGCAAGCGTAATTATAAAATATGAGTCTTTATGCACATCCAGCTCTTCAGTTATGTCACATAAACTTGTTACTATGGTTTGTTAATGTGGTTCACAACATCCTGCTTTCCAATGTGAAAGCACAACGTTACTGCATATATGATTCCTTAATTTGATGTATGTATGTATGTATGTATGTATGTATGTATGTATTTATTTATTTATTTATTTATTTATTTTGCAGGAATGACTCTGAAAGGCTCAGATAAGTTTGGTTTCATGGGGGGATAAAAGGCATACAGCTTCCGTATATAGGAGTCTAGAAAAAATCCTTCTGTAAATTATTGGTGTCTTTAAATAGCAACTTTAAAAAAAAAAAATTATGATTCCCAGGTGCTTATATTTACACTTTTCTTTTATGAAATAATTATTATTTATTTCTTTTTTTTTTTTAGCTTGAATTAAAATGATTGTTATGCATGGACAGCATCCAAAGTTAAGATTCTAGGAAGCAAAACTATAATCACAGTAGCTCCAGTGCAAAATAAAATAAACGCAAACTGCAAACACTAAGCATGCCTTTGTTAATGAAAAAATGGAGAAGGGTAAATTTAATTTTTACCAAATTATTCCTTCATGTCTCAATAAAAGACTATATTGTATTGATGAGTGATTTGTCTCCCAA
Source organism: Silurus aristotelis (assembly GCF_946808225.1). Classification (NCBI taxonomy): domain Eukaryota; kingdom Metazoa; phylum Chordata; class Actinopteri; order Siluriformes; family Siluridae; genus Silurus; species Silurus aristotelis. Next base: position 12,730,171 of record NC_139589.1, read on the forward strand.
AAATAGCACATAATTGAACAGAGAGAAATCTGCAATGTTGCTGAAACTGTACTTTTGTCTTTTTATGAAATTTCAGCTTAATATATATGAACAGCCACAGCATAGAGACACTTATGCTAAAGAGGTGATTTTCAGTTTGGAGTTGCTTCTGCTGTAATTTGTGTGCATGCTGTTAGAAGATACACTGAACACTAAACTACTAAAAAAATGCTTACTCCAGCAAAACATATGCATGTTGTATTGCCTCTCATTCATTCATGCTGCATTTGTAAATACCACTCATGTGCCACTGTGAAGATGAAAAATAAAATGTTCAAAGTCGACAATTATGCAAAACCATTTCCTCATCATATTCAGTATGCCAATTTCCTCAATCTGGCTGACTGGGAAGAATTTTACATACAGTACACATGTGCTCCAAATGACTAATGCACTGCTAATCGTCTTGGCCTTTTAGTACATCCCCGCAAATGCTTTTTTGGCACAGATGCTGTGCTTTTTGGCCTAGTCAACTCTTCTTGTGCATGGCTTCACCCCTATGTCTGGCATCAGTCAAGCTGAAATGTTCAGCCACCCGTCTTAACCCCAGACGCAGAGAGAGGTGTCAGGGTTGGATAGACCAAACAGAAGAAAGAAATTAAAGAAGTTCTAAAAGAGAAAATGAGATCTGGCCATTACAGAGACTGTCCTAACACAGAACTAAAGAGATGGGGTCCAGACCTCTGGCCTTACAACTCAAGCTGCTCTGAGCATTAAGGGCCATTAGCGAGCATGTCACTACTAATAAGTAGCCTATTCTACACATCTGAGAAGCTTATACAGGAAGGAATGTGCAGCTTTATCTTGATTTTCTTCGCAGGGAAAGAACCACAGCATGCATTCGTGCTTAGATAAGACATACTTAGTAATTAGCAATATTCAGAGTTAATGACATAGTCACTGACTAATATGATTTAATTTAAAAGAATGTAAAAGTTTCTAACATGTATGCACACCAAGGTAAGTAAATAATTTTTTTGTAAAATCTACTAGCGAGATTACCAGTAAGGGCATACTCACATACCCAAATACTCACATCAACACCTTAAGGGCACAATGCATATTCTGGACTGCTTCCATTCACTGTAAAACTTTACTACATCTATTTCATTCTATATTCAGTGTTTTTTTTTTTTATATGCTACTACTTGTGATTCAGTTTGCAGATCACTTATCCTTGTACTTGAATGCTGTTTTGTTTATCCTGATATTGCTTCTGTTCTGTCTAATATATGTATACACAAATTTCCTGTATCCACAGTTGTTCCTGTCTGTGTTGCAGCACATCCCTAAAGGCATGATATTTCCTCTTACTGCATAATTTAAGTTGATATTATTTATATAGTGCTATTAACAATAGAAGCCTAACACTTCCTCAAGACACAGTAAAACACTATTTGTCTGTGTGGTGCACTACAGTCATCACTCACGGCAAGCTCTTAGCATTTTTACTTTACCTTTCAACATACGACTGAGCTCTGGATTTTGATTGATCGAACGGTGCTTAATTTGCTATGACGGTGACTCATTTGCATATAAAAGTATCTCTTGCAGAAAAAAAGTTTTACATTGTGTAACTTGTATTGTTGAAATAAATAGCTTATTCATTGGAAGTCTGGAGTCTACAATATATTAAGGATGCTTTACACAAACAAATGAAAATGTGTTGTCTGTTAACAAATACTAGATCTCATAATTTGATGAAGTTTTCTGTTGGAAGATGTTATTTAACAATTTAAGGCATCTCCAGTGTTAACACTTTGTAACAGGCTTCAGGGCAGAGGATGCTTTGTAGAATAACAAATCCATTTTTTGCTGTAATTAAATTCAAGAGAGCTGGTGAGAGAAGAGAGAGAGAGAGAGAGAGAGAGAGAGAGAGAGAGAGAGAGAGAGAGAGAGAGAGAGAGAGAGAGAGAGAGAGAGAGAAAGGAAGAGAGTGTTATAGCTTCTATAATGTAAGTGACAACAGTACAGTACTTATTATATTCAATAAGCATTATTATATTTTATAATACACAACAGAATGCCCTAAAAGTTTTATTCCTTACTTAATTTCCCCTGCCCTCTGTCATTTCTAGAGATAAACAGATAAATTTAAAATTAACTCAGTGTCAATGCTGGGTTAAGAAAAGTCCTACAAGATAGACATACAATGTTTAAGTGTTAATATTGCAAGAAATGTACACCAACTACATTATATGGCCGTATTTATGACCACACTGATGGATGGATTATCAGTAACTATGTATCTCTAAAGTAACCACTGTGGCTAATGAGTGTATCATCAAGGATGTATACATAAAATGTAAAGCAATTCAGGAAGTGTTTTCCCACAGAGATGTCAGCAGAGACGCCAGCAGGGGACGCTGTGTACACTGTTCAGGGTCACTTACTGTGGCATGTATGATGGAATGTGCCTGGTGTCTCTAGTGGGTAGTTTTCATCCATCCCATCTGTTTAATGCAACCTTTGAACGTGTGCATAAGAATATAAATGGAACCGACAAAATATTTGACAAATGTCGCTAATGTCTTTTGGCGTACGGATACAGAGAAGATGAGTAAAAGGCTAATCTGGGAGCAGATTGTTTGGAATAAATGATGACAGTGTTTTCCAGCTTGTCTGACTTTGCGTTTTTGGCTGGTATCCTTTCAATGACGTTAGCTTGTTACTCCTTTTCAGAATATTTAACAGAATCACAAAGGTTCCTCCACCGTGTTTCTGCCAAGTGGCTTCACTTCATCTTGCTGTTACATCTAACAACAGATCTGCCTCAGGGGTAGCAAGAGGAGCCAAAACATCCAAGGACTTTTCCATTGTTAGTTTGGATGTCACCTAAAACTTGACATAATAATCAATATTTAGACCATTTGTACATTTATATTCAGATTTTGTAGAAAAATATTCAATGTAAAAGGACCTTCTCAAAGGATCAAAAAATTACTCAATAATTATAATAAATTATTTTTTTTATAAAAGTCCTACAATTTATGCAACTACACAAAAAGTAATTTGAATAGTTTCTTTAAAGTCTTTCATCCAAAATGGCAATTATTTTTGCCTAGCAATTGACATGAATTGACATGGCACACCACATTTTTGTGTGCCAATCAATATTAATTATGGGAAGGGAGAAATGACCCCCCCCCCCCCCAACAACAATACTTTGGCTTTCAAGAAAAAACTTTGCTTAGCATTTCAAAAACATGTAGATGATACTGTACCATGTGACCATTTCTTTATTATTTTATTAACAAGCAAAAGCAGTACATAAATCTGCTCAGTTGTAGGCTCAAAACAATATAAGAACGACCATAAAATAACAGACTAATAAGATGTTATAATGTGCAATTAAACAATAACGTAGCACATTGAGCAGCTTGAGATATGGGTTAGGGTTAGCTTAAGCAGCTTGAGAGTAATTATATATTAAAAACTGATCACCAGCTATGACATTAATCCTAGCACTTTCTTTCAACACCTTTAACTGCAATGTGGGCATGGGCAGGTTGATAACTGTGACATCAAAGTTTTTAAAAACATGTCTACACAAACATTTTTAAATGGATTTTAAAATGTATTCAGCATTGAAGTTGTTATTGAAAACTTGAGAGGATAAAATGTGAAAATGTTTTCTGAAATATTGGTACACATACGGACAAAGAGCCTGAGAAACATCCTGCAGTGAGCTCTATAGACTATGCAGGATTCAAAAAGAACAGGATTCTCTGCAAATCTTCCACATCCTAAACCCCCTCCTTCTCACTGACCTGAAGCTTTCACAGCATGCAGGAATACACACTTATTATATACACACCCCGCTGTCTGTAAACATAAATTAGCATGAGGATGACACTGAGACGGCGGATTCTTGCTTTAGCTCAATCACAGTTTTCATCTTCTGCATCTGGTGATTTATTGTAAAAAACCACATGCATCAGGAAGCGGTGTGACTTTGAAAAGTGATTCAAAAGCATGGATGTGTGTGTTTGTGTGTGTGTGTGTGTGTGTGTGTGTGTGTTTGTGTCAGTTCTCTGGCTATCAGTAGCTGGCACTGATGGCCTGCTAAATGTAAGTCATTAAACGCTTAGCTTAAAGAGAATGTGTGCCGCCGTCACGCAGGTGTTCTTTGCCCCCTGAAACTCACTGTTTACATTCTGACTTTTTTTTCTCAGGCTCTAAAGTAAGTGCCATTGCTTTGAGTGTGTTAGCTTAGCTTATCTAAATTAGCAGCACTCCTAGTATTTGGCCTGCCTGCTCTAAGGGGCTTATTGTTATCCATTTATATACCCTATTTGCACATTTCCCCTCCTCTTTTGTGCCTGTAATTTGTTGTGCAATCATTCTTCTGGCCAAGTTGACACATATCCACACACATTCTCACGCTGGAAATCCTTCCTTGGCACTTCCTTGAACATAATGGATTGTTTGAGCAGCAAGATAAACAGGTTTGGTGACCTGCGCTTGAGGGATGAGATCACTAGGTCGCAGTGCATGATTTATGGGCACAAATGACGAATTGCGTTGGTTCTCTATGGTGCAATGATCAATCGACCTGACCGAAAGTAATCTGTGGATTCAGCTGTGCCCCGCCTGCCCCCACACCTTCATAGATGAGAGACTTAGGTCTGTAATTTGACCCTTATCAGCCTGGACATCAACCCAGGCCAGACAGTGCAGGGGGGGTCAAGACTAAGACCGTCCTTGGAATTGGTGGTGGCAATAAATCATCACTGTTTACACCATGTTGTTTCCATCCTCCATGACAGCAACATTTATATGAGTGCATCTGTGTTACCAGATGCACGCATTCATTAAGACACAGAGAGCTCTAGAATTCCATTTTTTACACATCATCTAACAGATCGTTAGTCTCATTCAAAGGTTAATTGGCAGCATTTGGGTTCTGGCAATGTAAACAGGTCACTGCGTAGAACATCATTGAATTACAGATCATGGGGATGTGCCAGTATGCAGTTCGCACAGTCAGACTATCTGAGAGGAATGAGACTCGAGGAATATGGCAGAGACTTTCAGAGCTGTTCTTCTATTAGCTTTAGGGATGTGTTTGTGCATATCTGTGTCTGTTTCCTGCAGGGATTTTAAAATAACCTGATACCTAGTTCAAGGCTGAGTGAATACAATCTTTAAACAAACATACAGAGGCACACACTCACACACACGCATGCACACACAGACACAGTCATATTACTGTCCTTGTGAAGACCTTCCTTTGACATAATTATGAATGTGGCCAAAATAATACTATGCTACATCAAAATCAAGCCCTGGCATGAACCAGAAGTGTTTGTTCTTAAAATAAATTCTTAATTTAGGGTTGTGTGGTTGTCTATGAACCCACCAAGCTGGTACAACCTTAGCACATTTAAACACATGCATGCAAAGACATTCCAATTTTTTTTTAACATGCTTTCCACAGCTGATATGGCTATTGCCTAAGGCACTGCAGAAATACCTCACTGTGGTATTTCCCCTGTAATTGCAGTCAGAAAGCAATTGTTGAATGGAAAAGAAACAAACAAAAAAAAAACATGTGCATGTCTCAGACTGCAGAGTAGATAGATTTTCAACCATATATGTGTCTAACACAATTAGTAAAATTATTTAGAATGAGATGTGAATGTGTCTTTACTGTTAATGATATAGCTGCATGTTGATCTGAATTATCATGAACACAGACTCAAATAAACTGGTCAGTTGAAAATGGAAAAAAAGATCAAGTCCGTTTTTTTTCTTTAGCAGTTTTAAGTCTGTGCTCATAATAATGTCAGATGAACAGGACATAGAATTTCTGTAAGAAATGCTGCAAGGCCATGATAGCCCCAGACAGCATCATTTTTTTGTGTACTTGTACTTTTAAAGTAGTTTTTGAAATCTATTATTTTACTTTTACTTAAATGTTTTGTTTGAAGTAATATACATAAGTACATTTAAAATCATATCTGTTACTGAGTAAACAAATAAATAAATAAAACTAATGCAAGGGGGAAACAAAGCTTGCCATTGAAACTACTGCACTGATTGATTGATTGGCGAAAGTACATAATTCTGATTAGACTCATTATGGACTGTGGTGTTTTATTTATTTATTTATTTGATTAATAATAAATGACTAGTTTAAGATCTATATTGCCTTGTTCATGTTGAACTACACTCTGTAAGATTTACTCTAGTATAAACCTCTTTTAACTTTTACTTAAGTAGATTTTTAGACCATTAACTTTACTTGTACTTAAGTAAAAATTTTATTATTATTTTCACCTCTGACTATATCCTACCTGGCAACTCAGACCAATCTGGTCCAAATCCTCCGAGCTCTTATTTTTACTGGACATTTTTATGGTTTTTGGTAAGTTGTGTAACAAGAGATTTCTGTTTCTGAAATTCTCAAAACAGACAAAATTCTTACCAACCCATCTGGCCCATCTTTCCAGGGAAGCTGCCAATATTAGGAGCAAAATGAGGAGCTGCAGGGATATCTGACAAGTACTGATTACTCTCTGCATGTGACAACAATCTCTCATATTCTTCACATATCTGAGGTATGGGGTAGGGTGACTAGACAGATGTCTTGCTCACAAAAAAAATTATCAATGCTATACACTCAAATGCAAGTTTATTTCTGTCCCCAAAACACACAAACTATTCCTATTCCTTTTCCAATGCTGATCTGTAAAACTTTCAGATGTTTCTTCATTATAAAACAGGAAGCTTTTAAATAACTTTACCAAGAAACTTTACTTCCTCCACCAGCCAAAAGAAATGCTGAGTTACACTTCTCAGTTGTCCCATGATGTTGCTAGAGAGCAACTGAAAGGCTTCACTGTAAAGGTTAAAAAAGGGGCTTTTACATGTCCATTACAGCACAGTAAAATTCTGTTAGGAAGCAATGTTACAGTGTCCCTGGGCACAAAGGCTTAAGGCCCTTGCTCAAGTACCCAAGAGTGGTAGCTTGTGATACAGGAGCTTGAACCTCCAACCTTCCGGTCAGTAACCCAAAGCCTTAACCACTGAACTCACACTGGTAGAAATGCTTAAAGATTCAAATATTAGAGCTGTCAGTAATCAGTATAAATGTCTCTTATCAGTACAAATGCTAAGCAAATTTGTTTCCAAGTACTGAACATTGATGCATTCAGTCCTTAATGGCACCAAGTACACAATGTGATGTCACAACGAACATAAACATATACGCTCAGAGACTGTAATCTGCGCTCACACCCACTGTGTGAATGATTACTGTATGAATGAATAATTGTCTATACCTTATTTAGTATAATATCTTTGCATTATACATTATTACAAGGTCTTGTGCATTAAAACTACAAAAAACAACAGACCTGATTAAACTTGAGTGCAGCCCAGGCAGTATGTTTTGCCTTGTGTTTGGAGCTGGCAGCAGGGGACTAGTGGTGGTGGCATGGTGATTAAAGTAGTCTGCTAAATGAAGCGTACCTGTGTCAGGTTGGTTCCATTCACTGCTCTCTCCCACTGTAATTAACAGAACGAGAAGGGAGAGCATGAGGGCGCCGGCTCTTTCTTGTTCTCTCAGATTCATGTGTCAGTCTAGAGAATGACTTTACGTCAGTGGCTGCTGGGGAAACCGGTGCCAGAGAGAACTAAAATACGTGCACGCACACACACACACACACACACACACACACACACACACACACACACACACACACACACACACACACACACACACACTCCTGCAACAAGAATGGGGCATCTGGAAAAGTAATGCAACTTAATTAACATCTCATTAGCTAGCTTTACTTCTGCTTCCTACTCCTTTTTGAGCGCACTCACTCTGACTTTTGGTGCTTACGGAGAACAGAGCATGGTGTAGAATATTCACCTGTTAATGATGCTCGAATGTGTTTTAACAATGCTGAACACATTTCTGTGTTGCAGACAGGGGGTGTGTTTGTGTTGACAGGGTAAAAACTATGAAGTGTTGTGACGTTTTCCTTACTGTAATAAAGCTTTGTGTCATGGTGTGGTATAATTATGGAGGGACCCTGGTGGCTCAGTGGTCATATAATGTTACCTAGCTAGCTACTTGGATTTATTTATAGAGCCATAATAAGAGCTTTTCACTTGGTGGCCATCCTCCAAAAATATTTCCAATCATATAAGACCAAGTTTATATATATACTGGAATGGGTAGCAACCTATAAATCAATATGTTTCTGTCTTTTGCGCAAACATTTCTCTATTACATTCTCCATTATTTAACAATGGAAACCTTTATTATGGCTGCTTCTGTGGTAACATTGATCAATAGACTAGAGAGTACCTCAAATGGCTTTTTGATTCCTAGATACTGTACATGCACTAAAAATGGAGAACCTACACCCTATGAAATGCAATATATGGATAATAGAAAGCTATTTGTGATTCACCCTGTTGTTTGGCTTCCCTGAAATTGAGCTAATCCTGCTTTGATAGATTATTCTCATCTTAATTCACATATATTCAATTCCTTCAAAGAAAAAAGGCCTTCTCAAATGTAATAGTTTTATATTAAAAACATAGAAATAAACAAACAAACAAACCATCAAATAAATAAACATTTACAATGATTTAGGAGTAAGACAATAGCAAGCAAAAAAAAATATATATATAGTCCCCTCTGGAAGTATTGGAATGATCCTGTTGTTTTGCTGCAGACTAAAAGCAATTGTTCGTGACTCGAGAGACATCACACTGTCCCCTCTGGTTCTCCCCTGGATCTTCTCTTTCAGGCAGGGGCACAATAGTCCACCCCCACCCAGAGCTGTGGAGACTGTGGCTGTGACCACTGAGGGGGTACGGCTTCGAGCCTCCGGCCTCTCCACCGAGGTGGTAGAGACCATCCTCCAATCTTTTTTGCAGTACACAGAGGCCTCCGGCATGACCTAGAGTGCTTGCATGGGACTTGGCAGTTGTGTTGAAGGCATTATCTGAGCCTCCCTTCGAGCCGTTGGCCAAGGCATCCTAGATGTTTCTCACAGTGAAGACTGAGTTCCTCCTGTCCATCTTCAGGCCCTCTCTGTGGCCCCCCTATTTGGCAAGTGGCGAGTGCCTTTCTGTACTCTATAACTGGGTACATTCCCAAGGTGGCTTCGGTCGTCCCATGACCTATTATGCTCCTGTTCTGGCCTTCAACTTTCCTGACACCAGGCCAGGAAAAGCTAAACTGACTGTGACCATTGTGAGCACCGGACATATAAGTCCACAGAACAAGTCTGTGGAGAAAGTCGGAGCAACTGTTTGTCTGCTATGGCCCTCCGAGGAGAGGTCAACATGACCTAGAGTGCTTGCATGGGACTTGGCAGTTGTGTTGGAGGCATTATCTGAGCCTCCCTTCGAGCCGTTGGCCAAGGCCTCCTAGATGTTTCTCACAGTGAAGACTGAGTTCCTCCTGTCCATCTTCAGGCCCTCTCTGTGGCCCCCCTATTTGGCAAGTGGCGAGTGCCTTTCTGTACTCTATAACTGGGTAGATTCCCAAGGTGGCTTTGATCGTCCCATGACCTATTATGCTCCTGTTCTGGCCTCCTCCTTTCCTGACACCAGACCAGGAAAAGCTAAACTGACTGTGACCATTGGGAGCACCGGACATATAAGTCCACAGAACAAGTCTGTGGAGAAAGTCGGAGCAACTGTTTGTCTGCTATGGCCCTCCGAGGAGAGGTCCTTCTGCAAACAAGCAGACGCTAAGCAGATGGATTGTGGATGCTATTTCATCCTCCTATGTGTCCTCTGGTCGCCCTACTCCTTTCGTAGTTAGAGCTCACTCAGTGCCACTCCTGGCCCCTCGGTCCTTCGACCTAGCTGTGCTCTTACACACTAGGCAGGGACTGGTCAGTCTGGCGGTATTGGACACTTGTTGTTGTGGTTGACACAGCTCCGGTTCCCGAAAGAAATATATGTATCCCTGAGAGTCTCCATGAAACACTGCCGGCATCCCTGCAGCGCTTTCTTCCCTTTCAGAAGTTAGCACCAGCTTCACTCCATGTTTTTTTCATAGCTTCCTGGTTGTCCTCGTTGGTGACACCGCACTTTCCATTGGACTGATTACACACGTGAAATAGAGCATGGACAACACTGAAGCGTTCCCAAATTGTTGAAGCAGCATCTCGTTCCCTCAGGGAACCATGGTTACATACATACATAACCTTGAGACTATTTTCAATATGATACTTTTCTAGACATATACAGTAGCCTCTATTATATTGTTTTGGTCTGTTTTTCTCCATCATTAGTCATTGGTTGAATGCATGTGTCTGTAATTTGGCAGAGAGAATTTTTCTGTAGACTTCTTAATTCATTCTGCCTTTACCATCCTGAATAACATCATCAATAAAGATTAGTGAGCCTGTTCCAGAAGCAGCCATGCAAGCAGAAGTCACGACACTATATTTATATATATATATATATATATATATATATATATATATATATATATATATATATATATATATATATATATATATATATATATATTGTATCGTGAACAGATCCTTTCTTACTCCAGACCTTTCATCACATTTACATTTACGTTTGCGGCATTTAGCAGACGCCCTTATCCAGAGCGACGTACAAAAGTGCTTTAAGTCTCTAGTAATGAATAAATCTACACTGGTACGCAAGATTACAAACTTAATATAAATATAACCCTTGAATTCTACAAGCTTGGAAGTGCTAATTTAAGTATTTCAGGAAGAGGTAGGTCTTCAGTCGTTACTTGAAGATAGTCAGGGACTCTGCTGTACGGACATCTAGGGGAAGTTCAATTCAATTCAATTCATTTTTATTTGTATAGCGCTTTTAACAATGAACATTGTCTCAAAGCAGCTTTACACAGATAATGTGGTGATTACACGTAAATATGTTCTTTGTAAGTATGTTTGTCCCTGATGAGCAACTGTGGCAAGGAAAAACTCCCCGAGATGGCATAAGGAAGAAACCTTGATAGGAACCAGACTCAAGAGGGAACCCATCCTCATCTGGGTTGCACCAAATGTCCATTTGAAGCAGAGGGTGACGGGAAGAGAAGGATATGGATTATTAAGTGTCCCTATTGGTGTATGAAAGTTTATGTCACTGTGCAGTTTGAACTCCGGCAAGACTCGCTATGGCAGCATAACTAAAAGGGAGAACCAGAAGGTAACACCAACATGAGGGATCTCTGGGATAAGAGACGACCCACCACACCACCGTCAACAAACCCGAGTGAACGTGTGAATGTGAGGGGACGACAGCATACAAATATACCAGTTCACCAAACACTCTATATCCATGCTCCCTCCAGATCTGCTCCTTTACCTAAGAAAAATCTACTGATAAAAGGCTTTACTAAATAAATAGGTTTTCAACCTCGACTTGAACACTGAGACTGTGTCTGAGTCCCGAACACTGGTTGGTAGGCTGTTCCATAACTGTGGGGCTTTATTAGAGAAAGATCTGCCCCCTGCTGTAGTCTTCATTATTTGAGGAACCAACAGATAGCCAGCACCTTTTGATCTACGTAGGCATGGAGGATCATATTGGTACAGAAGTTCACTCAGATACTGCGGTGCTAGACCGTTAAGTGCTTTATACATCAGTAGTAATATTTTATAATCAATGCGAGATTTGATTGGGAGCCAGTGTAGACTGATTAAAACAGGGGTGATGTGGTCATATTTCCTAGATCTAGTGAGGACTCTTGCTGCTGCATTCTGAACTAACTGAAGCTTATTTATGCACTTACTCGCACACCCAGACAGTAAAGCATTACAGTAGTCTAATCTAGATGTTACAAAAGCATGAACTAGTTTTTCTGCATCCTTTAACGTCATCATATTTCTAATTTTAGCAATATTTCTAAGGTGAAAGAAGGCGATCCTGGTAAAATTATTCTCGTGAGACTCAAAGGAAAGACTCGAGTCAATAATCACACCAAGGTCTTTGACAGCCGTACACGCTGAAACAGAAACACCATCCAGAGATGCTACGTAATCGGAAAGTTTACTTCTAGCTGCATGTGGTCCTAGTAAAAGTACTTCCATCTTACCTGAGTTGAGCAGAAGAAAGTTATTAGGCATCCACTGTCTAATGTCCTTTACACACTTCTCAACATTGTTAAGCTGATCTCGCTCATCTGGCTTTGCTGAAATATACAGCTGTGTGTCATCAGCATAGCAATGGAAGCGAATCCCATGTTTATGAATGATTTCACCAAGAGGCAGCATATATAAAGAGAAAAGCAGTGGGCCTAAGACAGATCCTTGAGGAACACCAAACTTTACCTCATAGAGTGTGGAGAACTCACCATTTACATCAACAAACTGATAGCGATCAGTCAAATAAGACCTAAACCAAGAGAGAGCTGTTCCCTTTATTCCAACAACGTTCTCAAGTCTAGCAAGCAGTATAGTGTGATCAATGGTGTCAAAAGCTGCACTAAGGTGGAGCAAAACAAGTAAGGAGACAAAACCCTGATCAGAGGCTAATAACAGGTAATTTACCACCTTAACTAGCGCCGTCTCTGTGCTATGATGAGGCCGAAATCCTGACTGATACATTTCAAAAATGTTATTCATAAGTAGGTGTGACCAGAGCTGCTGAGCTACAACCTTTTCTAAAATTTTGGATATAAAGGGGAGATTTGATATTGGTCTGTAGTTGGACAACTGACATGGGTCAAGGTCAGGTTTCTTAATAAGGGGGTGGATAACTGCCAGTTTGAAGGATTTAGGTACATAACCAGTGCTAATGGAAGAGTTAATTATTTTTATCGAGACCGAGAATGAGATCGAGAATGCAGGTTGATGATTTTGATGAGGAGATTAATGAAATTAAGTCATTCTCATGAATGGGAGTGAAGCTTTGTAGTTGATTGTCTGCTATAATTACACTGCTGTCTACAGGGTTACTTGTAAAATAATTTGGATTTATATTAACCGTCTGGATTTCTTGCCTGATGTTTTCAATTTTTTATTATTAAAAAAGTTCATGAAATCATTACTACCTAATGATGGTGTGCATGTGTCAGGGATTCACCCTGCCACGCCCCCCTCTGTAGCTGTCAGGGATTCACCCTGCCACGCCCCCGTCTGTAGCTGTCAGAGATTCACCCTGCCACGCCCCCCTCGATAGCAGTCACGCTGCTTCCCAAGATTACCGACAGCTGTGGCTCATGAAAGATCAGACTACATAAACTCACGTTCTTGAGTCACAGGCTGTCGGTCGTTGTATTGTCATGCAGGTAAATCGCGTGGCTGCTCAAACGCCGGGATTCACCGCTGGCTATTTCTCCGAACTCCATTTCCTTATTGAAGTACTCATTGCCGAAAGCTTTACTTGCATTGGGATTAGGCGTTTGACATTCGCGCTCATAGTGGATACTTCGTTACGAGCGGATGTCTGGGTTTGCTTTTGTTTTCATTGGTGTATGAGTGTTTTGTTTTTTGCACCTCAATAAAGAACATGATTGGACTTTATCTGCTTCCGCGTCTGCAGCCTGACAGAACGACCGACCTATACCGAACGCGGATTCGCCATTCCGCGATTCCGACCGCGACGGATCGGCAGCTGAACCCGGCTTCGGATTTCCTCCGGAAGCTCAGTGCCGCTCCTCGCGGATCAGATCCACAGAAGCCGGATCATGAGAGCGCGGCTGCGCCACGCCCCTCAGAGAGCGCGAGGGGATTACTGGCTCGTTACTCGGGGAAAAAAGACGAATTAGGCGGATTTCTGCAAGGCATCGGCGAGTATGTGGCTGTTAACATTTCCCGGTTTCCTTCCGAACGAGCCAAGATCGCCCTCTGTATTTCCCTCCTGTCTGGTGAAGTTCTTGCCAAAGCCAGCTCACTATGGAGCGCCAAAGGGGGCAAATTCGGCTCACTCGCCGAATTCAGCGGGCTGCTTCTGGGGAAGTTGGGGATAGAGGTGGTGGATCTCCACTACAGTTCCCTTGAGGAGGAAGGTGCTCCATTCCAAGGTTCTCAAGAGCACGTGGCTCCGTGCCGGATTTCCCATGAGCCTGCAGCTCAGCCCCAATGTTTTAATGAAAGGGCTGCTTCATCTCAGGGTCTCTACCAGCGTGCTGCTGTGTTCCGGGGTTCTCGTGGACGCAGCACACCATCTCCGAGCGTCGGCGAGCACACCATGCCGTCACCGAGCTTCTACAGGCGTGCCGCTGTGTTCCGGGGTTCTCGTGGACGCACCACACCATCTCCGAGCGTCGGCGAGCACACCATGCCGTCACAGAGCTTCTACAGGCGTGCCGCTCTGTTCCGAGGTTCCCGTGGGCGTGCCACGCCGCCACAGTGTCTCCAGGAGCGTGCTTTCCAGCCACAGAGTCTTCACGAGAGCGCCACGCCGCCACGGAGTCTTCACGAGAGCGCCGCGCCGCCACGGAGTCTTCACGAGAGCGCCGCGCCGCCACGGAGTCTTCACGAGAGCGCCGCGCCGCCACGGAGTCTTCACGAGAGCGCCGCGCCGCCACGGAGTCTGCACGAGAGCGCCGCGCCGCCACGGAATCTTCACGAGAGCGCCGCGCCGCCACGGAGTCTTCACGAGAGCGCCGCGCCGCCACGGAGTCTTCACGAGAGCGCCGCGCCGCCACCTCCGGTCACAGAAGGCGAAGTGACTCCTCCGAGTCCTTCTCCAGACGACGCCACATCCCAGAGCCCCTTCCAAGGCGACATGCCCACGAAAAGCTCAGCTCCGCCTAAGGATCTCCAAGAGAGCTCCGCCCAGCTCCAGGTCCCTCCAGAGAGCTCCGCCCAGCTCCAGGTCCCTCCAGAGAGCTCCGCCCAGCTCCAGGTCCCTCCAGAGAGCTCCGCCCAGCTCCTGGCTCCTCCAGAGAGCTCCGCCCAGCTCCTGGCTCCTCCAGAGAGCTCCGCCCAGCTCCTGGCTCCTCCAGAGAGCTCGTCTCCGCCTCCGAGCGACCCCACGAGCTCGTCTCCGCTTCAGTGTCCCAAAGAGAGCTCCACTGATGTCGTGGACCTCCAGGCGAGCCCTTCTCTGCTCGTGGATCTCCAGGCAGGCTTCACCTCATTTCCAGGCTGCCCAGTAGACTCCGATCTGCTCCTAAGGGTCCCAAGGAGCGCCCCTACGCCCAGGGGTTTCCCTGTGCACTCACCCCGGCTCCAGAACTGCGAAAGGGAAGTTGAACCGCTGCCCCCGGGTTCCACCGACGGCGACGGCTCACCCCACAGTCCCGCAGAAGGCGACGGCTCGTCTCCAGCGCCCGCAGAAGGCGACGGCTCGCCCCCGGGCTCCGCAGAAGGCGTCGGCTCGCCCCCGGGCTCCGCAGAAGGCGACGTCTCGCCCCCGGGCTCCGCAGAAGGCGACGTCTCGCCCCCGGGCTCCGCAGAAGGCGACGTCTCGCCCCCGGGCTCCGCAGAAGGCGACGTCTCGCCCCCGGGTCCTCTTCAGGGCGAAGGATCGCATCCAGGCTCCACGCAGGGTGAAGGATCGCATCCAAGCTCCACAGAGGGCGACGTCTCGCCTCCAGGTCCTCTTCAGGACGAAGGATCGCCCACAGGATCCCCGCATGGCGACGTCGGTCCTCCAGGTCCCTCTGACGGTGACGTCGGTCCTCCAGGTCCCTCTGACGGTGACGTCGGTCCTCCAGGTCCCTCTGACAGTGACGTCGGTCCTCCAGGTCCCTCAGAGGGTGGTACGACGTTCCTGGTCTCCGCCCGGGACGTCCTCCACTCCCCGGTCATTGTCATGGTTGGCGTCCAGTTCCGGTTCCCCGCCATGGAGATCGCTCCGGCTTCAATCCCCGCCAGGGGCTTTACTCAGCCTCCCGTCAGCACCGAGGGCGTGGCTCCATTCCGGATCCTCCTGCAAGGTGTTGTTCCATGCCGGCTCTCCGCAGAGGATGCTTACCAGGCCTCCGTTGCTCCCAGGCGTCTAAGGAGGCCTTCCTCAGAGTGCCCTGGCCCGCCTGGCATAGGTGGGTTTTGGGGCGTCAGGTGTCCCCCTGGAGGGGGGGGTACTGTCAGGGATTCACCCTGCCACGCCCCCCTCTGTAGCTGTCAGGGATTCACCCTGCCACGCCCCCGTCTGTAGCTGTCAGAGATTCACCCTGCCACGCCCCCCTCGATAGCAGTCACGCTGCTTCCCAAGATTACCGACAGCTGTGGCTCATGAAAGATCAGACTACATAAACTCACGTTCTTGAGTCACAGGCTGTCGGTCGTTGTATTGTCATGCAGGTAAATCGCGTGGCTGCTCAAATGCCGGGATTCACCGCTGGCTATTTCTCCGAACTCCATTTCCTTATTGAAGTACTCATTGCCGAAAGCTTTACTTGCATTGGGATTAGGCGTTTGACATTCGCGCTCATAGTGGATACTTCGTTACGAGCGGATGTCTGGGTTTGCTTTTGTTTTCATTGGTGTATGAGTGTTTTGTTTTTTGCACCTCAATAAAGAACATGATTGGACTTTATCTGCTTCCGCGTCTGCAGCCTGACAGCATGTTAGTGCAGTGCTTTTATTCCCTGTTAATTTTGCTACCGTGCTGAATAAAAATCTAGGATTATGCTTGTTATTTTCTATGAGGGTGGAGAAATATGCTGATCTAGCAGCACTAAGAGATTTTCTATAATTTTAAAGGCTCTCCTTCCATGCTATTTAAAATACTATTAATTTAGTTTGACGCCATTTACGTTCTAATTTTTGAGTGGTCTGTTTTAAGGTGCGCGTATGATCATTATACCACTGTGCTAATTTTTTCTCCCTGATCATTTTGGTCTTAAGGGGAGCTACATCATCTAGAGTGTAACGTAACGTTGTTTCTAGATATTCAGTGGCCCAGTCGAGCTCTGCGGGGTCTGACGGAGATCTATCTAATATATAATTTATCTAATAATAATTTCGGGAAGATTATTAATAAAACGCGCTGCTGTAGCTGACATGAAAGTACGCTTAACACGGTAACGTGGTGAGGTAGAAATGCAATGACTGAGGCAAATTTTAAACGAGATTAGATAATGGTCTGAAATAGCTTCAGACTGTGGAATTATGACTAAGTTTTTTATTTTTAATCCAAATGGTAACAACAAATCGAGAGTGTGTCCACCACTATGAGTGGGTCCTATAACATTCTGATTAATTCCAACTGACTCTAGAATGGACACAACTGCTGCTCTTAAGGAGTCTTCCTGATTATCAAAATGAATATTAAAGTCACCAACAATTAATGCTTTGTCTAAAGAAGTAGCTAAATTTGTAATGAAATCTGCAAATTCTATCAGAAAATCAGAGTAGGACCCTGGGGGTCTATAAATAATAATTAGTGGAATTAACTGACTTGACCTGCTTTCGGACACTGAATATTTTATGTTGGTGTAAAGAACTTCAAATGTTTTACATTTTTGTTTAGTCTTTTGTGTGACGTTTAGATTATTATTATAAATAGCTGCTACTCCACCTCCTCTGCCATTTAGACGGGGTTGGTGTATGTAACTATACCCTAGAGGACTCGCCTCATTTAATGCTACGTATTCATTCGATTTAATCCATGTTTCTGTCAAACACATTATATTAAACTCCTGGTCGGTAATAATTTTTTTTATAGTCAGCGCTTTTGGCGTGAGAGATCTAATATTCAACAATCCAATATTTAGATCAGAGGTGCTGGCTGTGCATTCAGTCCTATTTAATTTAATGTTAATCAGGTTACTTAAACAGACTTTCTGATAATTCCTATATCTTGGTTTTGCTTGGGGGACAGACACAGTCTCAATATGGTGGATCCTGAGTGACAACTCTGTGCAGCCAGCAGACGGTGGTTTAGCCTGTCTGTCTGCTCCCTGGCCTTGGCTCTAGACAGTCACTTGTTAACTAGTGCTTTTCTGAGACTATTACCTATACTACAAGAAATAAGAGCAGCACCTTCCCGGTTGGGATGGATACCGTCCCGCCCTAACAGGCCCTCAAAAATGCTCCAATTATTAATGAAGCCCACATAATTTTTGGAGCACCACTCGGACATCCAGCAGTTCAGCGACCATAACCTGCTGTAGGCTACATTGCCACGTTGCATTGGGATAGGGGCCAGAGCATATTACAGCATCGGACATTGCCTTCCCTAATTTACACACCTCTATAATATTACTCTTAGTAACCTCTGACTCTCGAAGGCGTATATTATTAGCTCCTGTGTGAAAAACTATCTTAGAGAACCTGTGCTTTCCTAAGAATCTAAGCTGACCTGCTATGTCCGGCGCCCTGGCTCCCGGTATACACAACCTGTGCTGCTAGTGCCCCTAAAGGTCTAGCTAATTTCACGTGCCTCAGAATGGAGTCTCCTAAAACCAGAGCTCTTTTAGGTTTCTCAGCGGGTGCTTCACTGAGGAGAGCAAACCTGTTGGACACGCGATGCGGAGAGGAATGGTGCTCCCATGGGCGAGCCTTAGCGTTCGCTTTGGCTTTGCGAGTATGCCGCCGAGTCTTCACCCATTCGCCCCGCTGCGAGGGCTCTAATGCCAGAGTCGGGGGAATATTACCTTTACCTAGGGCATCCAGACTTTCCCCTGCAGAACCTGGACTGCTCTCACACTCACTACTTCTCTCTAGACTCTGGATGCGCTCCTCTAATGCTAAGATCTTCTCCGTCAAAGAGCAAACTAGCTTGCACTTCTCACAGATAAATTTATCGCTAACAACGGAGAAAGACTGACTAAACATGTCACACTTCACACACTGAGTGAACTGGATGTTCGCCATAGTAGAGAAATTACGTACCTTAATGTGTTTACTGTAGTGTGTGTTCGTAGTTCTGGTGAATGTCCTCCACTCACTGCTTTCAAACCCTCAAACAGGAAAAAAGCGCTCTTCCGAAAGCAAAAATAGTCGAGACGGAGCCAGCCAACAAGTTCATTCCACCACTTCGGTGCCAGAACCTTGAAGAGCCTTGAAGTGTACCTACCTCTCATTCTGAGAGAAGGAGGTACCAGTCGAGCAGTACTGGAGGATCTCAGACAGCGTGGTGCAGTGCGAGATGTGATGAGGTCACTGAGGTAAGATGGTGCTGGTCCATTTTTGGCCTTGTAGGCAAGCATCAGTGTTTTGAATCTGATACGTTCAGCTACTGGAAGCCAGTGAAGGGAGCGCAGCAGTGGGGTGGTGTGGGAGAACTTGGGCTGATTGAACACAAGTCATGCAGCTGCGTTTTGGATCATTTGCAGTGGACGAATAGCGTTCAGGGGAAGACCTGCCAGCAGAGAGTTGCAGTAGTCAAGTCTTGAAATGACAAGAGACTAAACAAGCACCTGGGCAGCCTGTGTTGACAGAAATGGTCGAATCCTTCAGATGTAATAGAGAAGAAATTGACAAGAACGAGCAACATTAGCGACATGTGGGAAGAAGGACAGTTCATTGTCCATACTTACCCCAAGGTTACAAGCAGTGGCTGAAAGGGAGAGCAGAGAGTCATGAAGTGTTATTTGGAGATCTTGACCTGGAGATGAATCACCTGGGATGACCAGCAGTTCTGTTTTGCTGGGGTTGAGTTTTAGTTGGTGAGCATTCATCCATGAAGATATGTCTGTCAAGCATGCTGATATCCGAGCGGAAGCTGTGGTATCTGATGGAGGGAAAGAAAAGATTAGTTGAGTGTCATCTGCATAGCAGTGATAAGAAAACCCATGTGAGGATATGACTTCACCAATGGAGTGGGTATAGAGGGAGAAAAGGAGGGGACCAAGTACCGAGCCTTGTGGGACACCAGTGGTGAGTCTGCACGGGGCAGATGTGGATGCCCTCCATGTTACCTGGTATGAGCGACCTTCCAGGTAGGAAGCAAACCATTCCCATGCTGTTCCGCAGATACCGAGGCTCTTGAGGGTTGACAAAAGTGTCTTGTGGTTGACTGTGTCAAATGCTGCAGAAAGGTCCAGGAAGATAAGTACAGATGACAGCTCGGCTGACTGAGCAGCATGCAGTTTCTCAGAAACAGCCAAAGGAGCAGTCTCTGTAGAATGTGCTGCTTGGAACCCAGACTGATTAGCATCATGGAGGTTGTTCTGTGAGAGATAGACAGACAGTTGGTTAAAAACAGTGCGTTCCAGAGATTAAAAAAAGAATGGAGAGAAGTGATACCGGTCTGTAGTTGTTGATGTCAGATGGATCCAAAGCAGGCTTCTTTAAGATTGGAATGACCCTTGCTTGCTTGAAGGTAGTTGGTACATAGCCAGATGTTAATGACCCATTGATGATTGTGGAGATGAAGGGCAGGAGATCTTGTGTGATGGTCTAAAGCATAGTTGAAGGGATTGGATCCAGAGGACAGGTGGTGGGATTGCAAGATTGGATGACTTGCAGTATCTCATCTTTTGTAAAGGTTGAGAAGCCTGACAGAGACTAAGTGGATTGTCCGCTGTGTTGTGTAGTTGTTGTAGGGGAGAAAGTAAAGGTCTGGCAGATTTTCCTAATCTTCTCATCATAGAAGAAGGCAAAGTTATTAGCAGTCAGGAAAGATGGAGCAGGTGCAGCAGGGGGGTTGAGTAGTGAAGAGAAGATGTTGTGAAGCTTACGAGGATCTTGTGCAGAGGCCTCAAGCTTTTCCTTGTAGAGGGCAGTTTTGGCAGAAGTCAAATCAAAAGAAAATATAGTCAGGAGTGCACGGTAAGATGCGAGGTCTACATTAAGCTGTGATTTTTTCCACTTCCTCTCTGCAGATCTGAGCTCTCGTCGACTGCTGCGCAAAACTTTTGACAGCCACGGTGTTGGACAAGAAGACTTCTTGGATTTTGTAGTCAAAGGGCAGAGGAGGTCCATGGTTGAGGAAAGAGATGAGAGGAAGGAGTCCGTAGCAACATCTAAGGGTAGAGAGGAAAAGGAGTCAGGGTCAGTAAGAGATAAAAGAGTACAGGAAGCTACAGAGGAGGGGGAGATAGAATTAAGGTTAGGACGGATAAGAGAGACATGTAAAATATTTTTAGGTTGAATAGGAAGAGTGATTAAAAAGGAAACCAGGTGATGATCAGAGATTGGAAGTGGAGTGGCAGTCATGTCTGTAGCTGGAGTAGGGCGGGTGAAAAACAGGTCCAGGACATTTCCTCCCTTGTGTGTTGAAGGGCAGCTGTTAAATGTCAAGGAGAAGGTATTCAGAAAAGGCAAGAGGCAAGATGACTGAAGTTTGTCAAATGGGAGGTTGAAGTCCCCAAGAACTGTCAGAGGGGTGCTGTCAGAGGGGAAAGTGCTGAGGAGTGTGTCCATCTCTTCTAGGAAGTCTCCAAGGGGACCAGGGGGGCGGTAGATGACAATAATTAAAAGGATGATTGGAGAAGTAACTGAAACTGCATGAAATTCAAAATAAGACATGGTTAAATGAGACAAAGGGAGAGGTGTGAAACACCATCTCTGTGATAAAAGTAAACCTGTACCACCACCTCTTCCGGTTTCTCTTGGTGAGTGAGAGAAAGCATAGGCAGAAGACAGAGCAGCTGGTGTAGCAGTGTTCTGTGGGGATATCCAGGTCTCAGTAAGTGCCAGAAAGCCGAAGGTGTAGTCTTTCTTTCTTTCTTTCTTTCTTTCTTTCTTTCTTTCTTTCTTTCTTTCTTTCTTTCTTTCTTTCTTTCACATTGTCTGTGAATTGTTTGTCAGAAAAAAAAACAAACATAAAAAAATTCCTGTGGCTTGCAAATGGACCTTGCAGAGGGTTTCGAGAAGGGCTTGTCCCTTTCTTCAACCTCACCTGCTTGGTCCAGCACTCGCTCACAGTCTCGGAAGCACGCCTTTTCGCAGTTTCTTTCCCCTTTGACAAAAGCATTAGCTCCCGAGGGTTCCAGAGGGAAGCGCCTGCACACATTCTGTGCATGATCTGCACATATTGCGCCATGCTCATTGTGGCATGCGCATTCTGCTCGCATTTTCTATGTGTGTCTCTATGAGCACTAAAAAATAAATGAATAAATAAATGCTAATAAAATAAATATAATAATAATAATAATAATAATAATAATAATAATAATAATGATAATGATAATGAAAATAGGCAGCAAACCCTTAGAGCCAAAGAGACCGCTAGGGCGGTCCATGGCCACCCTCGTCTAGACAAATAGGCACCTCTGGCTCACTCTTTCGGAAATCTCCAGCAGAAATAGAGCCATGCTGCTGGACGCCCCACTCACTCAGGCAGCGGTGTTTCAGTAGTACTTCCCATGCCTCTCTCATATGGGCATGCCTCCTGCGTGGCATTCTGCGCTGAAACCCCATAAAGTGACAGATCTGAGGACTGTCATCTTTAATAAGACGGCTATGGCAAAAAAGTCCTGACATAGGACGTTCTGGGGATCTGGCCATTAAGGGGCGAGACCCTCAGGGATCTGGTCCATTAACCCTGCCATCCTCTTTGCTTCAGGGCATGGCCAGCTCCAGCGAGCTCTCTTCTTGGTCTCCACCCGGCATCGTTGTGGTCCAGGAGATCTCGCCACCCCTAGAGCTGTCTCAGGGCACTGCCCTGGCTATAGGCACACTGGAGGTCAGTCTTGAGAGACTGATATCCTATATCACTTTCTGGCAGCTTGGAAAGCTCTTCCAAATGTGTCTCAGTGGGTCCTGCACACTGTAGAGCGAGGCTACTCGATTCAGTTTGGGTCTGCTTCGCCCCGTTTTCACAGAATTCTTCTGACCCTGGTGGGAACCCAGCAGACTCTGGTCATGGAGCAGGAAGTAAACACTCTCTTGAGGAAGAAGACCATCGAGGTGGTCCCTCCATCAGAATGAGAGTCCGGGTTCTACAGCCGGTACTTCATAGCTCCCAAAAAGGACGGAAGGTTGCGTCCTATCCTTGATCTGCGCCAGCTGAACCGCTCTTTCATGAGACTTAGGTTCAAGATGCAGACCCTCAAGCAGGTCATGCTTCAAATTAGATCTGAGGACTGGTTTGTCACGGTAGATCTAAATGATGCATACGTTCATGTATCCATCCTACCTTCTCACAGGAAGTTCCTGAGGTTCGCTTTCGTGGGCGAAGCTTACCAATACCGGGCTCTTCCGTTTGGCCTTGCCCTTTCACCCCGTACCTTTACAAAATGTTTGGATGCAGCTCTGATTCCCCTGAGGTCTCAGGGCATCCGCATCCTCAATCGACGATTGGTTGATCCTAGCTCAATCAGAGCAGTTGGCGGTCCGGGATCAAGATCTTGTTCTCGCCCACATGAAGGCGTTGGGGTTTCGGCTGAACGCTGGGAAGAGTGTGCTTTTTCCATTACAGTAAACCACCTATCTAGGTGTCATATGGGATTCGACTACTTTGTGCGTGCAGCTTTCCCCTGCCCGCATTGTGGCCATTCTTATGCCAATCAGGAAGGTCATAGAAGGGCAGCCTCTCACTGTCAAGCAGTTCCAGAAACTGCTAGGGCTTATGGCAGCTGCGTCCAGTGTTATTCAACTTGGTCTCATGTACCTGCTGTACATAAAACCCCTTTAGTGGTCGCTCAGGACCCGTGGGTTCTCACAGAGGGGCAACCCCCTCCGTACCATCAAGGTCATGCGGCAATGCCAATGTGCCTTAAATGTTTGGAGAGATCCCCAGTTTCTATCTCCAGGCCCCATGCTGGAAGTCCCCAGTCATCGCTTAATGCTAACGACGGATGCGTCCCTCACGGGTTGGGGAGAGATCATGAGTGGTCGCTCTGGACACGGTCTGTAGAAAGGGCCCTATCTACGCTGACACATCAACTGCCTAGAGATGCTGGCCATGCTTCTAGCACTGAAGCATTTCCTCTCACACCACAGAGGTCACCACGCGTTGGTCCGTACGGACAATACTGTGCTGGTCTCCTACATCAATCATCAAGGAAGTCTGCGTTCGAGCCCCCTGTGCAGGTTGGCGCACTAGATCCTCCTTTGGGCCCAGGGAATCTCCTCTCTTTGAGAGCAGTTTACATCCCGGGTCGAGGCAGGGGGTAAGACCCTGGGAATGGCAGGTTTGGGAGAAATACGGAAGAGCCCAGGTGGATCTGAAAGATGGACAGTGGACGTGTCGACTTTCTCCGGCATCCCTGCAGCGCTTCCTTCTATCTTACAGAAGCTGGTGCTACTTCACTCGATATGCATTTTATACTTCCTGGTCGTGACGGCACCTCCCCAGGGATGGCCAGCGTCTAATTTTTGACTGATTTCTTGTAAACAACATATACAGACTTAACAGGTAAAATCCAGGGATCAAACCAAAAGTAATCTTTCGGAATTACTGCTTATATATTAAGTGACTGCCCAGAGCACACAACACAAAACACCCGATAGTCATGTGTTGCAATATTTTTGGTCATTTTTATAAAAATAAAAAATATTTTGCAATGTTCTAAGTTCCTTAATGCATCTATATGTAAAAAATATTAGGATATGAAATTAGACACTCTAAATCTCTCGTTTTATGTTCATCTTTTAATCCCAATTCCTAATGTCAAGTGTATAGATAAAACAAAGTATTGGCCTTGTTGTATGCAGCAACATAATGCTGCATAAACTATAAATAGATATAGTTTTAATGATCAAATTATTCACTGCAAATTTGGGTTTGTCTTAAAATATTACTTTCACCCTCTTCATTCAGCAGTTTTTAAAACTACTTTATGTGTATGCAAAGTTTCTGGTGCTTGAAGAACATGCATAGAACCTTTCCACACAGAATTAACCAAGCTCAGGATTGAACCCTGTATCTGTGAAACAGTATGTTTTTAATAATATTTACTTTTTCACATCTGATTCAGAAAAAAAAAGTAAAAACAAGGAATGCATCATTAAGTTGGTGAATATTTGCTTATTTTCTATATGCAACAACAAATATGTAAAGTTGTCTGCTCAGGTAAAGGCTCCCTTCACTAAATTAGATAGGTGGCAATAACCATCTGTGGTAACGTTAAGCTAAAAACACCCGTTAGCACTATTTGCTCATTTTAAAAACCTACATAGCAATACCTGAGCTAAATGTAACCTCCTCCTGACAACCTTCTACATTATTATTATTGCAAACAAACAAGAATATGTGGTAACATTTTGGATAGCTTCATTGAAAGTACACAAAACACTGGAAACTTTTTTTTGCAGAATATTTCACTGTTGTGATGTCATGAGTTTGTTCCCACAAGGTGAATAAGCATGAGGGGCATACATCTCTGCATTTTTCACTACTGAGACACACACAGTGAGTATGTGAAATGTGAGAGAGATTTGTTTAAGCTCAATCTGCAGCACTGTTGGAAGCAGTGGGGATCAATACATTTCATTTTTAACAGAAGGGCTCTATCGATTTTAGGGAGTGTCTTTATTGTTATGATTGCACACTGAGGTGCATATTACTGTAATCACTGAGATGCCAGTCAGGCTCATCTACACTGATGGCAGGGACTCTTTCGAGAAGCAGGGAAGCATGAGAGAGCAGTTTAGGTGCTGGTGCTCAAAGTAAAGCCAAACAAATTGTCTGAAGCCAAACAACATTTTTCATGCAATTTGGTGTTCAATTCTTCTCTTTTTCTGCAATTTTTGCTTGCTTGTTCCCCTGTTTCTTTCTTCTCTGCAATTTTCATTCCTTTTCTGTCTTTTACTTTGAGTTCTCACACACAAACACACACACACACACACACACACACACACACACACACACACACACACACACACACACACACACACACAAACAGACTCATCTACCATACTTGCACACGTGCAAATGCCCAGACAAAGGCACGCTATGGATTGTGACGAATGAACCAGCCAAATCGGCCGATATGTGAATGAAATATTCATCCCAAAATCGTTTTCATCTGTTAAGCCTCATTAACCCAATTCACATTCATCAAGGGGACTCTTGGGATGCTGACGGCGCTGTCCATCACTCGGTGGCAAGAAACGCCGGGGACCGGTTTTAAACCGAGCACTGTGCCAATATCCGTGACGAATCATTGTCTCCCCTTATGGCGTAGGGCATGACATCACATGGCATCGAGGACACTCTCTTATCCTCCCAACACAATAAACAGCTTGCAGCCATTGTCCTGCTCCAGCCGGTAAATACCACATCATTAGAATGTGTCTAAATGGCAGAAGGAGCTCTCACTGGGATCAGGGTAAATGCCAGCAGGGTCAGGAGTAGAACAGCAGGGCAAATAGCAATAGGTTTAGCAGCCACGTGCTAAAGGCCATGGGCCTCTTCTTGTTCGTGAATGTCTATTGTTGGGAACTGTACACCTTTAAAATTGAAGAAAGTACCCAGTCACTTTATATTGAATCGACAGCTGCTATAAGTGATAACAGGACCCACCTTTTTTGATAATGTTTTTAAAAAATCACATGCCAATCTGGAATAAATAAATCACTGCAATCTTTTTATTTTAAAAAGTAATAAAATGCTGTCATTAAACGTTTATATTTTAAGGGAAAACAAGCGTAAAGCAGGCATAAGAACATAAACTCTGACATTCAAATTGTTTTTGATCTATACTTAGCTATATTTCCTGGTTAGCTACTGATTAAATCAAATGCTACACAATATCATCTTTGTTGGTACACAACAACAAACAAAGCTAATATGAAGTGGATTAGATTATATAACTGATTTGGATTGTTGAATCTCATTTATAGAATTGAATTGAAATAGCTAGAATCCTGCAGCATTTCTACTTAGAAAGACTCATCAGCACCAGGCCTACTCATAGCTCTCTCTTCCTCAGACCCTTTGTCCGTTCTCACAGGTTATGCTGAATGAACACCATAGGACTCTCTTCGTGGATCTACCCATTCTATTGGACTGTGTGGACTTCGCCATCCCCTGGCGTTCTATGGATTCGCTATACTTGCCTTTCTTTAAGGACTTCACAGATTCTATAGACTTTCCTGGTGCCGCTGCTTTTCTCTGCTCTTCTCTATACAAACTCTTTAAACATTGTGTAGTGCTACTTCGGCTTCTGCCTGTGTTTGTCCGGCCTGACGGTGAGTTTTTTTTTTTTTTTTTTTGTTTTTTTATTAAGACAGGAGGGATCAGTCATTGGTATGCACATTTTTCATAACCCTTTTCACTTTTAAAAGGTCAAAGGCAGTATGATTGTAATATTTAAGCTTTACAGTTGCAGTTTATTATCTTTTATGTTTGTTGTTTAAGCTAAAAGTACAAATATCAGGGTACATGAATTTATAGTTAAGGAATATGTGCTCAAGAAACCATGTGGGATGCAGGAGCTGATGATGTCCAAGACCTTTGACCAGTATGGACATAATCATGAAAATACTCTGTGAAATGTATGCAGTGTTAGAGTTTAACCCATAGAGTTGAGTTTAGGTGTGGTGAAATATGTAAAATCTTTCATCAGAGAAGAATTTGGTTTGTCATAGTTAGTCAAAGTTACTTTATATTACAGGCTGATATCATATTGTTTTTTTTTTTCTGGGAAAGTTATATTATAAAAGTTTGTACATTTATTTCATAAAAAGCAATAATATATTGTTATATGTTTCTTTGAATTGATTGAGTGTCTCATGAGATGAGGCGATTGACACAGAATATTGTGGATATTGATCTTGTTCCCTGTAATGACTTTTTCAGTTTGAGATGAAAAAAGTGTGAATAATGCAGCAGCACGGCAAGTTATATATAAAAATGTCTCTCTTATACTTTGTTGAAAGTCTTGAGCAAGTTTAAGCTTTGAATCAGTGTTCCAATCAGGTCACTTTTTTTAAATATGAAATATATTGTACACATGTCCAGCATGTGTAGACACATGCACACATGCCTTCATACCATTAGAAGTGCCAATTCATTGACTGGCATGATTTTGGGAGGTGTAAGGAAACAGGAGAACACAGAAGAAACCCACACAGACAGAGAATGTGTGGAATCTGAGCTCAAAAACAAGCAAGGCACCCTGGAGCTGCAAGGCAGCTAGCCTAACTCCCCCTCTACATGAGATTTATTATGATCAGTATTGAAGATGAAACAAAGATTGATATAACTCAAGTTATAAGGTGCATGTTTGGTTTTTCTGTAGCTTGGAGACAGAAAATCAAGAAAGTTTGAACTGCTTGTGATAGTTGATGGTATGCTGCCACAGTTGAAATGGGACGTCATGTTGTGTCACAGTGAATGTCCCAAAAACACACACACATTAACCACCCCCCCCCCCCCACACACACACACACACACACACACACACACACACACAAACACACACACACACACCAGCCATCTTTCTTCTATCACACAGCAGTTACAAAACAGGGTGAGAGAAGTCTAACAAATGATAACTGTAAGACATGTGAAACCAGCCAACTGCATAACACACCTGGAGGAAACTGCTATCTATATCTATACTGAGTTCTTATAGAGGACTTTACTTCCCTATTTCCTAAAACAGCTTATTTTAACAGTTATATGTTTAGTGAATTTCAGCACTCCTGCCACATCACTTTGTGAAGTCATATCATAAAAAAGAGCTACCCATAACTGCAAAACATTACAAATAAATGGCAAGTTTCTTCTCATTTATCAATGATTCATCCAGGCCAATGATAGTAATTACATTACATTCAATACATTTTTATTTGTAATTACATCATCAATAAATATATTCATTTGGCAGACCGTTTATCAAAAATGCCAGGACAATTCAATCCATGCGCAGAGCTGAGAAGTTGAGCTTAAGTGGCTCTATTGTAGTCTTCCATTCAATAGTGCAGAACCTTGATGAATTAGCTAGTGCATTCAGTTAAATCTGATATTTCCAATAGAAGGAGCACCGATGCACTGGTCAATTAGATGTAGTGGAACAGTGGGACAAAAAAAGCTACTTAATTGGACATTTCTGTCTTGCTGCTTTACCTTGTAAATGTACAGTTAGAGCCTTTTATATTTTTCAGTGCACAGTGTGTGCTAAATGTTCTCTAACCTTTATCAGTGTGAGTTTCAAAGAATTGCATCACACCTAGCTTGGAATGGTTGGTCCTTGATCTCTTTTTCAACCCAGTAGTGTCACTAAGGTGTTTAAAACCCTAACCCCCCAACATTTCCAATATTGTTGTAGCTTAATAACTCCTACCCAAACCACACACACACACCATCATATAAAATCCATTGCTGTACTGGGAATAAACCACTACTAAACTAATATTTTCTTATATTGTGACTCTTTTCATCAATAGATGAGGATCAATTATAATAATATAGGTGCCAGAAAAGGTTCTTTAAAGTGATGTCTTGGAAAAACTTGATTGATGACACTTTATTCATCTTTGGTGATGCCACAGAAAACCAATAAAAAAAAATGTATTCAATCATTTTCATTATGTGCTTTATTCTCATAACAGTAACAGTATATCTGCACACTATTATAAGATATGTTCTTATGTCTTATGTTCTTTTACTCAAGAAATGTAAAGGGAGTTTTTTTTTACTTAAAGTAATAATTAAGCAAAGGTTTTTCGAGTACAGGAATAGTGTACATACATAAATGAGATTCCAGAAGAAGCACATATCAATATAGAGCCATGAGGAAACAAGAGAGAATGCTTATAATTAGAGCTGTGAGGCAAAATTGTTAGCCACTGTGCCATGTGGTGTAAATGATTCAGTTTATTGTGGCAGCAACAAAAGAATATTTATGGAACCAAAAATTGCCAAATTTTCAAATTATACCAAGCAAAATATGGGCTACATTGACTTTTGTACATATGCAGTACAAAGTGGTTCATATGATAAGTATAACTTGTCCAGTAGATTCAGGTTCTGACAAGTTCTAAGATGTAACAGTTATTGTAGTTAATAATCGACATTGATCATTATTACTCAGTACCATTCAACACAATTTCAGAAGGAAAGCTGGAACTCTTTAACTGTAACATGAATAAATTCTGTCTCTCAGTTATTATTATTATTATTATTATTATTATTATTATTATTATTATTATTATTATTATTATTATTATTACAGTTTATATGCAGGGCTGTCAAAATAAACACACACAATTAATCTGACATCCTAAATGTGTTCAAAATAAAAGAGACAATTTAGCTCCACAATTTCATCCTCACATAATTCCAAGAGACAAAGTTATAACATATTAACATGTGTAGACATTATTTACTCAAACGGTCAACAAAGAGCAATGATGCAAACTCACTTTTAACAGCATTCATATGTCTTTTTGGGATGAAAGGAAATAAACCAAAACATGTAGTGTGTACATACTATGATAAACTGTTTTATATGTGAACAACTAAAACAATAAAGCAAATGTGTAGTTGAGTTGGGAATGAAAGAGTTTGGCCACACTTTTATTAATATTTATAGTTACCTTAAAAAATTGTGCAGCAAGCTAGTATCACTTACATTGTAGTTGCTACAGTGAATACAGTAAGTGTACATATCCAAGTTCAAACTGCAGGATTTATTGTGATCAACAAATTAAAACAGGTTAATGTCAGAAATTTTCACCAGATAAAGATGCAAATCCAGGTGTGTGTTTTAATAGAACATAAGACATAAGACATAAAACAGCATAAACTTAAGCCCAAAACCTGGAACTAGAATTTTGAGGCATGGACTAGAGAACATAAATACATTATTTAAAAAGAGCAAAAGACAAAATCTATACCATGAATTAAAGACATAATAATAGGACACAGGTGAAATCATTTATGTGACGTGATCTTCAGTGAGGGTCAGTGGATGATTGGAAACATAGTCATATGTGTTATCAATAAATGTTTTTTTTTTATTAACACATATTATTATGAACATTTTGAAAATCAACAGATAACATTTTAAATGATATATAAAATTATATATTATTATATGTTACAACAATAAAATATATAAAAATAAAATAGAATAAATCAAACTAATGCAATACACGTTTTTATTATATTGATTAAATTAAGTATTCAATTAATTTGGCAAAAATTAAATGGATTAAATACAATTGAATAAATGGAAAAATTATATTAAATATTGTATATCTGAGTATATTATACTTATTTCAGTATATGTTTTATATCTTCTATATTCTACTTGTTTCAGCATACTTTAACAAATGTTCTATTCTTTATTGTCAGGATTTTCTACTTTTAAGAGAAATTCTTGAAGTAAAAGCTAAATAATCGATATCGCTATACTGTCGTAAAACCAGAAGTGACCTCCAAAATGCACTACAAAGCTTATTTCTGGTACGGAGTAGGCAAAATGACCCCTGTCATTGTTGTAAAGGTTTTCAAGATTAATAATAATTAAAAAATTGTGCACAAAGTGTGAGGTGGAGACTAAACAAACTTGCATATTTTAACTATGTTACACGTATAAAAAGGATTGCATTAAAGCCCTGTACGATTAATTTTGATACGAATACATGTATTGTTAGACCCCTAATATATATAAATCTGTGATTTTTTTTTTTCCAGTGCTGCAGTTCTGACCAGACAATTTTTAGAAACTGAATAAGAATATAAATGTAGATAATTTTCAGCTTAGGTTAATACACAATTAAGACTTGACTTTTCTGCTGAAAGGGTAGAATTGAGACAACAGTGCAGAGACATTATTTCTTCCTTCTTCTTTTTTTCCAATTAAAATCTGTTTGTAAACACTCATTATGCCTCTTCGTGTGAGATACAAATTCCTGATAAATGACATCTAACACAAAAACATTGCCCTCACATTTGATCAACAAAATCTTCTTTTTTTCAGATAATGTTATTTTGTATTTGGCTTAATTTCAGGGTCATTACCACACACCTCCATCTCATAATCAGTTAATGAAGTTGATGAAATTAGAATTGATTTCTAGCTTACTTTCATTTCAAAGAAGATTTCCAGTTTGTTAGCAATTTCCCAGAGGGTTAATTGTCCACCAGTTTTCTAGCATTCACCATAGCATCTTTTTTCTGGGGCAACCACGTTTTCTGATTTACTTTCACTGGTTGGTGTCAAAATAAAAATTTAGGTGTGAATGAATGTATAAGCATTGTGCCCTCTTTTTGAACATGCTCTGGATCTTTTGTGAACAGAATCAGGGTACTAAAAATGATAGAAAGAAATACATATTGTAACAGCCAGTCATCAAAATATGTGGAAGTTGTATTTTTTTTTTTGTTTGGTATTATATGACAGACTTTGTATGAAATGATACTCAAATCAAATCTAGTGGAGGGAGCTCTAGATTGGATAATGGTCCACCTCGGTGAATAGACCAGTAGCTCAGGGGTCACAGCCACAGCTTCCACAGCTTCAGGCAGAGGAGACATACTGTGCTCCCTGCCTGAGAAAGAAGATCCCTCCAGAGAGGAATGGTGAGGAGGGTGTTCAAGAAGGGCTACCAGGTTCACAAACAATGCCTGGCCATCGTGGGTCCACCAGAAGGAGACAAACTCTGTCCTGAAGAACCTTCTCCAGAACTCCCGGGACCAATGCGACAGCCTGGGAGCTGAGGGTGTAATGGAGAACCAGAGGGGACAGTGCGATGTCTCTCGAGTCGCAAACAGGTCAACCTGTGCTCTGTAAAATCTCCCCCAAATTTGAGGTCTCTCTGTCCTCAAGAGGGCATTTGCCATGTGTTCTTGATCGTACGAAGTGGATTGCCCCTTTGAGAGAACCCTGAGCCACCAGTGCAGGAGGACAAGTGGAATCACATTGGACGATGCCGCCATTAAACCCAGCAGTCTTTGAAACTACTTCACAGTGAGTGACTGGCCTTCTCTCATTTTCTTGAAGGATGTAAGAATGGATTCGACACGAGTCATGTCTAGATATGTGGTTTTCTGTAATGCCTTAACCCCAGCTCATGTGGACAAGAACAACATCTTGATGCTGGACTGCCAGTTGCTCCGATTGAGCCAGTATGAACCAATCGTCAATATAATTTAGAATTGAAAGGTTTCAGGAAGGCAAGAAATAAGTGCTGGCATTCCATCGGTACCTCCCACACCGCTCTCATGGGGCTGCTCGGTGGGTGCAGCCCCAAATGCAACCCAATACCTCACACCGGGAGGCACAGAAACAGAGCGTTGCACACCCCACCAGGAAGTGGCAAATCTGAGGACTGTCATTTTCAATAAGAGGGCTTCGACCAAAAAGTCCTGACTCAGGACATTCTGAAAATTTGGCCATGAAGGGCGGGTTGCACCGCATTACTCAGTGCCCGCCCTGCCCTGGCTTCCTCTGGACCTTGTCCATTAACCCTTCCATTAAAAGTGTTTCAGAGCACGGCCAGCTCCAGCGAGCATCCTCCTCGGTTTCCACCCAGTACCGTAGTGATCCAGGAGAACTCGCCCCTTTCTTCGAGGCTCCTAGGGCCGCTTCAAGGCATAGCCCCTGCTCTAGGCATTCCAGAGGTCAGTCTCGAGGGACTGCTACCCTTAAGAAACTACCTGGCAGCCTGGCAAGACAAGTTCGGTTTTTAATCTCTACTCTAGGTCATGGAACAAGAACTAGACACTCTCTTGAGGAAGGAGGCCATCGAGGTGGTCCCTCCATCAGACAGAGAGTCCGGGTTCTACAGACAGTACTTCATAGATTTCAAAAAGGACGGCGGGTTGCGTCCTATTCTAAGTCAGCTGAACAGCTTACTTATTAGACTCAGGTTCAAGATGCTTACCCTCAAGCAGGCCATGTCTCAGATCAGATGCGAGGACTGGCTTGTCACGGTAGATCTAAAGTATGCATACTTTCATGTAGTTCCAGAGTTCCTGAGGTTTGCTTTTGTGGCCGAAGCTTACCAGTTTCAGGTTCTTCATTTAGCCTTGTGTGAAGTAGTCAACTAAATCGACAACTGGTTGATATTTGCTGGATCAAAGCAGTTAGTGGTCCAGCATCAAGATGTCATTGTCAGGAGTTGACTGGAGTGAATTCCTGAGTTCACTGCCTGGGTTGGCCCCAGTGACAGTTTGCTAAACAGTTGGTTCCATCCACTCTAAAAGTCTAAGGTTCTGCAATTTCGGCGTATCAAGCCCCCATGGCGAGGCAATTACTGGGCGGAGAACCTTTAGTGACACGACCTAGAGCACCTGTGTGGGATCTAGCCATTGTGCTGGAGGCTCTATCTGAACCGGCTGTGCCAGGTACAAGCACTGGACGAATCCATGGAGGTAGTCAGATCGGCTGCTAGTCTGCTACAGCCCTCCGAGGAGAGACCTCCCTGCAAACAAGCAGACCTTGAACAGATAGATCATTGATGCTATTGCATCCTCTTAAGAGTCATCTGGTCTCTCTGCTCCTTTCGGGGGTCAGAGCTTACTCGACCCGGAGTGTGGCAGCCTCTAAGGAGTGTCCCTTAGCAACACTGCGGGCTGGTCCACCCCGCTGACCTTTGTCAAGTTCTATAACCTTGACATCAGTGCTACTCCTGGCCCCTCCATCCTTACGACCTAGCTGCACTCATACACACTTGTCAGGGACTGGTCAGTCCGGTGGTATTGGATTCTTGTTCCCAAAGCAGTGTAACGCAGTTACCTAAATTTTTAACGTCAATGTTACATCTGTAACCCTGGTGGCCTGAGGGAGCAAGACTCTGCGTCTCTATGCCACACTTCAGGCATCCCTGCAGCGCTTCCTTCTCTTTTACAGAAGTTGGCGACCGGCTTCACTCTATGTGTTTTTTATAGCTTTCTGGTTGTGATCACCCTGCCGGTGACACTGCGCCTTCCATTGGACAGATTACACACGTTATTTAGAGTGTAGAAAACGCGGAAGTGTTCCCAAAACGTTGCTATGCAGCGTCTCATTCTCTCAGGGAACTGGGGTTACATACTTAACCTAGAGACATTTTTAAGGACAACACAGCACCCAGGGAGAGATAGCTAGCCAGTGTCTCTTCAACCTGGGGCATCGTCCCATAACCAACTTTTTCAGTTCAACTATATTGGAATATAGCGACACTCTAGGACTGAAGAGGCGAGACTAATATGACTTGTCCCAAGACCTGGACACCTCTGTGAGCAGGTCCGGGAAAAAGGGCAGACCCTGGCTTGTGGGCAGTGACGCAGGTTGCAGAAAGTGATCATCAAGCTCACTGGATGGGGAACTTTCTGCTGATCTGCCCGCCAATCTATCTTAACCTTGGCTAAAGCATGGGTCACAATCTCCTTGAAAAGGACTACCTGAGTAGTCTCTGAGGGCTCGCAGACCTCCATTCCCCATCTCCTCAGAGGAAGAGAGGCGGAGCTGAGCGCTCTCATTGCAAAGGGAAGAAACCGCTGAAAGGTGCCCTGCCAAACCTTGCAACCGAATGCTGGAGCCATCAGGTGAGGCGGGAGAAAGGGACAAGTCTGTCCCCATGCCCTCTGCCAGGTCCATTTGTGAGCCCCAGGTCCTCTAACACTCTAACACTGCTTTGCCTAGGTGAAAGCGGGGCCAGAACCACAAGGAGCGGGAGCACCCTCCTCAAAGAGTGCTCTCCGGGAGCGGACCGATCGCAAAGACATGCGAGCACAGTCTGCGCAGCCGACTCCCTCGAGAACTGGGACGCCGGTGATGCCACACTTTCCATTGGACTGATTACACAGTTGATTCATGTGTGGACAACACAGCAGCAATCCCAAAGCGTTATTGATGCAGCTCGAGTTCCTGAAGAGGAACTATTAGATAAATTCAGCTATAAAATATTTTCACAGTGAATTGTTTTTTTCTGCAGGTCTGTAACTGCTGGAGAAAAGATGTTAATTTAAAATTTGGAAAAACTAAATGTAAAATACACTACAGAAACAATATTAGTTTTAAGTGAATACATACTGTAGGTGTTAGTCACTTACACACAAAACATGAAAGTAAAAAATATGCTTATTTTTTATATCTTTTTTGTACATTGATTAAGTATAAAATAAATTCCATGGTGGAGCCAGAGGAAGTGTATTGTTTTTATTCAAGGTTTACATTATGGTAAATATCATTGCAGGTGACAAAGCACAGACAGACACAATAAATTTGTGAAACCTATTCCCAACACTAAATAAGCAGGCAAAGGTCAAAATCAGTAAATTCTGTGACTGACTGCTGTCTGAGGTGTATTCATGCCTTATGCATTGTGTTCAGGGCTCTAGATCACTCTTGAACAGAATTAGGCACTTAAAAATTAATAAATGATTAATGGATTAAACAGGTATAACACTGTACAGATAACAACCAGTCATCCAACTATGTGAAAATAGTTGGATTTGTTTAGTTTGATATCACATGACAACTGTAAGAAAAGATACAGACAGGCAATGGTCAAAACCAACAAATACCAGAGAACCAAAAACTAGGCTAGGAACCCAAGAAGGTCATATACAACAGTTTGGAAAGAATGCTGGCAAACAGTGAATAATGAGACAAAAGATCAACAAACAGGTGACACAATGAAGTTAATCACAAGGGACATGTACTAACAATGATTAAGAGGGTGTGGATGAGACTGAAATGGTGAACTCAGGAGGCAAAACAGAAGACAGGCAGAAATGTCATATGACACTTGTTAACTTGTTTTTCACACAGAACATGCCACTTTCTTTTTTTTGGTCTATTTTATTATGCCAGGAAGGGAGATGTGTCTTAAAGCAACCACTTGTGATGACCAATTACATTTTATACCAACAAGATACCAATAAGATTATTTCTTCACAAATACAACAGAATACTTCTTCATTATTATCAACTCCACAAATCATCAGCATAAATAATCATTAGTTAAAAAGGTAAATAATATTTGTAAAAAAAACAAAAAAACAACTTGCATCTCCTTTTCTGTATGTCTTTATTTCCAATATATCCTTAAAATCTGTTAAACAACCCTTTGCATTTAGCATTCACCTACCTCTGCTATATTTTCTGAGCAGCCTTCAGATGCTGACAATAATATTCACCTTTGTTATTCTTGACATATTTGTTCTACCTGCCAGGAGACATCCACTGTGTTTCAGGGCAAAACCTTTTCAGCAATTTGCTTTTTGATTTTGTTTTTTTGATGTTTTGGATTGTTCTCTTGTTTAGAAACCTCACCTGCTGTATATTTCATTTTGCTAATTATTTTAACGATTTTTACATCCAGGGCTGTTGTAAAATGGAGGCACATTCTGTTTTTATCCATTCCAAAAACATTTGCACTCCACTGAATGTCACTTTAAGTAGAAGCAGCTGCCATATTTGACATTTTCAGTGTGTGCATTCATTTGACAGATGGATTTCACAATCAGGAAATCATACGGATTGAGTAGTTGGGGATGCTGTTAACATGTAAATGAATGAATGTAAATGAAACAGTTTAGGCAATGTCTGTCAGGTATGCTAGACTGTGGGTCGATTTTCATATCATAACAGTCCTGTATGAGAAAAATGCAGCATAATTTTATGCAATAGGCAAATTTGCGAATTGAAAGTGTGCCATGTTCATAATGTGTAAATAAATGCAGACAGAAAGCAATCATAAGCTGTGTTGCTGCTCGCCCAATGATTCACAGGGAGCTACTGCCAGGAGCTGGAGCATCGAGTTTTGGTACAAGGACAAACAAGTGTGCACTCTACAGACTGCTTTATTTTTCAGAATTCGAATTCAGCTCTAACAGCCTGTGAACAGCGATGATTTGGATAAAAATAAAAATAAAAATGACTCATTATTGCCCTTAAACCAAAATCACACAAAAAGATTTTACAATTATTTTAGCATATTGTATGCATAAATGTAACAATTGCCTCAAACTCTGCAGATTTACAGTATATCCTGTCTGACTGTGTGCCAAACTCCTATGTAAAGAAAATGGACAAACTAACATTGCAGACCTAAAAATAAGACTTAACTTTCATCTTCTGGAAATAGCTTTGCATGAAAATATAATTTCTAACATGGGCTATACATTATATGAAATAATTTAAAAAGAAAATATAGAAATTAAGTTCAGGTTGAGTGTACGTATGTGATATTTCTCAGTGTGAGATTACAATAAATGTAGGATTATTTCATAGAATTTAAAATTTAATAAATTAATAAAGCTATCCTTTTAGTGGTATTTATAATCGTGCATCTGTTTCACACTGTATTATGATGAATATGAGTTACTGTTAACACTTCACAGTTTCTTTCCAATTAAAGCACCTCACAAACCTCAGCAATTTGTCATTGATTCATATATATTATTTAAATGTATTAAGGATTGAAATGCCATATTTAATGTTGTGAAACATCTTTGAAGCAAGTAAGTCCCTGTTTTCACTTACTTAATAGCAGCACTACACACTCCTTACCCAGCTTGCCTCTCTTTTACATCTTTCTATTGAAGTTAATAAGACATAAGAATGCATAAAAAAAAGCATAAACTCACCTACAGGACAACTTACAGATGCAGCTTTGGTAGTAGCTTTGGCAGACTACTACCAAATTTGTGACGCTGAAAACTTCTTTAATTAATTGTTCAATCAATGTCTCATTTACCTAAATAATAATGCATTTAAAAATTCATAGCTCATGTAGATTATGTGGACCATGCGGCAGTTAAATGCAAGCTACTATACAAACAATAACGTAATAGAACAAATGTGTAGTAGAAATACAAGTTGTGATTTGCAGCTATTGTCAGAATTGCTTTTCTAGAATATTAGTTCTGATTAGTTCTGACAAAGTAGCACTAAAAATGATGAAAAATATTTAAAACAATTTTTATTCATTATATAATTTTTATGAATTAAAATTTTATTATATAGAAAATTGATGCTCCAAAATTAAATAAAACAAACCCAAAAACAAGTAAAATATGAATCTAAAATATTACATTTTTGGGAAGATTAATGTTTCAGTCTTCAGTTATTTATTCAATGTACAATTATTTATATGAGGTTTCCATTTATTCAACCTCTCTTGGAATTTCCATTCCTAAAAATGCTTTTGATCCCCCTCAGCCTTTTTGTACAGGCAGCTATGCAAAATTTATATTAGTTACTCCCGATAGGATGTTCATGTGACTATAAAGAAATATGGAGGCTGTGTTCCGCACTGCACTGTGATTGGATGTCTGGAAAATGGTGGCCCATGACTGTGCTGGCAGTGCGTAGCATTGTAATGAGATGCTCTCCCTCCCATCTCTCACATATCATTGAGAGGACCCTAGAGACCATAAATCTCACATCCTCATCTCATCTCATCCTGGAATCACCTTCTATTTCCAACATTGAGCTACTGCACGCTGTTCTATCACAATAGGAACCTTTTTGGCTTTGACGCTTTCCCACAGAGAATGAGTTGTGAGGTGAGCAGAGCCCTCGATCTGACCCTGCATCCACCCTCTGCCTCATTAGAATGCCCGTTTAATCTCATGGAGCACATTTCTGCAGTTACTGCGCTAGAAGAAAAAAAAAGAAATACACAATGTCAAAAAGGAAAAAAAGTCTGCAGCTTTATGGTGAGGCCTCTTGGGAGTGTAGCTGAGGATTGATGTCTTTACTGCTGCTGTAGAACCTCTGCTACCCCACTTGTGCTCATGAACATGTTTTCTTTAGTGTAGCCTTGAGCTCAGTGTGTGTGTGTGTGTGTGTGTGTGTGTGTGTGTGTGTGTGTGTGTGTGTGTGTATGTGTGTGTGTGCGTGCGTGCGTGCGTGCGTGCGTGTGTGTGTGCGTGTGTGTGTGTGTGCGTGTGTCTGTGTGTGTGTGTGTGTGCGTGTGTCTGTGTGTGTGTAGGTCTATCTAGGTCCGTGTGTGAAACGGGCATAGTGCCTGATATTGTTTATGTGTGTGATGCAGAAGAAATAAAAAGAGCAAGAGTGTTACCGGGTGCACATGTGGAATGGTGGAATGATGGGCAGCTAATGTTTGGAGTTAGTGAGATTAACGTGTCATGTATAAAGCTCCACATGCACATTCTCCCTGGCTGAGTAAAGACCTGTCTGACACATTCTTCCATACATTCGCTTTAACCAAATCTGTAAGGGAACAGCAATTTTTTTTTTTGTCTAATAGCTGCATTTAAACCTAACCTTCTTTGTGTAAAGAGAGTGAACCATGTGCTGTGTGCTGTAGCCTGATGATGATGATGATGATGAGGATGAGGATGAGGATGAGGATAATGATGACAGGCTTTTTCTAGCTGCTTCCAGATACACACCTGTGATTCTTAATTTCTATAATTCCACTTGCAAGCCAAACAGCAGGTTTTGTGGGTGGGTGCCATTCTTTGGGTAAAACAAGTTCCAAAAATCAAAATTATTTATTTATTTGTTTGTTTGTTAATTTTAATTTTTGGACATTTGCCAAATAATTGCATGACAGAGAAAAGACAGACTAGCTAAGCTTTTTTTTGCTGTTTTGTGGATTTCATGTGATTATTTTCTCACTATATTTGTGTAATCATATTTATACTATATACTGTATCTGTCAGGACAAGATTCATTTGAACTTTTTCCCCCTTTTCATATTTTCATTAAATTAAATGATATTTGAAGGATATTTTAGTTAATGTTTTGTGGGTATATATTCTATATAGTTACAGTGAATTTATATTTTATATTCATTTAATCATATCTGTCAGCATAATACAATTCATTTTAGCAATTTGTCCCTCTACAAAATTTATTTAAGGGAATTTCCAGAATAATATTGTAATTAAAACAATTTTTAAGTTCTTTTTGGCATGCAAATCTGTGTAATTATTTTATATCTGCCAAACAACTTGTAGTGTTTTTGGAGAAGGCGGTATTGCTGATAGTGCTAGAGGACTGAGCCTGAAATGCGTGAGAAGAAATGAGCTTGTGTGGGAGAGAAAGCAAAGCTGTGAAACGACTCAGGCTCCCCGGTGCTAATGCATCCTGACAGGGTGAGCGAAGAGGCAGCTCATTATTATGCCACGCATCATGAGTGTGGCAGTGACCCCTGACTCTCTCCAGCCTGAGCCGTACACCAGGCTCAAGTTCGCGGGTTCTCTGCTTCACAGCCAGCAGTCTGACAGACAGACTGATTTAGCCATTAACACGATGAGTAAAAGCATTGTTTCTTTTACAGAAGGCTGTGTTACACATTGTTTTATGTCTGTAGAGGTTTTGCTATGTAGATTAGTTTCATTACATAAGCAATATTTATGGTGACAAATGATTCTTTATTCCTTTAAGATACCAACTAAAAATGAAGAATCATGAATAGGTTGTTCAAAATGCATTAACCACTGTATTGTGTTATAAATATATATATTGAAAGTAAACAAAATGAGGTTTTCTGGACTCAGTATTCTGTAGCTAAAGCAATGTACTTAGAAAAAAGGGTTAAAACGAATTAATCATATGTGTGACTAAAATTGTAAATCTTAATAAGGAAGCTATTAGGCACATGAAGAAACTAATAAATCACTGTTTGCTGTCAACAGCATTTACCTCGCCCATTTGTAACTAGCTCGGTTTATTCTGAGAAACGACAGGATCTTTCAGAAGCTGACAGCCGCCCGTTTGGTGCCACTGATCGTTTGCTGTTCCATCATGTTGGATGCTAGATGACCAGAATGTGGCCACCTTGTGTCGCTGAAGATGAAATGGCTTGGTCTTCATAATCGCTCACCCATGACAAGGCTGCACAGAGAAGGCAGCTCCTCTGTGTTTGACAAGCCCTAATAACTTTATTGAATGGATGAAATTTCAGAGTGGCAGGGGGAGAAAGGATCTGACCCATCCCATTTACCTGCAGAAGATAAGGATGGGATAACTACTGAGCTCATTTGACCATTTTACAATGGGTTAGAATATTTTCTCCATTGCTGAAGGGCTGATATATCTTTCCAAAGCCATCCTAATTGGCCCCCAGCCAACTTAACTGACTTCCCAGGTGTTGGATTACCAAGTAACTATAACCATAGAACGGAGGCTTCAAACCATTTCTGTACTTCTTAATACAATAATCCCACTATTTTCTCTTCAAAGGGACTATTCCCTATTAATATGTCTATCAAAAGTTCTTGAGGATGACTGGTATTATCAGGCAATAGAAAAAGGCCACCTCTGGCCCTGTGACTTTATTGAAATCTGTCTTTTGGCTTCATTCATGCTCATGAGCTCCCACAGGAGGGTCGGGTATCTGTCAGAAATTAAGGCAGGCATTTCTTTTTCTTGTGTCACCACAGACCATGTCATGCCTAGATCTCTGCTTGTGTCGGGGAAATCCCGGCTGGTTTCATGTGATGAGGAGCATGCTGTTGTCTCTGGAACACATAGCTTCTTAGATCACGACATCTATGCAAGCTTACGCTCCTCCTCAGATCTGA
Organism: Silurus aristotelis; assembly: GCF_946808225.1. Classification (NCBI taxonomy): domain Eukaryota; kingdom Metazoa; phylum Chordata; class Actinopteri; order Siluriformes; family Siluridae; genus Silurus; species Silurus aristotelis. The sequence goes on from NC_139589.1 coordinate 12,772,411, forward strand.
ACTCCCAATAGACCTGTCCTTAACAAGTGCCTTTTTTCAACAGTTGAAATGCTTCCTATTAGAAGGTGAAGAGTGTAAACGCTTAGTCGGGGTATGTCGAAACACATATTTTTAGCCAAATGGAAAAAATGGACTTTAATGTTGTACATTTTATTTACATTTGTTGAATTTGATGGTAAGTTTAACTAATAGCTTTCAACTGAAATGTAACAGCTCAGTACCTTCTGCATCTCTGTAACATTATATTTGCTAATAGATTTGGACAGATTAAGTAACTCGCTGTGCATATATTTTACAAGGCTTCCCTTCATCCATCTGTATCCAGTTCTCATGCATTTATTTTTTGCTGTTTAAATCGAGTTAAACAATCTCTGTGGGTTTGATACAACTGATGCTGAAGGAAAGTCCTGTAATACTCTCAGACTTGGATTTCTTTATCTGCTCCACCGTCATCCGAGAATGTGTTCAGGGGCCAAGACTACCCGGATGAAGTCAGTCGAAACTAATATATGAGCTAAGCCAAGCTAACTGAATGAATCCTGGGTTTTGTTTTCCGAATCTGGCTCTATCAGCTGTGCGGTCTACAGTGCAAAGCTTTTCTCCCCCTTCCTCTTTCTCCATCAAAGCCATGTGCTCTGTCGCCTCAGTAATGTTAAACTATGGTGAGAACTTCCCATGCTGGAATAGCAGACATTCCAATGTCAGCAGCACTCTCGTTTTAAACAATGAGCCTAAACAGGAGAGGCTGTATCAGTCACAGATGCTGGGTACCACACCGCATCTGAAGACATGCCACTGAAAACATATACCTGCTCCTTACCGCCTTGTCTGTGAGCAAGAAAGAACTGATGTGCATGAACCAGGAGTCACCTGTAGATAAGAGAGGTCAGCAGGGGTGCCACACACAGACTCAAAAAATAAATTACATCTGTTAGTACAAGTGTGCTCAATATGACATATACGCTATAACCCTATACTACATGTTTTTTTTTAGGGTTGGATGTTACGTATACATTTAACAAAGTCAGTGACTCTGGTACAAGTTAGCAAAAGTTAGGTGCCCAAAGCCAAAAAATAAAATGACAACTCGCTTTCTGAATACATGTCTCTTTTGTGCTGATGAGCAAACATTTCATAGAGGCTACCAGAATATCATTAGGTATTCCAAAAATCTGAAATAGTTGAGATATACTAAAAATACATACTATACAATTGTATGCTGTGTTTATAATAAAATGTATATCAATAGAAATAACTTTATTATAAATTTATTTAGCAAATTTGTATGTTTATTTACTACGATCTGTGAGATGTGAGTGCATATATTTGATACAACATACTGAAAACATATTGTCTAATGTAAAAGTGTAATTTTAAATGTTACAATACATTTGACGAAAATAGCCAGTGTAAAGGTTTTAGGAGGGGTATATTTGTGCATTTTCTTGTTGTTGTTTCAATCCTGAATCTGGGGCTCGAGCTCCGCCTCTGAAGCAGACAGGGTACAATTATCTCCACGAGTCTGAAAATAACCTCTCATGTTAATAGATAAGGCCTTTATCAACTCATTATTGTGGATGAAATAAGCTCTTTTATTTCTCATTGCTGGGTAATTGCATGATTCAGTACGCACTATATTATCACTGCCTGTTTATAGGGTACACACTTACTGTTTATGTGCCGATAACACACAATTGTTTAATAACTCATTGTTGCTGTGTTTTTTTTCAAAGCAAATTATCCCAAAGCACAACAATAGCACAATAGCACTAAGCATGTTGGACAAAGTTAAAATGTAGCTGTATATTGTGAATGATGCTGATCTGCATTAACCTCTTTTTTTTATTGAAGGAAAGGGCTGTTCGGGGATAAGGATTGTTGGATGTGATGGCTCAAATGTAAAATAGCAATAGAGGGGTTGTACAAATGTAGCTCTCACTTCTGAAATTCTTACAAGGCAGCTACTAATGATTAATAAATTAATTCACTAAAAGCACTGACTATCCCTTAATGAACATGTCCAACTTTTTGTTTTTTATTCTGTGCCATTATAATAGTCTGCTAAGTAAACAGTATCTGTTCTAGTGTTGTATTCTCAATGATTGCTGCTATCACAACTATAAGACACACTCACACTCTTATCTGGATCAGCCATTTTCACTGCAACACATGCGACTAATCAATAACAAACCTCACTCCTCTTCAGTCACAAACCATCAGTGACCTTACAGCCACACTCATCCATCACTCCATCCATCTCTCCTTCACACTATCTCTCCCTCTTTCTCTTCTCTTGACACCCCTGAACTTTCCATCCATGATACTTTCCAGTTCTCCTGAATCCAGCTGGAGTCTCTCACATTAAGAGTTTCAGCTGCTTGAGCCCGAGCTTGTTGAGATACACACACATAAACGAGTTTTCCAGGGAGCTGATAAACATTGCCAGAAGGAGTTCATTCAGCGGGGGAGAGCACTACATGCAGAGCAGTCCATGGATATCCAGCGGTTTGGCAAAGACACATTAGCAGGATGGGAAGGAGAAAGCAGCCATGCTAAGTTTTGGTTTCTCACAGTTTTTTAGCAGAACTGAAAATTAAATGCAAAATGTGGCAAGAAAAATGATCTAATTTGCACAATTTCCTAATCAGGTTGCTTTTTTAGCTTTGAAAAAGAATAAAACCAAATAAAAGTCATTACTAAACTAAACATTTCTTTATATTATTATGGGTGGACTGTTTAAATCTGCCTTTAATATGCAAATAGGATTAAAAGTTAATAGCATTGTTTTACAATATAATAGCATTGCACATCATGAAAACCACATTTAAAATGAATATCAATTAATTGATTTATGCAATAGTTTTAATGATCTAAAAGTTTTACCATAGCATTCTATAATTGCTATCTAAAATAAGCTGATCTCATTTTCCATTACAGCAGTTCTGACAGTAGTGCAGCTCCAAAAGACAGCATTATATTCATTTGCTCGTAAATACCTTATCGTTTCTATTTTAACAGCTCATTTACAGGAACTGTACATTTACAGTATGGCAGATGCTTCACTTAATCTAAAATGAATAATAAACAGATTACTGCAGCTTAACAAAGAAAATAAATAGGGTTGTGGTGCTGCTTTCTCTGAGGAGATATTTATTTAACATTTATGAAATGTTAAAAGTCTGCTGTGTCAGGGTAAGTATGAGCTGTAATGTAGCGATCTTCTAAAAAAAACCTTTTTAAAAGGAGTTTATGCTTTGTGGTTTCCTGGGTAACATGACAACCTATGTTTATTTTGTGTTATTAACTTCCAAAAAGAGAAGAATGAGAGAGGCTGGTGGAAGTTTTAGTTCCTATAAAATAAATGATTTTACAGCAGCGATTATATGTTCGCAAAAATAAATGTAATAATAAATGAATTCAACACATTATGTTTTAAATAATGTGGAAGTGTGAAAGCTATAAACAAATTAAACGTTCACGGTTTGTGAAGTAATTAAATGAGAATGTGTCTTCATTTTATGTTAATCATATTACATTTACAAGTATTCTGGCTGCAAAGCATGGAAAATCAACCTTATAGAGGTGGATTTAACAAATGCAAAAGGAATTGTCTAAAATGTCTGCCATCAAAACAAAATCTTGGTTGCCTGACAAAGGGTATATTATAAACAAGTTAGCATGCAATTTCTGAAGTGTTCAAAGTGAGAATTAGCACACATAAGGATATGAGCACTGGGTTGTGTCAGGATGGCAGTTCTTGTGGGCTGTTTCTAGTGTGCAGTGGATAGTTCTTAACAAAAGTGGTCTAACAAATTACAACCAGTGAACCAGTGTCAGGGTCATGGGTACCCAAGGCTCACTGATGATGAGCATTATAACTAGACTGGTAAATGGAGCAGTGGTAGAAGTTATCATGGTCTGATCATGTTTTCCATTATTTGGTTGACCGTGTGCATATGCCTATAAAATCTAAACAAGCATCTATAAGATGTGCTTTACTAAGACATTAAATGTATCTACTCCCCACCTCGCAAATTGAAAGACTTAAAGTATCTGCTGCTAATTATTTCATGCCAGATTCCACACATTTAAAGGTCTTGTAGAATCCATGCCTCAAACAGGTAGAGCTGTTTTGTTGGGGTAAGATTTTGGGTACAATATTGGGATGGTAGATTTAATGTCATGGTTGATCAGTACAACTGAATGTAGTTAGAAGGTCATGTTAATGCATTTTATTTTGAGGTGTGAAATAGACTTCTATTATAAACTAGCTACAATAGTGTGAAAAGTAACAACCCACTTGTATATTCTGGTTCCCTGCATTTAAAGGACATTGTGTATTTAATTATTATTATATATATATATATATATATATATATATATATATATATATATATATATATATATATATATATATATATATATTTTAAACGATGCATTTAGCAAACTCAGCAAAATGCTGTAGACTGGAAAGTACTAATAATATTACATTTTATAAGATTTGCAAAGCTGTCTGTACAAATCTGCTCACCATTCACAAACCACATAAATACTGAATATGCTTATCTTTAGTAATTGCATTTTGGAAAAGTATTTTCTTTGAAAGAAGCTTATTGGGGGATGTAAAATATTTTTTAAAGACCCAGATTGTGCAGTTATTATGTGATTACCTCTAGCTTATCCCTCACTAATGGAATGAGACTCTGGAGCAATGTCCTTTATGGTACAAATAAGCTGGGGGTCTCATGACAACTGCTATTGTTGCATATCAATACTGGTGTAAACTGAGAAACGCTTTTAATGCACTTATAATCTCTTTTATTTCCCTGGCCCATAATATCCACATCAGACATTTGCTCCCAGCTTTAATCTACAGTTGTGTATGAGAAAAGGTTGGGATGGCAGCCGTTCTTTCAGACTCTTCTGTCTAAATAAAGACCCCTTTGTCTTGAGCACTGTAGACCTACAGTACATCAGTAGATGGAAGCGAGACAGAGGCAATACCCTGGGGTAAGATGAAGTGATCTGCAGTTTCTGGTAGACAAAATGGAATACTTCCCACCAGTAACATATGTAACCGTGGTTTTGCTGAAGATATGTAGTTGTTAATATATTTGTCTCGACAGGAAAAATTCGATGTTATCTTAATTTGAATAATTTCATGTTGAGCAAAGGCATTTATTTTTTGCTTAAAGCTTATGTTTGGCTTAACATATTTAACAAATTAATTAAACAATAAATTCGTAAGAAACAGTTAATACCATTGTATAATTCTTGATTGGTCAGAAGGTGTTGATTAATTTCGATAACAGCAGGTCTTACGGAAGCGCAGGCACAAATCCAGGTTTAGTGTATATTAATTTATTTGCTTAAATAGGTTACTGTTTCCATAGTAACAACTCATTTACTATACACTTCACAAACAGATTAAAACATGCAATCAGTGTAATGGTGTTTACAGCTGACATTGCAATCAATGTTAATTTACCATTTATGGAAGAGTCTCCAAATGCATTTGAAGCACTCAGTTTTCCATCAGTGGAATGTTGTCACTGGTCAGGAGGAGTTTATGTTTTGTGGTTTTTCAGTGACATGACATATTGCACTTTTTTTTTTATGTTATTCTCAATTTCAAAAAGAATTCTTAGAGCTGTAGAAAGTTTTCTGAAGATGTTCCACAACATGCAACTATAAATTTACAATATGTCATTCTTTGATAAACAACACACTGTTAGCGTTGCCAAATTGCTGTATTATAGGAAAAATAAAATACATGCTGTTATTGGAAAATAAATCAGGCTCGGGTTGATAACTGCAACTCCGCTCTATCACACTACCTCATTGTTGATTAGTTCCTATAAGTGTTTGACAGGTTATTTTATTCCTTATATGGCAGTGTCTATTTATTTTTTATTTATTTATATATTTTAAGAATACTTCTAACTTATAAGTGTACTTTTGTACTTTTCAGTTTGAAGTTATATATTTCCAAAGCAGATTTATTTAGGATGGCAGCATTGAGCCAATTTATAGTTTCAGATATTTAATCTTGTGGAATATCTGGTAAAACAAGTCCCTGTTGTAAACAGTATATTTCATGCATTACTGTGTCAGCAGTGAATAAGGTTTCCAATTGTTTTTGCAACCAAACATTAAAGAGCGGTGTCGCAGAGTCACATCACAGTCATGGGATCATCATCATCAGATGGAAAACTGTTCGTTTTCCATCTGATTCTTTCTTTGTCCAAAATCATGCAAGTATGCAGACTATTCTAATGTGCCCCTAGGTATGCCTGAATGTGCATTAGTGGTGATTTGTGATGAACTGGCGTTCAATCCAGGTTGCCAATGTTTCCTCGACAAGAGGACACTTGGATAAAGTGCATACTTAAGATCAACAAATAAATGAAGTAAGATTACAAATAGATGTTTGCATGTTATCCATTCAGACTGGTGGACCATGCAAGATGCTCCAAAGTGGACAAGCCATTCCTTTTTAAACTATTTTAGCTAAGACACATTTCAGACACATGCTACATAGTGTATTATTATTTAGGCGATTGTTGACAAGGCCAGAGCGAGACATGGCCTAAATTATTTACTAGATTAGCTTTGAACATCTGGAAGTGCAGCTTCCATTCAACATATATCCCTGTGTAGACTATTGATTAGGGATCGAGTCTACCATCTACACAATGGGTGCTGGTGGTGTTTGGGGAGGGGGCTGGGATTCTATCATGAAATATATTTGTTTTATTTATGCTTATGCTTTATTGCCTGCAAATAAACGTTAACACAATAACCCGGGTTGCTGCATATGAATGAGAGTTTTGCTTAAAGATGGCAATATTGCTTCGGTGTAAATTGCGATCTCTGTCCCCCGTAGACAGAGGTGGTCGATGGGTCCTCCTCTCTTTGAAGCAGCCTTGGTTTATATTGTATGCTTTACTGGAAGCTTCTGTCAGACTGGCCATTTTGTCAGTGACATGTTTTACTACTGTAAATGAAAACACAGCCTGCAGTGTGTGTGTGTGTGTGTGTGTGTGTGTGTGTGTGTGTGTGTGTGTGTGTGTGTGTGTGTGTGTAAGAGAGTCATTGTTCTAAGTAGACACACACACACACACACACACACACACACACATATATATATATATATATATATATATATATATATATATATATATATATATATATATATATATATATATATATATATATATACATACACACACACGTGTATGTATATTCGTGTATATACACATTGTATAAATACAATACACACAAACATATGCATGCTTTTCCACAGGCTCCACTGCAGGGCGTGTGTGGGCTTCTCAAACCCCAAACACACCTAGAGGTGTCAGTTTCAGTGCTGTGTAACAAATCTGGCAGAAGGAAGTGATAATATCTGGTGTAATTACAATTTTCAGCTCAGTGACACAACACATAGAAGACCTGTATGTAAAAAATAACTTAAGAAGTTAAATCTTGCTACTGGTTATGTGATTTTACACAAATTTAACAACATTTATTTTGACATACTTGTCTTACAAGGAATGTGCTTTAAAAAAAAACCTTATATGCAGCGTTAGTTGAGGAACAGCAAAATCTGTTCCTATACTAACAAATAACATTTATTTAGCATGTTCAGTAACATTTTCTACAGGTTTTGATGCAACACTACAAAAAAGACGTTACAATGTTTCTAGTGATTTGCTTAAACTGTGTTCTCACCCAAAATACTATTTGTTTTGTTTTTATTTTGTTTGTTTAGGTTTTCTTTGCTTTTTTAATAAGTAATTTTTTTTATATATCTTTAAAAAGTTTAATTTAAAAAATACCAATAATTGCTTTCTAATTTATTCGATTATTTGTTTGTCTTATTTGTTATTTATATTATTTGTTAATTTTTACATGCGCCTCCAGTTATCAAGGTCCAATCCTGGTAACACTTTGCAAGACTGCACCCAACCAGACCACCATAGGGCTCAATGCAAACAAACATTTACATCTAATGGCAATTTAGTGTATTCAAGCCACCTATCTGTGTATTTATGGACAGTGAGAGGAAACCAGAGAACCCAGAGAAATGCAAACATGTGAAAATATGACACTCTAATGTGCCAACAAGGCACTCCATTCTGTGCTTTAAATAAGAAACCTGTTGTTTCAAAGTAAAATGTACCAAGCTAGAATGTAGTTAATGACTTGTGCTATCAGTTTAACAAAATAAGTAATTATGAACTTTATTTTTGACAATTTATGGATGACAATAAAACAAACCCACCAGGAATATGAAAATATGCTGCAGTTGAACTTAAGAATTACTAACAATAACAATTGTTGCTATGATGAATATCTAATAAAAATGTCCAATTCATGTGTGATCATTTTATAAACATGAAGAACACAACCCACCTTTTCCAGTACATTGCACATACATGATGATACAACTGAATAGCTTTAATTAATGTCCATGTCTGACATGAAGACATTTTTTTAGCTCTGCTTCCACAGAATGATTTGCAACATGAAAAACATCCTAAATCTGGATACCTTGTTAATTAGTGAAAGATAAGAATATAATGAGCAGATTAGATGAGCTGATAGGAATATATGATAACTCAATTAAGCACTCTTTACAAAATGTTGTGAGGAGAAAAACGTTGAATTGGACGAGCTACAGCAGCGGGAGACCACATCATCTTTACTCCTATCAGCCAAGAACAAAACTCTTGTGCTTTTCAACTGACACAATAATGGAGAGTATGTTAAAACATACCTAATAATTATATCAAGGCAATGAACTGCTACCAAGCTTGGCTGAATCTGTGCCAATGATAGTTTCCGATTTTCTTGTCTGAAAAGAGTGGAGACTAATGCAATCTTCTGCTGCTGTATTCAAACCACCATACACTTTAATATATGCATGCTACTATGTTGTAATGACTGATTATATGAGCTACTATATCCTTCCTAAGAAGTTCTTTTTTGCAGAATAAATGTTTCTGGTTTTGCACCATTATTAAAAATCTGGGGAAGGTTGTGTGTCAAGGCACCAAGTGATCAGCACTTTCTGAAATATAAGCCAATCTGGTATCTACACCATGCCACAGGTAAAGTCACAGAGATCACACTTTTCCCACATTATGACATTTTTTGCTACCCTCAACTGAAGCTGAAGATTTAGATTTTGTATTATGCTGCTCCCGCATTATTGTCTGATTAGTTAACTGTATAATTGTGCAGTGGACCGGTAATACAGGTTTATCTAACAAAGCAGACAATGAGAGACTATTCCTCAGTTGCCTGGGTGGAGGTTAAATTTATTAACTTGAACATGATTCAACAGCGGTTTACTCTGTTTGATTTTCTGTACTTTATAAGGCTTTTTTGAGGGTTTATTGGATCGTTACTGGGTGTTACATAGGGAAAGATTTAGTAGGGCTTCTCAAAAAAGTAGGGCTTTTCAAACTTATTATAGTCACCTCTCCTACTGTATATATAAATAAGTGACCATAAGATTAATAGGTGGCTTTGGAACATCCCTTTCCATATTTTAACAATTTACTCTTATAATAACCACCACTCTCTGGAAGGATGCTAGACTAAATTTTGGAGTGTGCGTGTGTAGATTTGAGCTCATTCAGCCACAAGCGCATTAGTAATGTCAGGCACTGATGTAGGGTGATGAGACCTGGGATGCATTCAGTGTTCCAATTCATCCCAGAAGTTGAGGTCAGAGCTCTTTAGCAGGTCAGTCAAGATCTTCCCCTTCAAAACTTGTAAACTATGTCTTCATGGATCTGGCTTTGTGCAAAGAAGCATTGTCATGCTGTAACAGGTTTGAGTTTTCCAGGTCAGGTGAAGGGAAAGTTTCATGCACCCACCTCCGAAGACACCCTATACATATGATTTCATGCCAATGTATTAAAAGTTAGTATTTCTGGACTTTAAAACAAATTAACCAATGCTTTTTGGGATCCATCAGAGGAATATTATCATGACAGAAATTCACAAGTTGTTTCATATGAATATTCTCTTTCTGTTCATCTTTACGTGTGTCATCCTACTGTCTTTTATTTTTTATTTTTTTAAATGGTTAATTTAGTTCATTATGTATGTAATTGCTTGCATGATTTAAGTAACTAAACTTTTTGTAACTGAGATCTACTTCTTGGGTACCGATTAATGTGAAGGGCTACCAGTTTGATACACACAGTTTTCAGTTTGATCTGAAATAACACATTTGTTTAATCTACCTTTACCTTTTAATAATAATTAATTATATTCATCTATGTGAAGACACTGATCATGTTAATAATTTCTCATAATAATTATCAACAATGATTTAACAAAGTAGGAAACAGCTATTTTTAGAAAAGGCCTGCAGGATACTCATGTGGTCCTTGCGGGCTACCTGGTGCCCACGGGCACTACGTTGGTGACCCCTGATTTAGGGTCTGTGCAGCTCAGTGGACACAGTCCTTCCTTCTTTAGTGGCTTTTGGAAAGCAAGAACATTCCGCCATACAGACCAATAAGGCCTAAAGGGCGCCCCCTCCCTTCTGCTCTCTGCTCTCTGCTCTCTGCGCTCTCTCTCTCTCTCTCTCTCTCTCTCTCTCTCTCTCTCTCTCTCTCTCTCTCTCTCTCTCTCTCTCTCTCTCTCTCTCTCTCTCTCTCTGTGTGTGTCTCTCTCTGTCTCTACACGCGCTCGGTGCTTCACTCCGACCAGCTACAGTGCTGTGCGCCATGCACTTTCTCTGTACCGCCGCTCCGACTGACTTACTTTACGCGTTTCAGGATCCGTAAATCCAGTCTGCTGAGAGCGACTCGGAGGTGCTTTTCAAGCCGCAGATCAGCGTTTTTTTGCCTGTTGTCCGTTTCCTCTCGTTCTCTTTCATTTTGGAGGCGACACGGAGAGCACCGGGAGCAGCTCACGCTCATTCTGCCCTGGTGATTTCTCAGGCATGTGTGTGTTGCTCGTGCGTGCTTACATGCGACATGTTTTAATGGACAAGTTTGCTTCTCTCCCGGTGTGACCAGGTACAGAATAAATCAGTTTGGAACGAGGAAGTAGAAGGGATTGTAAAAAAAAAAAAGTGACTGGGAACAGCTTAAATCGATTGGGGTTGGGTTGGATTTTTGTGTTTCTTGTCTCTCTTGTTGACTGCACCTGGAAGGGATGCGCTTCCACTCTGATCGGACTACACACTGAAAGCCGGCAGGGACACGCAGTCACTGCAGCGGTGCTTTAATCACGCAGTCACATTCACGCAATTCTGCTTTGGGACTGGAGCAGTTCTTGGATCTCATCGGACTGGGAACAGTTTATACGCAGACCTGTGGAAGTGTTCATTGAGGGGGGAAAGGTTGATCACATGTGAGTTGGCTCACCGGTGTGAGGTTTTACTTTCTGCTTCTGGCGCTCGTGCCCTGGACAGACCCCGGTGCGTGTCCGTGTCAGGACTGAGTTGCGCGCTCCTGGTTGTTGGAGATGGCTCCGGTGGGGATGCTGCTGATCGCGGCTGTGCTAATGTGGGTGTCGGTGCTGGCTGAAGAACCCGCCGCTAAAGTCGTAGCCGACCGATACGCCGTCTACTGGAACCGCACGAATCCCCGGTAAGTGCGCGCGGACACGACACACACACACACACACACACACACACACACACACACACACACACACACACACACACACACACACACACACAAACGGGTTAACCCCGATCTCCTGCAACTAGTCCTGTACACATGAAAATCAAATTCACTATGCTCTCAGAAACTAAGCTTCCAAAAAGAACTGGAACATCTGGGACCATGCATGGGTTTTTACCTTGTAAGTGGTCCTTATGCAATTACATACTACATTAAAATAGTTCTAAATAGTGTATACACACAGGATGGCAGCACCACGGCGAAAGGCAGAAGTACAGTTTGGTGGTTTTCTTTGAAAATCTTTAGCAGTTTCATTTTCTTTTGTACACATTCATGATTATGGACTTGTGCAACAAGATTCACAAAAAAAAAAAAAAAAAAAACCAAAAAATAATAAAACTTTCAGAATAATTTTTCTCGATCCCTTGTAATGTCTTTGCTTTATTTTGTCTATCAAACCCTCAGCGAAGGGGTGTAAAGAACACCTAAAACACAATATTCACTGCAGTATTTTGAAGCTTCCAGGCTTTGCGAAAACTATTCATTCAACAACAGGATTTTTTTCTGTTCAGATGCTATTCACCTTGTTTTTGCTGTGTATAGCTTACACATGTTCTTACCTGGGTTTCAAGGTACAAACCCAAATATGCATCTTCTGTAACTTTATTAAGAGGAACATAATTACAGAGTAATGTTGTTGAGGTTGTACAGATGTCTCTTACCATTGAAGGAACATTGTCTGTACTTGGTTGAACCGAATGCTGACAGTGTAGGAACCTCAATGCAAGGTCCCTTTAGGCATTGAAAACTGTATATACACATGATTAAAATTCACAAGTTTCTTATGACAGAGTTGCGCTTTAAGAGAACTCAGCAAAACGCTTTGCGAAGATGTTCCCATAGGGTAGAAATTTCCTCAATGTATCTGATTCTTACAGTCCATGACGTGCTACAACATTGATGCTTGATAACAGAATGCAGTAGAGCTTTCTAACCAGTTGTCTGCAATAAATACATAAATGCTTAATTACCTAAGAAAAGAAGACTTTGAAGTCACTCTGTATAAAAATATATATATTTTAGTTATCTTACTGTTTCTGTAATTAATGCTGGAGTCAATTTTATATGTATCAAAATAATAATGCAATATTGCCCAAACATAGCAGCAGAATATGAAACATTTTCAATTAAATTGCATAGGATTGATTTTATTTTTTGCCGGCACAAATGCACACGCACGCACACACACACACACACACACACACACACACACACACACACACACACACACACACACACACACACATGCACACATCTAAATTCCTCATTAACAGTTTTGTTGTTCTAATGATGGTCAGTTAATCAGGTATACAATTTAAATGTTGCTCTCAAAGATGCACATCAGAATGAACATCAGAATGTTAAGGACTATAAGTCTAACAGTGTTACATAGAATAAACATAGAATGCACTCTTGAGCTCAAAAGCACTGTTTAAAAATGATCTACCTTACCAGTGCAGCACTTGAAAAACTTAATGGTACTTATTATTAATGTAATAATAATAAAAATAAAATTGCAATTTTATTGCAATTGTTGTAATAAAACAAGATTTTGATTATGTATTGATCTTTAAAATGATAGGTCATTGTGACGATTTGAAACTCCAGTACATATTTCGATGACTTTTATTCACTCTAGATTTTTTTATTTTATTTATTTTTATTCATAAAAAGCATTGCTGTTTTTGCAGATTGACCAATTAGGGTCAATCAGGTACAATTAGGGTTTGTTTATAGATAATTTTTAACTGGAAAGCCTTCCTGGTGTTTTGTTGTATTAGTGTGCCTGGGTAACTGAATGTAGACATTTATAACAAGGATCTCTTTCTGTGATATACTCCTTAATGGTAAACTCTGTATATTATTAAATTGAATTTTGACATATTTATGGATCAGATGATGTCATGTGTGATGTCAGATAACAATGTTTTTCCATATGCAAAATCAAGTAGCTCAGTCAGGATTATTTCCATTTTAGGCTCGTTAGCTGGAAAGAAAAATAATGACAAACAGGGCGTCTACGCAGCAACAGCTTTTTTACCGATTCGGCACTAATGAAAGGGAAAAAGATATTATTCAGTATTGAGTCAGTACTGAATCTAGCATCAGCTATAACTCTTAAGTTTTTTGTGCTTTTGTAACTGTCATTTAAAATGCTGCTGTTATTGATTTAAAGTAGATATGTAATGATGATGAGTTGTATAATATATCGCGATATTTGAAGTAACTAATATTGTTATTGTACTCAGTTAAACATCAGGAAGAGACTGCAGAGACAAGCTTGATTTAAGACGGTGTCTGTGCTGCTAGGATATAGAGTCCAGGTAGCATCAAAACTTTAAAATTGTTATATACAAGTACTTTCTTGGGACAAATATCAAGCATCATTGCTCATGTATTAGAGCAGGCATTTACACGTTCAAAAGCAAATAAAACATAAACAGAACGAGTATGCTTACTAAACTGCAGAATCTAGATGTATTGATTGATTTATTTTCATTGTATACATTTAAACAGATGAGTATAATGAAATTAAAATGCGTAAAATAAAATGTTTAACGAAGAGACCAGCTAAGAATTAAATTATTGTTTCAAAATTAACAGTTTATTTTTAGGGATGGAATAAGGGACACACAACATAATTTTCTAATATTAAATATATTTAGAACAACTTTTCTTGTTTTTTTTTAACGTATAAAAATGTAGAGTTTGGTGACATTTTCTTAAAAATTAACAGTTTATTTTTAGGGATGGAATAAGGGACACACAACATAATTTTCTAATATTAAATATATTTAGAACAACTTTTCTTGTTTTTTTTTAACGTATAAAAATGTAGAGTTTGGTGACATTTTCTTCAAATGGAGGTTTATTTGGTATTTATGAAAGGAGTTTCCATTTACAGCATTTGGCAGACACCCTTATCCAGAGTGACTTACAATTATCTCATTCATACAATTGAGCAGATGAGGGTTAAGGGCATCGTTTAAAGGCCCAGCAGTAGCAGTTCGGTGGTGGTGGGATTAGAACTCATAACCTTCTGATCAGAAGGCCAACATCTTAACCACTGCGCTACCACATCTAGTAACAGCGGTAAAGCTGTAACTGAAAGCTTTCCAATAAAGGAAATCTTTGTTTTAGAATAGTTAACACTTTGTGGGTTCTCTATCGTTTGTCTAACATGACACATGGAATTTTTTTGATTGTTTTGTTTTGTTAACTTAAGAGATAAAAGTATATTCCTTCCTCCTTAACTCCTCCATCAATGATGTTTTATTTTTAAAAAGATGTTAAAAAAACTAAAAAGTAAGGACGAAATCTCCTAAAACTAAGTGAAACTTATCTGAAACTTAAAAAAAAAAAATTCAAATAAATAACCTTTTAGTGAAAAAAATATATTAAAATTAAATGTACATATACAATGTGACTGAGTTTCCTTTGACTGTGTATAGAACCATTACACTTGCCTTGTAGTTTGTTGTAGTAATGTCGTTTTTCATACTAATCAATGTCAATTTAATATAATGCCTTATTTATTTATGACAATGTTCTCAATCTTAATAAAATGTTTTAAAATGATATGTAAAAAACCCCCAGCACATTACTAGTTCAACAATGTGACACTGCATAAATGCATACTTTTAAGTCTATATAAGGCATCAAAATATTGTCTTGAGGCAAAGCAGAGCCACAGGGTATGTTTTTTTTTTTTTTTTCAGTTGTAGCGATGAAAATCACAACCAATTAGTCATTGATTTTTTCAAAATATTTATTAGTCTGTTTGACTGGTCTGTTGAACTTAATGAATTTAATCCACACCTCAATAACTGAAAAACAAGGTGCCAATAAATAAAGTTGGATTGGTAGAATGTTCATGAAAAACTGCATGGCTCTTGTAAATAAAGGAAATATTTGTTATTGTACCCATTCGAATTATAAGGCTGATCCTTGAAAGTTTGTAAAAATCTGTGAAGTTTGTTTTGCAGTTAACGGGTCCCTGACTGCAAAAGGTTTGCAAACCCTTGCTTGTAGGAGGATTATATAACTCTTAAGTATCCCATCCTTTTAGAAAAGTTTGGCCCTGAGAACACATTTAAACTGGCAGCCGTAGTGTTCACAGCTCTTTGCAGGAGTCCATAGTTTGTTTCTGAAACGAGCTCTTCCCCATTCCCAGGTTTCTTGCTCAGTTGCCATGGGGCTTCCTCAGCTCCCTGTTCCCTGTGCCCCATGCTGAGCAAACACAAAGGCTGAGGCCCGGAGTGGCCCTGAGCAGTGGTGCGGCCCAGCCGGGGGTTTGCTCATGAGAGGGGCGCATGCCGAGCTCGCGCATTTAGCACTAACAGCACCAGGGTCTGTGTTAACCATCAACTAAGCAGCCCTGGGCTCTGGGTAGGGTGCAACCTCAGGGCAAACCTTGTCTTAGAGGCTGTGCACGCACAGGGGTGCTGGCTCTGTGAGTGTGTGTTAGTGGCACCCTGCCTGCATTTTATCTTGGCACAATGAGGCCCCTCTGGTAAATAAATGAGCTACTCTAAATGAGTGTCTCTCATTCGCATTCATGCGCTCACCCAGTGGCCTAATCCAAATCTGACTGAGCTGAATAATGTAGCAGTGCTGTCTGTCATGACCTTGGGGCCCCGAATCTGGCCATCCGTCAGTCATAACCCCACCCGAAATGAGTCACGATCGCTCCTCATTAACAGACACTGACATGAAAGCTACATGCTATCAGCAGACCATTAAACTTAAAAAAATAAATAAAAAATTACAATTTGTGGATGCCGTGATGTTTTAATCTCTAATTATTTAGTATTTTGGATTCAAAGTCATGTTTCGTGACTTTTTCTGCCTTCCATCCAACCCCTTCAGCAGATCTGTAGCAGCTACATCTTAAAGCATAGCTCATCAATGTGCACAAATTACAGGCATTAGAAAGACTGTTACAAAAGATCAAATCCAAGATTTAGCCCGGCATGCTGAGAAATATTAATGTATCTGTTTGGTGGCTGAATTTGATGATGTACATTAAAATAGTTTTTAATTAGATTTTTAATATGTTTAATGATGTTTTAAAGAAACACATGCACTAAATTGTACAGTCATTGTGAGAAATAGTAGTGTGGTTAAATTTGATTTCATACAAATGGTCTTTTTTTTAACTAGCATTTATGGAAGGAATCTGGTCCCCTGGTGGTCTAGTGGTTAAGATGCAGCGCTCTCACCGCTGCGACCCGGGTTCGATCCCCGGTTAGGGAACCATCCCCAGCCACTCTTAGTGCCGGTCCCAAACCCGGAAAAATTGGGGAGGGTTGCGTTAGGAAGGGCATCCAGCGTAAAACGTGCCAAATCAAACGTGCGGAGGATCCGCTGTGGCGACCCTTAACGGGAGAAGCCGAAAGAAAGTTTTTTATTTATGGAAGGAATCTCCTGTGCTTGGTAACAGAGAGAAGTGAAGCTGTCTTTTTTTCTGACATGAAAATTTTTTCAAGACTGAGGAATTGAAGCTATTTAGTATTACAGTATTATGCTTGTGAGAGAACTACTGGTTATAGCTGCTATAATGTAAGTGAAAACAGGAATTATCTTGTTTGTAGATGTTAATTTATTATAATACAAGTATGATTTGTTGTTTTTTAGTAAACAAAATTAGGAATCCTTTATATATTGCAGTGTTACAAGATAAAAAAAAAAACCCCAAAAAAAAAAACACTCGGGCATATACTGATATTGGAAAGTTATCTACACCAGGGTTGGTAACAGTAACTATTCTCCATTATGCCATTCCATCATTGATATCCTAAACCAACAAGACAGAGTATTTTTTCTTAACTTGATACTGTAAAACTTGTCTTTAGATTTTTTTCTAAACCTCGTCAAGCCTACTCTACCCCCCAACCCTACCGATATGCAGTACCACCATATTGTAATATTGTGTATTGTTTTATATATATATATATATATATATATATATATATATATATATATATATATATATATATATATATATATATATAGTTATTCATAATATTTTATAATAGTATGTCTTTTTCTAGCATGTGACCAAGTGTGTGTTTGTTTGAACTCATAAAATACTTAAAAAAAAAAAGATTGATCTACCTCTCATTTTAATCACACTGTGATTTGCATTTTATGTTTGACATTAAAAAGGAGCCTTGTTCTATTGCCTAGTGTTGAAATTCTTCAGGGGCTTTAGAAAAGAGCTGCTGCTTTAGTTTTAATGCTAAAGTGTGTGGAAGCTTTAAGCAGCCATTCACATGCGAGTCCCCCCTTCCTCCGTCTTTACATTATGCTCTCACAGGGTTTCGGTGCCGTTCGAAAAGCGGTCAGGGCCACTTGCAATTACAAAAATTGGGCCAATTCAAGTTTGCATGTTTTTTTAACTAAAAACTTCTTGAGAAAGCTTATTATTTTTTTCTGATTCAGTTCTTCCACCATGCTTTGCAAAAAATGTCTGGATACTTTGTTAGTTAGATGTGTCCTTAAAGAAAGATTTCTGTTTGATTTATTATGTTAGGCAAATTGCTATAAGGATTTTTTCTTTTTGTGAGGAAATCACCCAGTATTGACAATGTGTGTTGTTTATTTATTGCTTCAGAGACGGATCAGTGGAGAATCAGTATTAAATTCCAGTCTTAATCTTCAGGGTGTTTGTGTATGTGGTGCCATGGAAGCCGATACCTTCAGCCATCAAAGAGATCTATCAGATAGATCTAAGCACTCAACAGCTGGAGAGAAGAATCTCGGAGAAGAGCGGAACCGCTCCACAGTGCTGTTTTAATCCTGGATAATTCCTTCCGAAAGCACTGAGTGACAGATGTGAAACACTTTTTCTTATAAAGCTTGCAAGATTTCTGGCCTGTAAGTGAGCCACACCTTGTTTCAATGCACGTGTAGTGGGCTATTAGTACAGTGTGAAATCTTGAGTCCTCTCAAAAGTCCTCAAATGTTTCTCTTTATGTCTCATCTTAATTTTAATCCCCAATTAAAACACAAAGCCTTTCTCCATTTCTGCGGTCTGTGAAAAGCTCATGTTGTGATAGCTGCTCTGTGGTGTTGGTTGGTGCTATGTGGGCATTGTTTACTACGTTTACCTGCCATACCCCCCAATCCACCAACACCCCCACCAACCACACACACACACACACACACACACATATATATATATATATATATATATATATATATATATATATATATATATATATATATATATACACAAACAGTCTTTTCCATTCTTCACTTTACTGTCGATTCGTGGATTTCTTAGATTTTTGAAAATGCGTTTAAATACCAAATATTGACTGGGTTTTAGGAGCTTGGCTGTGTCCCAGCTAGTGCCCAACCTGTGTGAAAGGCTGCCATTGTTCGTGGCTTAGTGGAGCTTTGCCAGGGTCTGAAGTATGTACGCTTGTACACATGGGAAGGGCACAGCAGGGCTTGTAGGCATACGGAGGGGCATAAAAAAGAATCTGGAAGTGGCTCAGCCCCTATAGACCAGAGGAAAAGGGAAGTGAGGGGCCCGGGTAGTATTGCCAGTGCTGGAACTTTCTCAAGGGACACAGGGTCAGTGTTGCCAGATTAGCTGGGATTCCTTTCGATTATTTTCTGTGATTACCTTGAATTAAAGAAAATGACCGTGCTACACAGGATGATACAACATAACAATATTCATATTGTGTTCATTTGGATCCCAGTGCACTTTTTTTGTGATTATTAGTATAGGTAGTTTTATTGGTACCTGTACATTATATTAGAAATAACACTCAGAAGCTCTGCAACTCTCAAGTATCTGCTACTCAGTGCAGACACCAGTGATGTTGAAGTAAAATTATCTGCTTCTTCTTCTTCTAGTTTTACTACATTTCTGATGTTTAAATAACGATAGAACTTGCTTTTAAATAATTTTCTGTAGTTGTTCTATGCGGAACTGTTTTTGATACTGTGATCTCAGAATTGTAATACTACAGCTCTTGAATCTGATTAGTCAAAAGGTGTTGATTAAGTTTCTCTAACAGCAGATCTGACAGCAGTGCTGACAGTAAGGAAAAACAGCTAGGTGCTAAAAGCGTTATTGTTTCTATAGCAACAACGTACATGGGGATAGTCCATGTAGATGGATATTTTATAAGGAAGAAACACTTGTAGCTGATGTTACGATGATTTATTTTTGTACTAAAAAGTGTATTTTTGGTGGGAGTCTTCGTATCTGTCAACTGTGCTTTATCAGAAACAAGGCAAGCTAATGAGGGAACGACGGTTTATAGCTTTTATACTGGAAATGGTTACAAGGACACATATTTTTGGACGCTCTACAGTATTAGGTGTATTAGGTGAACCCATAATAATACCTAATTGCCTTGTTATAAGAGGAATCAAATCTTTTGTTGGTAATCTTTGGTGTAATAAAAGTAAATCCGTTTGCTAAATATTATTTATACATTGCCCACTTCAGCACTCTTTCTGCTTCATCAAGGCTTATTTATTTGTTTTTAAAATAATGAGACCATTTCTAAAAGGGAAGCCTTTCAAACATTTTTTATGAAGAATATATAGGATTGATTTGCCAAATTTTACATGTGAGCATTAGTTTAGAAAAAAAACTAAAATGGCTATAATTTGGACCGGAAAACAGTGGATTTCAACCCTGCATCTCTGCACGGTGTGTCAAAAAGAGGCAGGTCCTCCTGCAGGGGAACCAGCACATCCTGCTGTTCAGTGACCCCCTCACATGGAGAGACTGCCCGACCTCTTACCTCGGTTTTATTTTATCATGGCTGAATAGGATTGTAAAATGCAGACATGTTCCAGTTCACAGTTATATGATATACAACAAAGTTTTCCCCCAATATTGCTATTGTGGATGCTTCAAAATCTCATCTCCACCACTGAGTTTGATTAAATAGAATAAAACACAGCTGTCTATTAGAGGTTTGCATGAGCACTGCATGTGTGCTTTGCTGTGATGGAAATCCTATAATTCAGTTCACCAGATGGGAATTTAATAGATGTTTTAAAAATGTGGCAAGCAGCTCTGTTGCCCCTGATTGAAAAATAATTGTTATTAGAAATGTGTCAGTTGTAAAATGAGCTGATCTGAAAAAAATAAAAATAAAAAATCAGATTCTTATTTTCATGATATTGGTACACACTTAGTAAGAATAATTTGTCCCAAGACTATTTGTTGCAATGCAGTTATTCCCTTAAAGAGAAAAAAACAAAACAAGATTTGTTTTGTTGCCTTAGTGATCCATCTCTCTCCTGGGACTCTTCTGTTTTTCATCCCTTCATGTTTACTCATAGTAAACTGCTCATACTTTCTGTTCCTTTTTTTTTTAAATGTGAGTGTTGAAATGGCTTCTTTGCTTCCTTTGAAGGTCTGGAAGGTATTAACAGAAAGACTCTAAAAGGCTTAAGAGGTCATCGGCCCATTGTGCAGAGACACAAAACACTTCCTCTGAACCCCTTCACCCTTCTGTCTCTCCTCCACTGAGCCACAACCTCACTGGCCATTCATATTCATCAACCCTGGGCCCTAAAAAAATCCGATAAAGTTCTTGAAAGGATCCTAAAGTTGGATAAACCTGCTTAATGTGCATTGTAGGGAAACATGGCGTGCGCTGCTCGGCACATTTAGCTAAGGGGAATGCTCAGAGAGAGAGTTCTTTGTTGCTTTTCATTACGGCATATTTAATCGCAATAGGAAATAATGATGGAGGCATTTGTCCAACAGACAAAGCTAATAAAAATTAAGCTATTTGGCAAAAGGAACGAACAAAAGGAACAATGTCTCTGATCACTGCTTGTTTGTGTTTGTCATAGGAAACAGGAAATGGTCAAGACTGAATGTTTTGTAAATACTGAAAATACTAAACACTTCTAAAAGGTTCATTTGGGTGAGAAGATCTTTTTTTTTGTCTTTGAACCAAGCAATGCAGAAATTATAATAATAATCTGGTATTTAGATCGTTTTAGTTTTTGCATATATATATATATATATATATATATATATATATATATATATATATATATATATATATATATATATATATATATATATATATATTGTGACCTTGCAAAACATATATATGGTGAAATATTTTACCTTTATATATTCTATTTTTACAATAATCACAAATATACACTTCACTGGTTCTTTAATCACATTCTTGGTGTAATATCTGCAAAAAATATATAATTACAGGTCTAAATCAGTATGTAACAGTGTCAAAAAACATGATATTCAGATAAGTGTTGTGTTTATGCTTTTAAGTTGCTTCTGTTACTTAACAACAATTAAAATACTTTGGCATGTTTTAAATAGTAGCGTGTAAATAAATTATAACGTGTTAATTAAAACACTTGGCTTTGAAAACCCATTAATTTATTTTTATTTGGGTATTAGCGTGAATCTTCAAATTACTAGTGTGTGATGGCATGTCACAAACAAACATTGTTTAAACGTGGAAGTTAATATAATAACAATATTATGACATGTATGCTCGAGCACTGAAAGATCATGAACTAGTGACAACCCAGCTAGTTCACATTAGTGATCACTTAACATTAAATTATTCTTTTTTTAAACAAAAGAGTGAAATGTACGATTAGTGTTAGAGATTTAACCAGCTAATGTGTGGATGGAGCTAAAGCTAACACTTCATGCTCATTTATAAGTGAAGGACTTTATTTATTGATTAAGGTGTCATGCTGATCTATGATATCTTGTGTTTAACTTCTAATTTATGGAGTAGGAATTACTAGTTGATGGGGTGTTTTCTATGTTTTCGTCCTTTTCAGAAACATTTTAGATTGAGCTTAGGTTGAATGTAGAATTAGGTCAAGAGTTAATTCTCTATACATCTATCAAGCATTCTGCATCACTGCAGACCTGGAAAACCTATCTGTCTGTCTGTCTGTCTGTCTGTCTGTCTGTCTGTCTGTCTGTCTGTCTGTCTGTCTGTCTGTCTGTCTGTCTGTCTGTCCATCCTTAAGCTTTCTTTTTTTGTCGCTGTTTCCATAGACATAACCTTCTGAGTGTGAGTTGATGAATCCCCATGGTTTTAAGGGCAGAACAAGATAAACCAACCTTCTAATATGTAACTCTAGCAACAGCTATCTAATCGTGTACTGCTTATATATAAATGAAATGAAAGTTAGCTAAATAAAATGATGCATGTCCATCAGCAGCGTTAAAGCAAAACATATAGAAAGCCTCCGTCTAAGCATAGTATACTGTATTCATGATAACACCTTTTAAACAGTTGTTTCATTTATTTTTCAAAATCTGGACACATGGATTAATGTTCCATGTAACAATGTCTGAAGAGATATTAGGAGATATGTAAAAAGAATTGGTCCTTGTTCTGACAGCCCCATCATATTTCTGCTGACTCAGCAAAAATCGGTCTCTGACAACTAACATCATGGTGACATTGTTTCTAAAAAGTTTTTTAACAACTGAGACTTTTATTATGATTAAAACATCTCAGGGGAGCCTTGGTGTCATTTTTAGCCAGCCGTTCATTAAAATGTAATTAAAAAACGAATTGCTGCCCTCGACTGCCGTGCTGGTATTGTCTTGTATTCAGAGCTTAAAGAGAAGTACTGCACTCTACACTCTTGTTGTCTCTGCTGGTTTTTATTGTAATTTTCCAGGAGTTGCTAAATGAACAAAGTAGCTGTACCTAAAAGAAAATAACAATTAAAAATTAGCAGAATTTAGGAATTGTTTTGTGAATTATTATCCTTTAAGGAAAAACTTGTCATATTTGAGTGCAGCTTTGGGATGGATAAAGTATTAAAATCTGTTTGCGATCGCAAAATTAAGTTGTGGCAACAAGCCTATCAAAAAAAAACCATGTCAGGACATTTATGACTGGAGATTCGTGGTGGACATTTTGTCTCTGTGCTGTGTTACGCTTGGCATGGGTTTCTGTCCACGTTTTGCTCCATTACGGGGCTTGTTTTACATCAAATGACTAACATGTGTGGGGTTAATACTAGCCGATATTAGATACAGTATTTATTATATTCTGAGTCAAATGGTTGTGTTTTATGAGAACAGAGAGCGGAGATGAGGCTATGAACGCGAGCAGCCATTTCCTAAGTCGTCTCCATTTTGTGTCCTGTGCGGAGCTTTTTTTTTTTTTTAAGGCCCATCAGGAAACCCGAGTTTGACATTTTTGCTGGCAAGACTCAAACAATATCATCCAAAATTTTAAATATTTCTCATGTCGCACTTTGGACGCTGGAGTGAAATTTTTCCAAATAAAATAACATAAGAATTGCGAAACTTTTGCACTGACATGTGCCATGGAAGTGCCAGAGTGCTGCTCAGTTCTGGCATCCTGGCACTAGTATTGCTGGTAGATGGAGCATGCATGCTTATCCTCCTCCTCCTCCTTTATGCCTGTGTGCCGACCTGGCCTCAGTTATTCTTGTGCATAATTGATGGAAAAGTTAGAATAGCAGAAGTAATGCGATGAGAGGGTGCAGCGAAGCAGCAAGGCGGCCGAGCACAGAGCTGAGAGGAGATCGCGTGCGTCGGGCAGCAAACACTCACAGCCATGGAGAGGGCATTTGGAGTAACAGGTCCTGACACTGAGCCGGAGGAACGTGTCAGCATGCAGTCATTTGAACTTGCCGTTTTTCATAGAGCAATACAGCATGTCACATGCTTCACTCCAGCCTGGCTGAAAATAAGCTGGAGTGTCGCTGTCACACTGAGAGGGAAATAGTACCTGTTTTGTGATGGTAAACATGGAGTGGGTTTTGTAAAAGGGGCTTTGTACAGGTGAGTCAGCAGTGTCACATTACAAAGAGGAGCTAATAAGCGAACACCTCGGCTTTGTCTCATTAACAATGGGGGCGAGAAAGACGCTAGTCAGGATTGGCCTGATTCAAAGCAGCCTGGAGAACACTGTGACTTTCGCAAAAACTTCTGATTCAGTCAGGCCAGAAACTGAAACTTGTGAGCAGTTATGCCAACTCATTGTGTAGAATGAAATGGTACTACTTTGAAGTACTTGCTAATTAGGGTTTGGTGTATACATGCTCGTAATATCATTGTCAATCGATTTTAGTCAGACATTAAATATTCTTCTGATACAAAGAATTTACCAGTTGGACCAATTTTAAAAGGTGGAAAATTGCTCACATGTAAGGCTTTTTTTTCTCCTTTTTTTTAATGATCTTTTTTAGAAATGTTCATATCGATCAATGTTAATATCAATTAGTTATAGTACTTATAGTATATATGAAATACTTCATTTGTATTTATATTTATATTTTTTATTATTGTATTAATTTATGTAAAAGATGTACTTTAAGATAGCTATATTAATAATAATAATAATAATAATAATAATAATAATAATAATATGCAAATAACATATATACTCAAATCTATTATTATGAATGTAAAAATAATGAACAAAATAGTAAAGTTTTTGTATAATATTTTTTTTCAAAGTTTTTTTAGAAACCGTTCTGCAGCTTCATGGCATGAAAGGCATTTAGTTGGCCTTTTTCTGTTAGCACAAAATAAGCAAGAACTATTTTTTAACAAATTTGTCTGGATAGATAGTTATGGTGAGAAATAGGTATCTACACCGTAAAAAGTTATTCTTTAGCATTACACAATGCCCTTGGGATACTTTTAAAGCTTATTTGTAGAATGCAGAAACAAAAGATAGAACTTTTTAGGAAAGCTAGAAACCTTTAGGAACCCTGCTTTGCTAACAGTGTAGAGCAGTCATTTATGCTAAACACAATGCTAATTAGTTGAACAGTTTCAAGTTAAGTCAAGTTTATTTCTATAGCGCTTTTCACAACAGACATTGTCTCAAAGCAGCTTTACAGAATTTAAGAGTTAAGTTGAACAATGTGTATTTATCCAAAATGAGCAAGCCATGGCGACTGTGGCAAGGAAAAACTTCCTTAGATGTATGAGGAAGAAACCTTGAGAGGTTCACTTTATATAGATAGTTAAATATAGCAGTTGAATATATAATATACAATATGTGAAGTGAAATTGATACACAGTAAAGTAGCCTGTAAGTTTAAGTGCAAATTTGCAGAGAGATCAAAAAAATTATTGTGGTATAAAGTAAAGGAAGCCATCTGTCCTGTGCATAAATATTGCAGAGACTTTGTAAAGGGAACATAAGCAGCAAATCTGCTCAGGAAGCAAATAAAGTAATTTTATGCTATGCTGCAAACACAAATAATTTCTCTTTCTTTCTTTCTTTCTTTCTTTCTTTCTTTCTTTCTTTCTTTCTTTCTTTCTTTCTTTCTTTCTTTCTTTCTTTCTTTCTTTCTTTCTTTCTTTCTTTCTTTCTCTCTCTCTCTCTCTCTCTCTCTCTCTCTCTCTCTCTCTCTTTCTCTCTCTCTATCTCTCTCTCTCTCTCTAAAATATCTAAAAATAAACCTTTTTTTGTCAGGACCAGGTGATTTCTGTGACATTTGATATTATCCTCTTATATAGATAGATAGATAGATAGATAGATAGATAGATAGATAGATAGATAGATAGATAGATAGATAGATAGATAGATAGATAGATAGATAGATAGATAGATAGATAGATAGATAGATAGATAGATAGATAGATAGATAGATAGATAGAGATACAACTTTATTGTCATTGCATTGTATAGATACAACTTTATTGTCATTGCATTGTACAGGTACACAGCAACGAAATGCAGTTTGGCATCTACCAGAAGTGCAGAATGTAGCTATCGTGCAAATAGTGCGGATAAATATGTGGCATATTTACAGCAAGTGATAAAGTGATAAATATGTAAACATATGTATAGTGAATAATATATATATATATATATATATATATATATATATATATATATATATATATATATATATATATATATATATATATATGCACACACACAAACACACACATTTAGAAAAAAAGGTCACTTTTGCTTTTGTGCTTTTGTTTCAGGGCATATGGTTTTTGTAATATATAAAGGATTAGCAAAATATTTAATATAATAATAAAACAATATTGTCTATGTGCTTGGAATTTTTTTGCGGGTTTTGAAGTGCTTGATTTAATCGGAAAAACAACACAGTAAAGAGAACCTTTTAACCTTTTATTTATATTGTAAATACAATTGCTTGCGATGCAAATGTGTGCAAAAACCATATATTATAATAACATAAATTTTTTTTAAATTTAATAAATGTGTAAAACAATACAAATTCTAACCAGTAATATAATTTATACTGACCTCAAAAGCTGTAATATCCTTGTAATACCAGAGGACATAATTATAAAAAAAAAACCTGTATCTGGCACAAACACATGTTTGAGCAAGTTAGTTTCTATTCTCAGTATTTCACAAAGTGAATTTGGGTTTTTAAAGTTTAATGCACGGTTCCTTCCAATGTTACACGTACATTTACATGTATTATTGTTTTCATTTATAAGAAGTTAAATAGTGCATAGTTACAGTTACTGTAGTTAACTTTTGAGAAATTGAATAATACATGTTTTAAAAATAAACAAAAAATAAAAGGAAAATCAGCACATGATATCAGCTACATTTCTATCCTGTCTCTGATTGAGTGAGTTCTAAAAAACAGAAAAGAATTTATAGATTGCAAAGTTTATGGGTAGATGATAGATGTATTTGAGCCATACGTTTGTTTATATTAACCTTATTTTGGACATGTTTTTTTTTCATCAGAAATAGCTTTTTAAGGAAGCCCTAAATGAAACAATTAAAACTGCAGGTTTCTAAGTAAAAAATAAGGTTAATTCGACATTAGAATATACGCGTTGGCACTGAGGGGTTTAATGCAACCTTTTCGTGACTGCCGTTTGCTCACTTGTCCTCTGTTCTGCCCTTTTGAGCATTAGTAATGATTCAAGGCCCAAAGAGAGAAGGGGAATAGTGCTCTGTATGCGTGTGCATCGCTTCAGTCATATGGCTGTGAGAGCTTGTGTGGTGAGGTGTAGACACGCAATGCACATGGGGGCATGCAATACGCATTGACTGTACAGCCTGCATTCACTGACCTCCACAAAAAAGGAAAAAGCTTACAGCATTGTTCCTCTTTGCCTGAGTGACACTGATGGAAAATGAACAGCGGTATTTATTAAAGTATTATATCATTTTCTCAAGCACTCACTCTATATTTATTTTTCATTTATATCATCCTTCAGAAATTCTCCCAAACACTAAAATAGCAGCTTCGTTACAATCTTATAACAAGTGCACGCCTTTCTTGAACTAGGTCACACAAATGGAGAAATCAGTGGGAGTGGTTTAAAATGTCGACCAGTAGGCACACAGATATAGTCTCTGCAGATGCTGGGTGACCAATCAGATTCAGAGGAAATAAATATAGAGCATGTGATTGCTTTGCTCTGCGTTTTTATATAAAAGTTCACAAACTGGCAGCTGCTACTGATTTCACATTTAATCGTCGAGATGGGCCGAAAGTAAGATGGAGTGCGCGTTCTCGCAACACACACTCGCTACTCAAGACCTTTTGCTCTCTGTGTCTCTTTTGCCATAACTTTTCTACCAACACAAGAGCATGCGTGGGTTTAAGGTACTGATAAACCTCTTAAAAAAAAAAAAACCTACATTTCCAGTCATGTAAGAGTTGTAGGTTTATGTAATAAGGTGTGGGAGTTTGTAAATCACACCATATAGATAATAATCACACACAAGATTGGACTTACATGTTAATATTTCATTATTTGTATGAAGTAACTTAAAGAAAATATTGTTAAAATGATCAGAAACGTTGTTACAGTAATATTTTGCTCTTACTGTTGATACACAGCCACAATGTAGATGCAGTGTTTTGCTTTTCCCAAAAATTATTTATAAAAACCCTTTTGTGCTTTTTAATCCCAGCAATGTAAATAACTTGCTTGACTCATTGTCTTGGCAAAGAAATTTTGCCACCTCCAAGCCACTAACCTCAGCAGATTTCGTCCATGGTTACTGGAACTAAAACTATTCTTTAAGGTACTTTCCATCCCGTTAGTTCATTTGCTGAGGTAAAATCAGAGTAAAATTATTATTTATTTGCTATTTGTTTTTTGTTTTTTTATTACACTGCACATAAAATGCACAAAATATTGAATAGGACATGTGTATGTGTGAAAAACTTGCTCATATAATGATAAGAATAATTATTATTATTTTATATTTTACCAAATGCACATAGAAATCCAAAATAATTTAAGGCAGTAAAGTAATCACTAATTTAGTATTGATCACAAGTTCTCTTCAAAACACATGCTAATTTCAGTGTTTCAGCTCTGTTCATTGTCTCAGTATCTCATTTTCGGTTCATATTTAGAGAAAAATATCACAGAGGGAATGTACACACCAGGACTCCATTCTCAAAACATTGCATCTGTGAAAATATCCTCAGATTAGTAGCAAGTAGTGCTACTAATTTTCAATTTGTGGAAATTAGCTATCAGTCTCCTTTTAGAACGCTCTATTTCAATGCTGCTTATTTAATGATGGCCACTGAGTGTTTTATAAGCTATTGAATATCTGAAGGATAAAATAGCTCATATTTCAACTGAATCCAGCGTTCTCCTTTTCTTTTACCTGCTCAGATGTTACTTTCAGTTTAGCGTTGTTCTTGGACCTACCTTTTCTATCTTGTTGAAGGTAGTTATTCTAAGATAGATAAGATGTTGAATTGTGGAATAGTTTTTTTGTTATTCTGTACTTTCATCTGTTATTTAGCATTAATAATGTGTGTGTGTGTGTGTGTGTGTGTGTGTGTGTGTGTGTGTGTGTGTGTGTGTGTGTGTGTGTGTGTGTGTGATTTTTTTTACAATCATGCTTCAAATGCTTCAAAATATTTATAAGCCTACATTGTTTAAGTATAAATGTCTTTCTAGTATTTATTTTTATTTGTAAAAAATTTGTATAAGAAAAATTTAATTCCAATTCATAAAAAAATACATTACATTTTCTGGTCCTGCTCTCTTACACAGGTTTAAAAAGAGGAAAATTTAAATGTAGAATAAATACTTTTACATAAACAGTACTGTCTGATATTTGGCAATTGTTTAAAATATATATTATGACATAAATTGTTGGCTTCGTCCCGCACTCTTACTGAGGCATGCCACACTTACCGAGGCTTACAATAAAATAAAGTGCTTTTTGGTCTGAATCTGGTTTCGATCAACAGCGTGTGATGTATGTAGACAGTGCGGCTTTACCAGCAGGGCAGAGGACTAACATTGAGCACAAACATTATTAAGTACAAGATATGAACTACAATAGACATGGCAATAAATACAGCGTGGCAGTGAGCAACATGATCTACAGTCGACTCCACTGCGTACGGATATAAAGTGGCAGTGCGATTTATTTAAGATGAAATCAGATATCGAATTTCCGTCCTCGGGTGACCCTGCTGAACTGATAATAATCTATCGTCTATGCTTGTGCTATTTTTCCCAGCAACCTATGCATGCACACCATCATCCTCCCTGTTCCCTGTACAGAACATGACTCATATTTTTTAATTATGCCCTTTTCCAAGTCCTGTTCTTCTCATTACTGCTGTCTAGTTTTTTTGACATCACTTCCTGTGTGAGGCTGATACGGCATAGAGATCATCAGTTACTCCAGATGCTCTTCAGATGATTGCGAAGGCACTGCATGATTTTAATTTGGGTCCCCAATCTCATACGTTCGACACTCACTTATTTTTAATTTGCGGTAGAAATCTAGGAGCAGACTGGGTGGAGATGCTACAGCTAACATCACTAACGGTGCACGTTGCTCTGCTTTTACACTTATCAGATGTGGCATGTCCTGCCCTGTTTGTTAGCTTTTAACCCTTTCGGACCTACAGCCTTGTCTTTTGTATGATTACAGATCTACAGATTCAATGTATGTTATTGTGTATATTATTCCTGAAATATCAAAAATGGCACAAGCCTCATTTCTTTTTTTCATATTTCTTTTGTTTTTTTTTGTCCAAATAAAGGCTACTTTTGGTCAGAAAATTAATTAATGAAAAAAGTTTACAAAGACCTTAGGTGCAGCAAGTTTCTCAAGACAATTTCTTTTCTCATTGCAATTCTACCATTCATTTTGTATTTATGCGATATCTTGGCCCTGTGTGATAAATTGGCATTTTAATTCACATGTATTTCCACCTCGCTCGCTGTATTCTTAGGATAGACTTCAGATCTTCTGTAACCCTGACCAGGATAAAGCAGTTATTGAAGCTGCATAAATGAATACTTAAATATTGGATTCATCTTATCGGTATTGCACAGTTTTCTGGTAGATTTACACATAGTTTGCTTGCTAAAGTCCATACCTGGATATGTGTTCTATTTATTTTTCTTCTTCTCTAAAACAAAAATCTGAGAAATAGATCGGCAATATGCCGCTAAATCCGATGAATATATCTAGCTAGAATGTAAAAAATCAGACAAATACATTCAGATTGTCTATGAACTACATTTAGGCAAATCATATGAATAGACATTGAAGTGGATATTAGATGTATATTGCTAGTATATTGCTATTTAAATTTATTATTGCTACTATGCTAAAATTATTGCTATTTAAACAATATTTACAAAAATCTGAGATGCAGCTTGTGTAAAAGTGAACTATGTGGGAGTTACCATGACTGATATAACCTCTATTTTTAATTATTATTAAAGTAACGGTTGAAGAAGTATGGTTACTTGTAATTGTAGTTGAAGAATTGTCACTTGTCTTTAAGGACTGCTTCTGGGTCACAAGTATTTACTACTTTCATTATAAACAGGTCCATTGTGGCGACTTCAACCCTGAAAGGGCCGAGTGGCGAAAGCAGCTTCAGACCTCATTAAACAGCCTACATGCAAATTAATGTGTGTGTGTGTGTGTGTGTGTGTGTGTGTGTGTGTGTGTGTGTGTGTGTGTGTGTGTGTGTGTGTGTGTGTGTGTGTATGTGTGTGATGGGAAAAAGCAAGAAACAGAGAAAAAGATAATGCAATGTTATTTACCACCTACGTAAACAGACTAAGACAAACAAAAGCATTATTTCGTTTGCATTCATTTCACAGAAAGTAGAAAATTCTAATGAATAGTTCAGGTTTTCCTTTTTATTTGGTCTCAGGACAGTGTTGGAAGGACCAGAACACAACTTCAAGAAATGAAAATATACTTCACATAAAAAATATTACTCATTAGATTACCAGTATACATAAGGTAATCTTAGAAGGGGAAATGAGGTGCATGGCATTTTGTTATAGGTAAAAAATATATATATATTATAATTTGTATTATTATTGAATTAGTAATTAGTCAAGTTTAACTTTAGAATTTATTAATAAACTGCACATTGTTTTATTTTTGCTTACATATAGTATGACACATTTGTAAAAGAGCATCTCTCTTCTCATAAGAAATGCTCCATATTATATAAAATTCTCATATGTCAACATGCTAGAAATTAGATGTATCTCCTGTTTTTTTTTTTTTTTTACCTCTTTATTAGTCTTGGATTATATGGAGCCACTGCTATACAATTGTTACTATAGAAATGTTAAACATATCCGAAGAAGCACATCAATATATACCTGTGATTGAACCAGATTAAACCAACCAGATTAAACACCTTACTGAGTACAGAAATAAAACACTACCTTAGTTTCTTGTAACTGAACTTTATTATTTCTGGCTTTTCCTGCAACAAGATGATAAAACATCTGGTTTGGGAGACAGACGAAAGAAGCAGAAGCTGACCCCATGACAGTGGTGCAATGTTAGATCCAGAGTTTTATGGTCCTGGGTCACACTCACATTGCTTTTTGTTCCTGCCCCATACCGTGCAACAGTGCATTAACCCCCACGGGCAAAGAGGCTCCAGCCTAAGCTAATCGCCGCTTCACTCTGAGATGTTTATGAAGCATTTAGAATGTTTTATGCCTCTTGTAGCATGTGCACAAAATCTGATTATCTGTCTGATTATCCTAAAGTAATAATTCATGCTGATTTGTTCTGCTTTGAGTTCGGGTTTAGCAAGGGCACACTGAACCTGTAAAGTCAATCTGTTTTTCTTTGCTTTACTTCCTTATGTGAAAATAAAAAAGTACAATGCCTATCATATTTCTGGGAATTCTGTGTTGTTTTTACACAGTTTATTCACTAATATAAAACTAGAGATATTTGCAAACATCAAGTTAAGGTGAATAGTTTATTTCAGTCGAATTGGCAGATTAAGCAGACAGGCTGTTGCACTGCTCAGTGTGCTTCTCACAAAGATCAGTTGTCATCCACCATCTTTGTTGGTGGACAGAGCAGTTATTTATAGTGTGCTCACATCATGCTGAGGTTACAGTAATTACGCGATGACAGATCAGCTTCTATTTTAATCCATTCGTCTCCTTATTCTTAGCAATGTAGTCACTATAACTGTAATGATGTCAAGGAATTAATAAAATCCTATTTTGTTGTCTTTCACTTTTTAAGGTTGGTTGATTTGTTTCAACTAAAAAAAATCTGATTTCTCAGATCCTTGCACATTCTTGATAAGAAGCTGCAGGTTCTTTTTTTGGTTTTCACACATTTTTTTTCATGGCATTAACTGTTTCATTACATTATGAAGTGTTTTGTATGTGTTATATTGCTATTTTAAACTGCTCTGAATTAAGAGTTAGTTCTTCATAAACTGATAAAACTAAGCCTTTTGTCAATGTCCTTTTTTGAGGTTTATGATCGCAATCCTTCATAGTGAAGCACTTAGAACTGTAGCACACAAAAAACATACTGCAGGTCTGAAGGGGTTAAATGCAATTTAGATTTATCTGGGCAAAGAATCCCTTATTTACTGCCCAGTGTTGGCTTTTAGTCTGAGGTCATTTTTGGATGTATTTTTGGAGTCTAAGTAAGTTGTGTGTTTGTGTGTGTGTGGTAACCCGGGTCACTCTTTAGAGCACTGTTAGCTGCTGGCGCTCCTCGAATAACCATGCATAGCGGAGAGATTTGCAGTGTCAGGAAGAAGTCAATTCAGTCTTAAGCAGTCAATGAGCTCTGAACAAATCTTCCCCCACTGGCCTTCAGGCTGTGGCCAATTTACATCCTTAATAATACTGCTCTTCTTTCTGCTTTTATAATGAGAGGCTGGTTTTTACTCATTACATCCCTCATTGTCTGTAACTGTAAGCGGCCACCGAACTCCATTCAAGTTAGCGGATTAATGGTGGTTGCGGCATGTTAATGAAAGTGCAGACACCTGATAGCTGAAGCAACTCGAGTGCTGTTTGTTAACACTCGCTTTCCTCTCGGTGATTAATGAGAGGCAGGCACATCCAGCCGAGTCGTAATCTGCACCTTCTTCAATTCCAAACCCGCTGCACGCAATCACCCGCCAAGGAAGCCTAGAAACAAACATAGTGAGAATATCGGACAGCGATCAGCCTGGTGCTGATGAAGGCCACACTTGACTCTCAGCTCATCCCAAGACCTTCCAATTAGAGAGTGCAAAAACATGACACAATTACCCCTGAGGAATCTACTATCTTTCAGGTGCTAATTGAATTGCTGTGTTTGGTAAAAAAGCTCCGGTCTGTGCAAGAGACCGAGACAAAGAAAAAAATTAATGAGAGGAGCGTGCTTATATCCATGATGTGTAAAAGACACAGGCCTTTTTACAAGTCATGCTTGTGGTGTTTTGAGTGAAAAAGTGCTAACTGTGATATCCGATATCCTGATAGTGAATCATGTGCTTTGCTCTCCTGAGGCTCTTCAAATTAAATGTGTGTGTCTTGTTAAACTGTTTGTGTGGAAACACCACTTAGCCACTTACCTCAAATGAGTTTTGATGAAAAGCTACCTTTGACCTGTCGTCCATGATAGATTGCAGATTGGTATTTACTGTCAAGTTCTCGGTTCATAGTCTTGGTTTCGTTTTGTAGGTAAAGGTAAAAATACATGCAGGGCTATTTTGGAATGTTGCTTGGTTGTTAAAGTAGATCTGTGCAATGTGATGAGGGGAAACAAGATGCTCTAGGGGTGCACTGATCCAATTTTTCATTTTAATGAATTAATTTAATTGATGATTCAAATATGTTCAACTCGGCATGGCAGCTATTACCCGCAATATCAACACAGATACACATGCAGCGAAGCCCCAAAATCTTCCATTGTAGTCTTTTTTAACATGAAAGCAAAAGACGCATTGCAGCGAATATAATTAGGCAAAATTGTGTGGATTAGGTGTGAGAGCAAATATAAAATTCAATATCATTATTTTAAGTAATGTTGAAAGTTTTTTTTTAATCAATGGGGAGATAAATATAATATCAAATGTTTTGAATTTTTAACTAGCTTCTAAGTGAAATAGAATTTTTAAATGGAAATTTGAGTGCGTCTCTGACAAAGTTGAATAAAAATTTGGGTTCATGACTTGAATCTTTTGCACTTCATTATATTCTTCTTATGAGATACTGAATATTCTTATTGTGACATATTGGAAGAGCAGAATAATGCTTTTTGAAACGTATTTACTTTTTTTCATGCAAAAATAGATTTTTAAATCTCAGATATACAATCAAATAGTGCAGTAAAATACAAAACAATTAGCTGGCCACTCAAAACAGGTTAGGAACACCTTCAAAGCAAAACAATCTATAATTATTTAGACAAGAGCAAGCATGCTAATAATACCTGACAAGTCTCTCTGGCCCATGCAGAAGCTTTCAACACATCTGCTCAAACTTAATGCAGATGGAGAAAGCTCGGCTCATTTCTCACCATGTAGCTCGACAGTTGACTTTTATTTTCTATCGGAACAATTTGCACACTGGTAAAGACCAAATACTTTTTAGTCTGTATCTTCACGTTGGATCGAGTAACTCGGGTCTCTGGTATGTTAGGGGCTATTAGCTGCTTAAATAAACGGCGTTTGCATTGTGCGAGCAAATAAATAAACAAACTCTTCTAGTGATTACAGATCTGGGGCTGTCTCTGCTCTCCACCCTCTGTATATGTATGTGTTTGTGTGTGACCAAATCTTTCAACAAACATGAGCGTTTTGAGCTTGTGAGGACATTATCAGGGCACACAAAATGAAATCACTTTATTATAAAAAAAAAAAAAAAGAATAAAAAACCTAATGATTTTTTTATTAAAAGGTTTCTTTTTCATTATATCAATGAAGGGTTCACACAAACAAAATTAGGCAAATGTGTGTATGTGTTTCCTCCTCACTTAACTGTATGGAAACTATACGTCAAGAGTGTGACTATAAACACAATCACTGCTTTTCTCACCCGTGTGTTCTCTTTTTCACCCCAGCTGCTGAGGCCACCTAAAGCCACACTAGAGCTTATCTGATAGGCTAGACGCACCGTCTCTTCTCATATTAGCCGCCGCTGTATTCTCATGTGTTCTGCCAGCTAGATTAGCGGCTAATCCCATTTTGCTTTGGCTCACATGGATTTTTCACTTGAAAACCTTGAGAAGTCCTTAAGCATGCATCGGTGCATGCATCCATGAGTGTGTGTGTGTGTGTGTGTGTGTGTGTGTGTGTGTGTGTGTGTGTGTGTGTGTGTGTGTGTGTGTATGTGTGTGCGCCCATGCCCCTTGAGTGTCCAACTAATTGTGTGTGCCTAAAAAGGCCTTTGTTGGCAATTTCCTGTGCAGAAAATCAGTAGGCAGGGTCGCTTGGTCGGTTGGCCCTGCATGACCGGTACAAGCACTGCTTTTGTTGCTCCCCATGACCTCTATGACACCTCCATCACCATATCAAAGTAGACCACATTGACCCTAGTGTAGAAGGTCCAGATAGCAGATCCAACACCAACATCAGAACTCTTCTCTTACATAAGTCCCAAACTAACATTCAGCACATTCAAAATATTTCCAGTATTTTTTTCCAGTCTGTTGTGTGGCAGCCAGACAGAAGCATGCCACGTGGTGCACTTTTGTAGGTCTCAGATCGAGTTTTTAAAGTATATACAAGTTTTAAGGTGTATGATTAGTTACCTCATTGTTGACTTTTCCCAAATATTAAATAAAAAGCATTTATTTTACTTTTTTTTACCTGATCAAGTTCCTTACTTTAGTGCTTGTCATTCCTTTTGTGTCTAACTGTGGACCCCCCCAATAATATTAATATTCATACCCCCTCCCTCAGGACTTGCCCTAAATCACACTACAGCACCTCAATTTTTCTGCACGGGGATGCAAATGCACTGAAAACCTTTCGGCTTTGTAATCTGCCTCTGATATCATGCTCTGAACTTTATCATATACAGCAACTATCAAACATCAACCAACCAAGGACTAAACAAACACTGTCCTATTTTTGTCTAAACAGTGCTGCACACTTCCTCACATACAATCTCTTTTTTATTTTATTACAGTGACATAAAAACAATAAAAAAAACAAACTTTTTAGATTATTTTTTAGATTTTAGAAAAAAGTAATTCTCAGAAATATCTTTCTAATAAAGAGGAACATTTTGGGGATTAGATCCCTAAATCTCTTTTTTTGTTTCTTTTTGCTTTAGATAACATATACAACGATGCACAGAAAGATTTTGGTACATAGAATAATATTTAGTTTAAATACCACTGCGTTGTGTGTTTTTAAATGGTTGATAATACTATGATACGCTGATATTTTCAGACTTGGGTATCATACTGTAAATATTTCAAACGCTGCTAGCCTCAGACCATTCTAATAGCTAGAGAAATGTGCAAATAATCTTGTGATTAACTCGGCCTGTCATGGTGCTGTCATGTGGCGTGGTCTGAGAGCTGCTTTTATGAGCCTGAATACAGTCTGGTGAATCTGGCTATAAAAGACCCAGAACAGGCATTAAGCCAGTACAGCTGTATACCAACTAAAATATATAAACACATGAATTTACACTGCCAGTCACCATCTGTGTGCTTCAAATAAACACTTTTAGACGTATCTTTTCGTAAGTTTTAACAATAAATTATCTAAAGTGTTCATTGTTAATATTGTGAAGGTTTTAAAAGTCGACATTTATTAAAAAATTTATGAAAGGAATCTTCAGTGTCAAAACTTTGTAACAGTCCGAGGTAAAGTTGTTAATTTAAGTTTTCTTACACAAGTAAATATTTTGGGATCAAGATTTAAAAACTGCCAAAATTAAAGTTAATACTGGAACTAAATCGAAAAGACTATAAATGGATGAAATATATAATTTTTTTTATAACTGAAAACTTGCAAACATTGCCAAATTATTGTGGTATAGAGGAATAAAACCCATTTGCGCTTCCTACTTAAAGCAGCACAAAAGATATTAATAATGAACATGAAGCAGCTGAATGCCAAGGCTCGATATCACAGTGATGGATTATGAAATGATTATTAATTTGAAACTCGCTACTGACAGGTTAATTATATTTGCTAATTGAAGACTTGTTTACTCGAGTGCTTCAATAAATAAAGGCTACATTTCTGGGTTTTACTTGCCGGTTACTCGTTTGTTGAGTTTTGGTGAGACTGTGTTTGGACAGGTTTGTTTCTTAACATGCTGTTCCTTTGCCAAGTTGATGCCAACTGTTAACTTTCACGATTCATTGTCCTCTGAAACCAAACTCACCTATATAAGCTGGATCACAAAAACTTGTCCATGGAAAAAAATTTTAACACACAACATCTAAATAAAGTATGGCTGAAACGACTTCTCTAGTAACCTGAGTAATTCAAATACAAAAAATCATCAAGGCAAAGTATTTTTTAACTATACACGGATCATTGTGTTTTCCCACAGATCATTATTACCATTATTACTGATTATTATTATCATTATACTGAATATTATTGACACTCCACTCGCTGAACTCTGGAGCGCTCTGGACAGGTAAATACAGAAGATGCTGCAAAATGAAAAATAGAGGAACAGGGAGAAAAAGAGGGGTGGAGGAGAAGATTCAGGCCAAAGAAAACGAGTTTCAGATCATTTCAAACTAAAACATAAAGAAAGCACTGTACAGTGCGTTTAACATTTTTGTAGTAATTTGAAATAGATTTTTATGTATATTTATGCATTTTGATGTAATATGGCAATTAAATGCACTAAATTAGCTTACTTTTTACAGATTGCATTTAAACAATACATTTTTTACCTTTTTTTTTAAAAGGACACTATATACTTCTTCATTTTACAAGACCTGTCTTATTTTCTCTTATATTTTTAGTGTTGTCCTTTAATAAAGAAAAAAATACTTCTTATTCGATCACTCCATTAATCGATGGATTAATTGGTAGATACTCAATCACTGAAATAATCGATAGCTTCATCCCTAAAATTAAGCATTCAATACCAGATTTCCTGTGGGAATTACCCTAACACCGATTTTTTTTTTAAAAAAGGGAGAATTCCTCCTGAGCTCTAAAAGACCTGATGTATATGTATTAATACATCTTGAATGAGCATTGTGAGCTAACCGCTTCTCCCGTTTTTTGATTTGTGCTGAATACAAATACGAATGTGCCTGTTCAGCCGCGAGGGCCCACAACATGAAAGACTTCATTGTGACACCGAAGAAACTCGGGTGACACCTAATCACAAAATAATGGGGCTGAAAATCCCAGGATCTCATGGCAATCTCTCCCGGTTATCGTGAGGCAGCGTGACCTTTGTGACATTGATAGGATTTTGCACACGAAAGAAGCACAAACACACAAACACATGGCTAAGAGCACATTCACACACTGACTAGTTTGCAGTGTGTTGGTGTGTGTGTGTGTGTGTGTGTGTGTGTGTGTGTGTGTAGTACTGGGTGGTGTGTGGTTTTCTTTGAAGCTGTTGGGATTTTTAAACAGACAGTTTCATGATGTTTGTTTCTGCTAAAGCACAGAACTGACCTTGAGGCTGTGGCTGAATAAACCATGTTAATAGTCTAAAACTTATTTCTAGAATATTTTATGCAAAGCCAATTTACTGTTGCCATGGACAGCCACTGGGCTCTTCACCAAAAAATGCTGTGGCATGTTAAAAAACATTGCCTGCGTGTTAACATTAAAGTGTCTGTATCATGTCTGCGTTAACGGCTGGATTGCGGATCAGTGAAACCATCCCAGACGAATCCAGGCGTCTCCCAGCCTCTCAGTTTCCCTGACACTCTCCTCTCATGTGAGGCCAAACATGTGCTTTCTTTTAATGCGGGTCTTATGATAACCCATATTGTCTTTGTCTCGGACGCTGTATATAAAATAAACATCTCGGTTTCATTTGCAGCCAGATGGATGAGGTGTTCCTGTCTCTTGTTTTAAATCTTACCGGGATCTGCGTGGGCTGGCTTGAGTAACGATGTTCCCATCACCAGCACTAGACTCCAGACTTCAGCTTGTCAATGGCAGCGTTTTCTGCCAATCCCAATGAATTTGTTTTGACTGTAGATCCTAAATGAACTGAAAATCTGTTTATCTGCGCATTGCATGTAATATGATCCAAAATTATGCCGTTACATACAGCAATGTTTAATGTCAATATTACCAATACAGCGAGAAACCTGTGCGTCCTATCATGGAATACATGTTTGTTATCATGCTGCTTGATTGGAGATTTTGGTTTCATCAGAATGGCATACACATTTGATAATATATTAATATATACTTGATATACTGCATAACCTGTTCATTTTTACCCATAGCTTTTCTTCATGTGTAATTAGATCAAATTTATCAGATTATTAAATGGACATTCAGTCACCATGTTTGAGCAGATGGGAACGTTTTTAAGATTTTAAACAGACCTTGTTCCAATTGAGCTGCTTATCCAAAATATTCTCTGATTCATTGATGTCAGTCAGATTATTGACAATTTTTAGTCTGCCTGTAGAAATTGACAATGAACTGTAATTTTCATGTGAGGGTCATTTGAGCAAGATTTATTGCCACAACAATGCATGTAACACTCAATGAACCTTCTTTAAAGACCCTGATTAAAAGTTTTACATAACTTGCACTATATAGAACACACGTATTGAGGCTTTACAATTAAAGTCTGAAATCATGGCCCTTAAAAGGCAGTCATGTTCACATTACGCACAGATATATACATCATGTAAATGTTCATGAATTTCTTTTTAGTGTCTCAAAGAATTCTAGACTTTGCAGAAGAATCTGGCAAAGATTTCGTTTTCATGTCTTTCAAAACGTCTTTGTGCTATAGGGGAGCTGCCTTTCAAAAGGGTCTTTTTTTATTTTTTATCTTAGCTGTTAAAATGTGTTGGTATGTTGAAGCATTCATGATAATAATGATGAACAGATGACTGTCCCATTCAGTACACACCTGTCCTTTGAGCATAGGCACCCTATATGTGGGTTCTCTGAAGCTCGAGCATCTCTCTGAAAGAGTCCTATATTTAGGACTTGTTTAAAAGATTTACAACAAATGCTACGCTTCGGTAAGGATGAGACCTGTTGCATTAGCGCTGATTAGCTACACAAATAGAAAGGGTTTGGTGCTTTAGAGTGCAGTGCATGCAATTGTGGGCTCATTCTGGTGCTAGCAGACAGTATTGCTTTTCACATCTGCTGTTTAAAGAGTAAGTAATTTCCAAAATCTGATGTATATGTGGGAAAATATTAAATTTGTAGTCAAAGGCATTTTATGTTCAGTTGGCAGACATCTCATTGATCTTAAAGTTTCTGCAGCTTATGAACTTTTGAAAACAATTTTGTTTGTTGTTTAATTATTATCTCTCATTTTATTTTAATTATGACTTTCATTTGACTTTACCATGTAACTTAAATATAAATATATTTTGCATGTCTTTTCCATGGGATGTCCAATTTTTCTATTGACTGGATAATAGTTTCACAAGTATTTCAACAAGAAAGATTTGCAGAAGTTACATGTTCAACACATACAGTGCAAGTAAACATTATTCAGTAAATTTATATTTATATAGGGATTATTTTTTTGTGAATTGCTAGAAATATTTTTGTGGTTAACTATTAGACTACCGATATCTTATGCTGAGATTTTGCTAGCTACTGCATACCTTTGTTTACTAGATAATCATTTACTTATTTGGCAAGAACAGTTGACTTGTTTTTGCCATCATTAATTTGGAATTTATTATCAGGTAATCAATTATATGATGACAGTGATTTTTTTTTGCCTAAAACCCTACACAATAAGACCTTCAAAGCATATTGTTTGGGCAAATTAGTGTCATAATTTTTTCTGGACAAGTATAGATTTTATACTCAGTGGAATTGATACAGAATGCCTTTCTGTCATGTCACCTGATCCACTCGCTGTCCACCTGATCCACTAACTGTCACTCTGGATCCCTAGCACTGGTTAGAGCCTAATGCAATGCTACCCCTCACGCATCACTCGCAAATGAGTGGCTCAGGCCTAATCAGCAGAGGGATTTGTAGGTTTATAGTAGCGTCCCGAGAGACTGTGCCAACTACCACACTGACCTTTCCTCTGCTGGAGTCTGCCAGGTCTCAAATGCCACTCATTGCAGCGCAACAGCCGCGAGTCCCATCTTGCACCACATAGTGTGAATGTCAGTCCACCTCCCCCTGTCAAACCCCTCCCCCTCTTTCACATACAAAAGCAATTATGTTGGTACTTCCTGCATGTTTCCTCTAGGACTGGCAAAGTGAGCTCTTGGAGGAAAGGGAATCCATGCTACACAGCACATAGCACTGGCCCTTCCCGCTCATTCTCTTCTAGAGCTGCTCTGAAAAGCCAATTGTTCTCCTGCCAGCTTCTGACTGAGATAATTACCATGTACAACACAATGTCGTCCCCGTACGAGCGGCCTGTTTTTTTTTTTTTTTTTATGTGCAACCGCTATTGTTAATAGTGTGAGAACTAGGGTCATACGGTGGTATCGCAGTATCTGTTTGTTTTTGTTTCCCTTGATCTTACCCCAGCAAAGCTCTACCCTCTCCGATCTGATGTCACTGATATCACATACCTTGAGTCAGTGACAGCACTATGGTAGGTGTAAGTCCAGAAAAACAGCAGACGGGTATTCTGAGTCATGTACCACCAGTTACAGACAGGGTATACTGAGTCAGTAACCACCAGTTGTTATTAGTAAACAATTACTAATATAATGTGTGTTGCGCTTTTTCTTGGGCAATATTTACATGGAGGCGTTCACACATACATATTAACGTGTCTGAATCCACACAATAACAGACTAAAAGAGTTCAGGCAAACACGTTGCACCTTTGCAGGCCAAGATAAATCCTGAGACAGCACCTCGGGCGATTGAAAGCTAACGCACTACGTCCATTATATCTGCAGAGAAAAAGGCAGGCTGTGAGAAAGAAAGACGAATTAGGTCAGTAATGTACCATGTGCTTTTGATGAAACGCAGCATGCACATTTTTATCTGTACATTAAGGGCACAGAGGTATGAGCTCATCAGGGCATGACTTTACCCCCTCTGGTATTCTCTGTCAGCCTTGCAAGAACCTGAGAGCAGCTCGATTGACTCCTTGTTATTCGAGATCTGTGAACCACTGGCAAAAAGATCAATATTTCATAAGGA
Organism: Silurus aristotelis; assembly: GCF_946808225.1. Taxonomy (NCBI): domain Eukaryota; kingdom Metazoa; phylum Chordata; class Actinopteri; order Siluriformes; family Siluridae; genus Silurus; species Silurus aristotelis. The sequence continues at coordinate 12,815,684 of NC_139589.1, forward strand.
TATGCTTTTAATCTCGATCGCCTGCCAGCACAATGGTGAGGGGCCAGCATGTCTTTTCCAGGGATCACTTGTATCTACTCCTGTCAGCTGTCCTTCTGACGGTGACAGGCAGTGGCATGATAATAATGACAGAGTATGGAAACAAACTCAGTAGAAATAAAAGCAGCTTCAGACAGTGAGTTGTTAGCACTTCTGTAGTGAAAAGCTAGACTTTAAGGCAACCCGCTGTGCACAAAGACCTCTTTGCCAGACGTTTATGGGACGTCTAGATTTTGGTCACAGTAAAAGATTTTAATACATCTCCCGAGGATGTAGAAAAGACGACGACTGTGGTTGTGAACAAGATGTCAAACTAAATATAGAGCCAAAAAGGCTGTATATTAAGGGAGACCAGTAATTGCTTACATAGTTTAATATTAAAAGGTTTTCTCATGGGCCTGTTTAAATGGAATAATTTAGCCAGCAATTTCTGCCTTTAGCAAAAAAAAAATAGTGCCATACTGGTCTACTAATGGACATCTTTGCTCAGAGGATTCTCACTGGGATTAAATTTTAATTCTCTATTTTGGAAAAGTGGAAGGCTAAACTAACCGATCCTGCTTTGGCAAAAGCGATTAAGAATGTGGTATAACGTGAAGTGTAAATACATTTCCTCTCACTCGAGCATCGCTACATGAATCCAGACCAAGCACAGCCATAGACGATGACCTTTTCCAATATTACTTACTCTGTCTTCTTGAGTCATATTCATCTGTCCTTCTTTATACTGCATATTCGAGTGGAAAAAATTAATGGATAATATTGGAAAACCCTAGTGGGCTGCATGAATCACTGACCACTCTGGAACTGAGCTACACATTTGGTTACCACAAGGTTGCGGCGGTGCTTTGTGGCAATATCAAAAGCAGCCTGGCACACATTAATCCCTGACTCGTAGAAGATGGAGCAGGCGGGAGACGAGCCCAGTGTCTGTCACTCCCTATTAGAGATTCTGTTTTTGCTTTTCATTTCTAATGCAAATGTATTATCCTTTGCCCCGTTAGGTTAGTGCCTGCAAAATGGCAGGAAACAAAGCCAAGTGGACAGAGGTCCTGATCAATTCTGCTGAAGCACTCTCCATTTGGCTAATCTTTATTTCACCCTTCCTGTCAATAATAGCTGTCGATAGACAAAAATCACAAGGAATCAGAATAAAACTTCTGAAGAACCTTAACATAGATATGTGTTATTCTGACTGATTTTTTATTGAAATATAAGTGAGTGCTACATGTATTAGGATAATACTTTTGTTCTTTAATTCAATTGATCATCTAACAACACCTTTACCACAGGGCTATTTCATTCTGGATTCCGAAAGGCCAGAGAGAATCAAGTGTTGTTTAATTTTCTATAAAAGACCTATCTTAAAAAAAGATGGCGACAATCTCTTTTTTGTAAATTGACTTAAGGATGTTCAACGACTATGTAATGTACAATGTACAAAGAAAGAAAATTCCTCTCATCATCCATCATTTATACATTTAAATAAGTATTTCAGATAGCAAATTGTGGTGGCACTGACCAGGAATGCAACTTTATCTCAACCAAAATATTTTATGATTGTCTGCCCACACACAAATAATTGCCTTACAAGTAAGATTTAATGAAAAATACTTTAGATATAATAAAATTCCATGAGTTTTAGATTACATTCCTTTTTAGCTGCAGTTCAGCAGTAAATATTTTTTTTCACTGAACATTTATTTTAATTTTCATCCATTTGAAAGAAAATTGCTCATATGCAAAAACCTTTTAAAGAGGGGGGGGGGGGGGTACTGAAATGGCCTTGTCCTTATTCTGCCAATTCAGTAAAATAACAGCTGTTTAAATGTTCGGCCACCCAAACCGCTCTGGTTTAATAATGGGATGGAAATGTAATGAAATACAAGAACCACATTGAAGCCTATGCAGTCTCTCTTCTTTCTTCTTTCACTCTCTTTTTCTTTCTTTCTATCTTTTCATTGTCTACCCTCTTTCTATCTTTCTCTTAATCATGTAGGAATGCCTTGGGCTCAGGTAGGAGATTGAGCCACTGCTAATCTACTCTGTTTATATAATTGGTTGGGAATGTTGCGGGACCATAACAGACCGTCTTCTGGAGCCTAAGGAAGAATTTGTGTCTGATGTCTGAGCTATCGAGTTCTGAAATCTATCATGTGCCAGCACTGCATGTACTCGCACGTTTCATGCAACCTGGATTCACCAAAAAAACACGAGTGCTCATGGCGACCATCTGCGGCACGTTACATCCATTCACGAGAAACATGTGGGAGTGATGTAATAAATAAGCGGTTCATCGGTGCACGCTAACAAGGCCCGTTGAATTAGCAGTGCCACTTTTACTGTATGTGAATGTGTGGGTGTGTGCGCTGAAGGAGACCAGCAGCAGAGCATGGATGCTTAAGCAGATGTGGGCCTGCCGGAGGCTCATCCGTTCCCCTCCTCTATAACTGCCAGATGGAGGGATATTGATGGCCAGCCACCGTGCGCCGGCAAGCGGCACACTCATTAGCGGAGCACCGGGGGTAGAGACAGAGAGATAGAACACGAGACACAAAACAAATCTCTCATGGCTCATTCATCAAACAGATCCACTGCTTGCCCTCCCTGAACTGAGTTTGAAAAAGTGGAAGGGAGTGAGAGTGAGAATTAAGTGAGGTGTACAGCATGAGATACAGTTTACAGTGCAGAGCTGATGAACCACTCGACTCTCCCTCACCTCTGGACTTTATTTAAACATGCAATTGAGGACCAGACGGTGCACGGACAGTGTATGTCAGTAATTCCTGATCTGTGTTTTGTTAGTGGATTAGAGAGGTTTGGGAGGTTGAAAGAAGCACCTGCATTACACTGTAGTCTTTGTCCTTGGACAGCTTTGCCCCATCTGTTAGAATCAGTCTCTTTTTGAGTCCTTTTAAATAAGGTGTTTCCTTTCACCCTCGAAATCTGTATTTGATTGTAAATTGATTGTTCTGTGTAGTTTACAGAAGTCTGAGCTTTAGCTGATACACCACACTGATGCAATACTGACATAAGTTTGTTTGCATGGACACAACAAGCTCTGTTAAATAATCCAGCATGTTTACACAAGTCACTAAAGTGATGAAAGGTAATATTTCGAACTACACAAACCATGTGATAATTGTTTTTATTCCAAAATACATGATGTATGTGTCTCTACAGCTACATTACAATTTCATAATAAATCCACTCTCGAAGAAATGCATAATGTTAAATTAAAACAAGCCAAGTTCTTCAAACAACACAATTGGTCATGTTATTTATGGCAGATATTATTTTAAAATAAGATTAGGAAAGGTAGTGTTTCTTTGTCACTACTTAGAAGGCGTGGTGTTAGATCTGGTCTTATTTGTGCATATAAACAGTTTAAACAATATTAGACTCAGATCAAATCAGATAAAGGCTATCATTTTATATAATACATTGTAACAAGCTTTTTATATTCTATTTGGATTAAATTATTTTTCTAGAGTAGATATCTGATAAATAATGTTGCTAGTGGGTGTCTGTAGTGATTATGTTTGATATTACAGAGATTTTAATCATGATGTTAACATGTCAATCACATGGCATGGCTGTGTACTCGATCCCTTGTAAGTTATTTGACCATAACATGAGATCCCATACTGAAATTCAAGATATGTTGGTGGTAAATACCTTATCTCATCTACCCATGTAAGACTTATCTTAACTGAAAAGGGGTTAAGCCAATTGAAATGAATGAAACCAGAAACCAAGAAAATCAGTGAATGGGTATTAACCAGGCATACATGATGACATGCCTGTAAATTCTTGTCATGTCACTTTGCAGTGCCTTTATCTATTGTTCTCAAACTATGTTTAACTGTTCCGTTTTGTTTGTAATGTAGAGCTGTGAGGTAAGATGTAGACTGAGTGAGCCCAAAAGCATGGTTTGGACTGTTTTCCTTCCTGAGACCTGATCAGGACCGAGAGAGCAGTGCTTAGGGTTCATTTGGGGGTGGGGAGACAAGCGCACAGAGATGAGGCTTTGAGCCCAATGCTAATCGGGCTCTGGAATTCCTGACCAGCCCAAGGTGTCTGTCTGAAGAGGCCGACTGTCAACGCGGAGGGTCTTCTCCCAGGCTTAAAGTGTTCCGCAGATTAGATTCCCACATTCCAAAGATAGAGCGGGAGCCGTTCATCTTCTACTGTTCAGTAGCACCAGAGCTGGAGGAGTGCAGGAAAAGGAGGAGGTATGCTCTATGAGACCCAGATAAGGGTATCTCAACCTCATGTGCCATGGACAGTATCCATTTGTGTAACATCTGAGGTATGGCTCTGAGTCTGACAACTTGACGGCATCTCCATGTGGAGTGGGTGTCTGGTTCCACCTTGCAGGAAAAGCAACTACACCTTACTGGGTGGAGATCGTGAAGTAAGCATGTTGGTGAAACTGGCAGCATTGTGATACACAATAAAGAAATGAATGCCTTTCTGTTTAGGCATATTTTCACTTTCTCGTTTATGACAAGCCGAGCGTTTGCAACACCCACTAATGTGTTGTTTCGGTGCATTACGGGGAATTCCGAAGGACTATTTCAAATGTGTGCTCTGAAACCTCACCCCAGCAACAAAATCTACATTTTTTTAACATTGGCCTGTCACCACACAGCAACCTCACTCTGTTATTCAGCCTGCAGCAAAACACGCTAAAGCTGGGGTTGGTTTAAAAGATATTCCGAAATATTTACACCTGGATTGGTTACAGTACGCTATTGTTCTGTTAATGCATTAAAAGAGTTTCCTTCTTTCTTGCTCTTTCTCTTTTGCTCTCTTTTTCTCTTTTTCTCTCTTTATCTTGTATTCTGTCTCGGTCTTATCCCTTAGAGGATATAGCCCAACCCATTGATAAAACAAACATGCTTTGTGATTTTCCTGTTAACTATTTCCACATCCTCTTAACGCACACTGTCCTTATTGCACCCATCCCTGAGGGATGATTTACCACTGTGACTATAATAAACCTCATGTAAGAACAGGTTTATACTTACAGATATCTGGACCTAAGAGTTTTCTCTGTGATAGGTAAGCTTATGACTCATTAGATGTAAAACAGTGCCTGAGTTTGAATTTGGAAACTTGTCCGGCTCTTATTGGGGGGAGAGAGCTCAGCGCATCTCATATTTCAAATCCTCTTAGATGAGGAAGATGATATTGCTGTGAAATGGAGATGATCATGTTTACTCCAAACAGCAGCACACATAAACGGCCTCAGGGTGGCAGGGAATTCCTTGAGGAGGATAAAGCTTGACGAGATGATGAAAGCCAGCAATGGACTTTTAATTGGCTTAGACCAAGATTTTCTGATGTAATGTACACGGTATTGTTTAACAGCTCTTCTTGTTGAACAAAGGCACTTCTTTAACTCCAGTCATTGATACTTTTTCACCGACTTTAGAAAAAAGACAAACTTATATAGGAGTGCATGAACTTAACTAGAAGTTTATTTCTAAATAGCCTAAAATGAAAACAATAACCATCCAAAGGAAAATACTTCTGTGGTCACTCTACACATGCAATGTTAGATTGAATTATTAGATGTTTTACTCTGGGGGTTAAATGGTTTGCCAATATATTCACGGTCATTTTTTTTCAAGATTGTAAGAAACTTGAGAACAGAGGAAGCTCAGGTGGACAAAAGGGAAGAAACTCCAAACAGACAATAACCCAAGACCATAATTAAAATTGTGAGGCGGCAATGCTCCTTGTTGTTCCACCTTGCTGTCCAAGACTTATTTGTGTTGTTGCAAGTGGCAGTAAATAAAGCTTGAGTGAATTTAGCAGTTAAATATGCCCCCCCCAACCCATCAGTTTGGCTACTAGCTTTTTGTGGCTGAAATAGTATTACCAAATAAGAACTGGCTGATGGAACCCCCCCAATACCTGGGGATGGGAAATACCACTGTAGTGACAGCTGTATGGATGGATGTGACACAAGGTTCTGCATGGAATGGGACATTTTTTTGTAGAATGGAAGAAGCAACGTTTTGTCTTTCATGCTGCCATCCTCTCATTCTTCAGTAAACATGTGCAGCTGCTTTCATCCCCTTTTGTAAAGCAATCTGGAATCCACTAAGCCCCTCTCCCTTTCTGCCCTATTTGCACTTGGATTTGTAGAGAGAATAACCAAATCTTCCAGTGCTTTATGCAGTGTTTGTGTGCAAGGAGCTCACTCTAAAAAACATGTTAAATGCCTCAGCATGACCTGTCGATGGAAGAAAGACTTGGCAACCTTCACAGTTTCCAATGCAGCAGTGTGAAAGACCTGCTGTTAATGCTGCAGCTCTGTGAAAGACTCATTAGGGACTACTGTTCTCTTCTGCTGAGGCAACAGCTTTCTTGCTGAAAGATCCAGAGCAAAGCGATGAGGGATTGAAGGAGACAATGATGTTGCATTGAAACGCAAGTTGCAGCCACCTGCGTGTGTATTGGATCTTGAACACGGAATTTACTGTACCATAGAAAAAAAATATTTTTCTCTGAATCCTTTAAGAGAAACCTGGTGCACATCTGTTTAGCGTTTATAAGCCACAATCAATCTTTGCTCAAAAAAAAACAAAAATTTATAAAAAAAATAGTGACTTCACTGTTTCACAGCATACACACTTTTCTCTTATCGTCCGTCTCCATTTTGTGGCAGGGTTTGACAGTCCCCAGCTTTAGCAGGAAGTCTTGAATAAATAGAGGCAGAAGGAGGCTAGCAGCCTACATCCAGATGGTGCTAAATACTGATTAAACCTTGGATTTTTCAAACCCCATAGTTTTTTTCCAATTAGCCGTTGTGTAGACAACAAGCTGAAGTGCCTGGGGATTGGAGAGGCCCCCCCACGAGGCTTTGTCACCTGACACTTCCCCCACGCTAACAACCCCGTAAGAGGCTCTTCAGATGACTCGAAAACATTTGAGTGGCTGAATTTCAGAGTGACAAGTGTGAAAGGACAAGAGCCAGCAGGCACAGATGAATGCTATGCATGGCAGCACTGAATGCTGGCCCAGCTTTTTTTCTGTGTATGTTATTTATTGTTGCATTTGTGTATGTAGGTTTGAGTTCCATGCTTTTTTGTGCTGATACTGATCCCTTAGAGCCTTTAGCTATAGTTATGCGGTCAGTTCGAGTTTCCCACCATTCAAAAGACCCACCAAATGGTTTCCTGAGCAGTTTTGTTTGCATTATTTTTTTGTGTTTTATCGCTCCCAGTATGCTCTCTTGTACAGCTCACAACAAGAATTTTACGTCTTGCCTTTTGGGTGTGTGTGGGACCATTTTTTTTTTTTGCTGAATCAATGCTCACCTGCTTTTCTTTACCACTGAAAGAGAATTTGAAAAAGTGCAAAATCATCAGCGGACCTTAGACTGCATTGCAGAACTCCTAAACCTCGACCTTGTATGAATTCTCAGTTATTTCCCACAGCATTCTGCTTGTCAAAGGTTACTAGAAAAAGCACATCTGTCAAAGCACTTTTATTATGAAATAATTAAAGCACATTACTGTTGGAGTAAACCAACAAAAAAAAGTAAAGAAATGACCGAAATTCACTTTAAAAAATTTAATTGCCCTTCAGAGGCAGCTGTTAACATGTTTATTTGCTGGATATCTAAGGCATCAAAAGATATCAAACTACTAAGCATGCCTGTTTGTTTATATATATATATATATATATATATATATATATATATATATATATATATATATACATATACACAATTCACAGTTTGGTACGTTCCTCAGTTTTTAAGTCATGGTTCATTTCACTTTTGGTACAGTTGGGGAAAGAAATGCAAAACATAAAATGGCTTGTTGTTTTGTTTTTTTATCAACGCAGTTTATTATATCAAAATTTTTTAACATCATCAGTTTAAATTTTTAAAACAATGTTAAATAAAATGCATGGGTAAATAGTATATAAAAAAATGTTTATAATATTTTATAAAAATAAAATAGAATAAATTAGGGCTGCTGCTATCGATTATTTTAGTAATCAAGTATTCTAATGATTATTCCATCAATTAATAAAGTAATCGGATAAGAAGTACTTTTTCTTTATTAAAGAGCATTACCAAATAAGAGAGGAAATAAGACAGGTCTCATAAAATGAACAAGTCATTTGTTTTTCATTTTACAAAAAAATAAAAATTTTATTGCTGAAATTGAATAAAAATGATCTGTGAAAACTAAAACCATATAGTGCATTTAATTGCCATAATTACATAAAAATAAAAATACAGTGCGTTCAAAGTCTCTCTGCAGTGGCCATGTAGAGTAGGTTATTTTTCACTCATGTATTTATTTATTAAATCTCGCACAGTATTGTGATGTGGTATTCTTGTGTCCTGCAAGCTGCTTAAAATTTTCCATTCACTTAATCTGCGTATTTATCACCAGCTTTACAAACGTGCTTCACTACCTGCTCTACATGGCACTGGCCAGGGACGTTTTGAATGCACTGTATATAAATAATTCTTTTTAAATACATTTCAAATTACCTCAAATTTCAAATTTTGTAAACTTTCCGCCATTTTCTTTAGCTTCTTTCCAGCATCTTCTCCTCGCCCCTCGCTGTTTTTTCTCTTTTCCTCCATTTTTTATCCTGCAGCGTCGGCTATGTCTACCTGTCCAGAACACGCCAGAGTTTAGCGGGTTAATTATTTGAGTTGAGTTTGAATCGAATTATTCGAGTTACTCAAGGAATTGTTTCAACCCTGGAATAAATCAAATTAATGCAATACATTTTATTATACTAAGTTGATTAAATACAATGAAATAAATGTAAAAATTGAGTTTACATTTGTTAGACCCCCTTTGGGTAATACAGATGTATATGTGTGTGTGTGTGTGTGTGTGTGTGTATGTGTGAGTGTGTGTGTGTGTGTGTGTGTGTGTGTGTGTGTGTGTGTGTGTGTGTGTGTGTGTGTGTGTTTATATTTAAAATAACATTTTCTAAATATGTTCTACATAACTGTTTTACTTATTTCAGCACACTGTAACAAATGTCTTCATTTCTTAATAATAATAATAATAAAATGCATCCAAAGTGCAAGGCAGTGACTAAACAAACTTGCAGTCTAAAACTTAATACGTTCCTTAGAAAACTCAGATTTTAACTATGTTCCGCATGTAAAAAGGAATGCATTCAGTACACATGTATACCGAAAGCCCTGCACCGAAAAATGTAGGTACGAATAAGTCTAGCGTTAAAACCTAATCCAACAAACCAGGCATAACATTATGTCTACCTGCCTACTATTCTGTTAGTCTTAATATATATATTATTTTTGTTGCCAGAACAGTACTGATCCTTCGTGCATTAACAGCATTAACTTCCTCAGCAAATTGAGTTACAGAAGCTTGTTTGTTGGATCAGACCTCACCGGCCAGCCTTCGCTCCCCACAGGCATCAAGGAGCCTTGGCTGCCCATGACCCTGTTGCCAGTTCACCACTGTTTCTACCTTGAACCACTTATGATAGATACTGACCACTGCAGACTGGGAAAAGCTCACAAGAGCTGCAGTTTTGGAGATGTTCTGACCCAATTGTCTAGCCATCACAATTTGGCAATTGTCAAACTCGCTCAAATCCTTACGCTTGCCCATGTTTCCTGCTTCTAACACGTCAACTATTTTATATATTGTTTACAAAGTATAGAAATGAAAATACTATTTTTTTATTCAGATTTGAACAGAAAATAACCGAAAAGCTATTTTAAGACAAGGATGGATATTTGCCTAAAATATCCAAGATCCAACATATGGAGTATTAATCATAATATACCAAATTTATAAAGTTGTTTCAAAAGAGTCCTATGACTTTTGACTTACCATCAGCATATAAATCACCTCTAAGGCATACTCACATATTGGCAAATAAAACTTAAAATTGAGAGAGTAAGGAACAAAATTCTGCAACATGCTGCATGAATAAGCGCCTTTGCATGTTTGATTATTTCAAAAAGGAAACTTAACTTGAACATATGCGGGTACCCACTCTGCCTCTAAACTCAGGCCAGAACTGAGGGTGGATGAGCATCTCTCTCTCTCTCTCTCTCTCTCTCTCTCTCTCTCTCTCTCTCTCTCTCTCTCTCTCTCTCTCTCTCTCTCTCTCTCTCTCTCTCTCTCTCTCTCTCTCTCTCTCTCTCTCTCTCTCTCTCCTCTCTCTCTCTCTCTCTCTCTCCAGGCCTGGAAACTGTTCTGCTGAGAAATGAATAAGCACAGATTCTTTGTGTTAGGTCAAGGTTTGTCAGTCAGGCGTAGGCTGGGACTTTTCAACAGCACAAACCTCAAGATATGCTGGATTGCTTCATTTTCCCACTTAACAGTTTATTGATTTTATGATTTGGTTATAAGCTCTCTCCAAGCACTTATGAGCTGCTGAAGTATTCAATTCAGTAAAGCGATATAATTTATACTTTATTAGGGTTTTATTCGAGGCTTCCAAAAAGCACTTCATTTTGCCTTGGGACCAAAACAGAGCTACAATTATGTCAATAAGAGCCAGATGCATTGGGCAGCAGTGACAGCTGAGCTGCTTCGGGTTCCTATAATGTTCAACTTGGCTAATGAAGCTTTGGTAAGACAGACAGACTGGATACGTTTTCGTTTTGCATTAGTTATTTGTCAAAGGATTTTACCTTCGAATGGTGATCCTAATTAATATTTCTTTCCTTTTCCATTCCTTTCCTTTCCTTTTTCTATTTATTTCTTTTCTTTTTTTTACTCTACCATTTCTATTTCCCCTTTTTCTTTCTTTCACATCACTTCCTCATACTGTACGTGATCCAGCTAAAAGGTTTTTTGTAATTTTTCCCAGACGCATAAATAAACTGGTCGCTGCCAGACATCTACAGAGTAGACATGTGCCTGTTTGTGATTAGACAGGCCGGGAACAACATTAATGTTACAGTGGAAAGAGTTAGGGATGCACTATAAGTGCTATAATAAGTATGGAGGGCTGATGCTCAGAAACTGTAAAACAACTGTCATATCTCCATTTCTCACTGTGCGTGGGCTGGATGAGGCCCTGCCATGCCTGTCACTCGACTGGACGGTGTATTAATACATAGTTTCATGTGTGTTAGCCTTGCAATCTCATCATTCTGCTCTGTTGCTCTTCTGCCTGCAGGGCAAGGCCACTCTGTAAGTCCCTTAAAGTGAGAACAGCCAAAGAATTTTTAGGCTAACAATAGAGTGGCAACTATTGCATAGCACTAACACTTTTCTGAGGCAACGGGTAAATGTGGTGGCATGCAGTTTACTGAGTAACACTAATCGCTTTATTCTGGATGCTAAACAAATAACTGTGCACATCTGATTCATTGCAGCCCCATATTAATGTGCAGCTGAACTCATGTCTAACAAGCTAATCAAGCACAGCCATGACGATTATTTGTTTGCTAAACGTCCTTCATCCTCATCAAACAAAAATAGTCTAAATGTCGATTTAATATGTTTCTATTACAGGCTGCAATTTAAAACTTCAAAACGAATACCATAGCAATTGCAGTGTTTTGAGCTGGGATATTATCTTACCATGTCAATCACGCAACCGCTGCCCATACAAAATATTTTCTCAAAAGAGCTTGTTGAACTTGGAGCCCTCAGGTCAGGATGTAGATATGAGAGAAGGGTTTTGTGGGATTGCACTAGAAATGACCACCTCCTTTAGAGAACACACTGTGCTCAGATCCGGAATGCACTTTGAATCAGAATGAGATTACAAAAACAACAGTAAAAAAACAGATTGAACTGAACAGGTACTACTGTGAAATATACGTTTAAACAGATTTAAAAAATACATTTTAAAAGTTTAATAAAAACAAATGTTTAAATTTTATTTATTAAAATGTTTATATAAAATATTCTACACCTTTACACAGAGTTGTCTCTTAGAATACTTTCTTAGCCAGCTAAATAATTGTCCATAAAATGATTAGCTGCCTGTTGTAATACCATGATAGCCTAATAAAATAATCAAATAAAAAATACACAGGTATCAAGTTTGGTATTTTTAAATCATCATTCAATAAAAAAAATTACTTAAACAACCTAAAACACAATATAGTGTTCAGATGAAGTGAAATTATTATCACCCCAAGTTTTTTCAATAATAGCACTCCAAGAAGTGCTTTTTGTCTTTCCTTTACCACAGCAGTTTGCCACCAATTAAATTTTGTAAATGGTTCAACAAAATAAACATAAAACAAAAAAACCCCACAAAAGTACAGCTTGTCATTTAACTAAGAAACTTAAACGTATATAATCTTTCTTATAGACTTTGCCATGTGTGAAAACATGAAGTTATCGCTTTATCTCTGACTTTTACAAGGTGCTTACGGACAGACAACTGGAGTCTCTGTCCATAAATGTTAAGTAAATGTCAATCAAAAAACTGCACCATACTAACAATTTAATATTTTTTATCTGTTTATGTATGAGTGACTGCCATCCATGAGAGTGAGATGATACTATAGAATCTGGGATTTGCAGCTGCACATAGTATTAATAATAAAAAATAATAAAAGAAATAATAATAATAATAATATATTTGCAATAATAATAATAATAATAATAATAATAATAATAATAATAATAATAATAATAATAATTAACACCTAATCAGAGAATTCACCAGCACTTTTATAACATTAATTACTATGACTAATTAATAATGTTATTTAATTAACATTAAATCACAATTGTTTTAAGGGATTTGGCAGCACTAAAAACCAGTACTGTAACTGGTTACCAGTCTTATAATCAGTCCACTAATAACCATTTACAGTTCATCTCTGTCCATTAGGCAGTGCTTTGTTTGGTAGAAAGTGGGGCAGAACAAGAGGAAGTTGATTTATGGGCAGGTGCTCTGTTCTGCTTTATCACCTATCATCAGATGGAGATGGTAAATCCTGGTGTTTATGAGAGGAGTATGAGGGACCTGGCCAAGCTAGAGAAGAAGTGGACTTGGCTCAGAGATGAAATGTCAGCTTGCAGACTGCAATTTGGCTGTGTTGTCCACCCTGATCTGTCTGAAGAAAGTCAGTTGGAGGGACATGTTGTTCCTCAATAAACAGTGAAAGTTGTTCATTTCAGGCAACATCTGTCTGAAACCATGTTTTTCAGGTTACTGAAATGTTTGCAAATGCAGGAAAATTACAGATCAGTTTTTAGTCAGTGCCTGGCGTACTTAGGTTACAGGAATTGTCATCATCTGTGATGTAAAAATCTGGATTTTACTTATATATATATATATATATATATATATATATATATATATATATATATATATATATATATATATATATATATATATATATACTAGAATCTTCCAAAACTATTATGCAGAATTGCTGAATGTAATATGCAAGTACATGAATACCTTCCATCAAACCCAATATATGCAGTTCAAATAAAGAATAATTGCCAACTAGCCAATGAACTTTGTCTGAATTTCTCTTTATTTGGGTTAAAGTTCATGCACCCTAATGCACCATTATTTAGTCTGTGTCAGAGCAACCTACAGTGAAAGTAAGACTAAATACACTAGATGTCAAAGAAATATTCTCATTAAAATATGCCTGATAGGACAGTACTCCAATCTGTCTGATATCTTACATTACTTTCAATAAAAGCCTTAGAGCACTAAAATAGGGTGTGCATGATTGCAAGCATGTGTGTGTGTGTGTGTGTGTGTGTGTGTGTGTGTGTGTGTGTGTGTGTGTGTGTGTGTGTGTGTGTGTGTGCTGGCAGAGTGCTCTGTAGGCCAGCCGGCTGGCTGACGGAGATGGTTTTGACAGTCTCTGAGGGGAAAGCCTGGGTAGGCCAGCGGAGATTGAGGGCACCAGGTGTCTGAGGCCTGGGCATGTTTGGCACTCTGAGTGTGCTCTAAGTTTAGCTGTTACATTACGTTACATGCAATGTTTTTCTGTAGCTGCTGCATTTGTTGAAGATAGAATGGTCTGCCAGCCAGCATGTAGACCACCCGCTCACTCTCTTGCTCATTTTGGCTGTGTCAAAATAGACAGCATCTATCCACCTCAGCGGGTAGACTGTACTTTTTATCACCTCTGCATGGCAGTTTTGATACATAGTATGTTGCACTGTGGTTAATTTTTCAAACCCATTAAAAGCGGTCTGGACACCAAAGGAAATTAGTATGGTTTGTTGATGTGAAGCCAGAGCTTGTGGCTTGCTAACTGCTTCTTTTTCTTTAATTGATTTGCCATTGACCCGACAGTGTGAGCTTTCCCGAGGCTGAGACGAAGCCTTTGGTGTAAGGAACCTTTGCCATTAAGATAGATTTGGACTCCTATTTTAGCCCAGTTATTTGTTTTGCTGAAAGGATAGTCTGTTCATGTTTGCCAGGCCAGAAGATTTAGCTTTTCACTGAGTTAATCACATTTCCTGTATCTTAGTGAAATGCATAACGTTTTTAGACACCCCAAAGATGAATGACCTAAGGGTTTAACTGTTTAGCCTCCACAGAATAATAGGGCCTCCATTAAAATAATAAGCATTCTATGACCTCCTGACCTTTGTTTCTGACCTCACAGGAGACTTTGTTCATCAGTGTCAGTGGAGTGTATTTTGTGACAGGCACTCTTTCTCATCAATCTAGTTATGGGAGATTGATAGAGCACTGAGATGCTTCTTACTCAGATTGTGCCACTCTAAGTAATAAGTATTTTTTTTGTGCAGTGCATCATTTGAAAAGGGTATGTCGCTATGGAAAAATTATGTTATGCTGACTGTGGAGGAGATTTTATGAGCTTAACATTGTAAGATGGCACCATGGAAACTGTGCCTGAAGGTCAGCCAGTAGTGGCGTGGGTTGGCGTGTGTTGGTTGTCAGTCCATAGGTTTAACCAGACAGAGTCCTGCTGGGTGGGAAGGCGATAAGTGACACTCACCATGCTGTGGCACACACTTATCGCTAATCAGGGTGACACGAGAATGGTCAGCTTTAGCCACACCATATATCATGTGGTATCCATATATCATGCGTGTAAAACATACAGAAATCTCACACAGACTGATAAAGCCATTCACACTCACTCACAATATGTGTCTCTTCATCGAGATAAGAGATTGGGGGATACCTCAAGGTTCTCTGCTTGTAAACAGAAAGCTGTGAGGTTAAAGGTGATTCTGGGCAGCTAATGATCTATTTGCTCTTGAGATTGTGAATCTAAATCACAGAACTCCCACAGAGTCATTGGCCCCTTGAGGTCATGAGTTTAAACCCAAGGGCTGCCACTGTTCTTGGGGTTGTTAGTTTTAATCTCAGAATTGCCAGACAAGATTGTGCTGGACCCTTAACCGTTCATGCTATATGTTTGCAGTCTGTCTAAGCACAACGTCACTCTCAATAAAAGCATATGAATGAATGTTAATGTCATACTTCTTTCTTCTTCCTATCTCTGTCAGACAGCCACAAAAGATTTATCCAATCTCTGATGTAGTCCTTTTTTCCATAATTCAAATAGAGACACATCAATGTGTTTTTCATGTAAAGAGCAATATTTCTTGTCTCTGCACATAAAATTCCAAGAATGAGTCTTTGTTCCATGGGAAATACACAGAACAAGGGAGCTGTCTTATTTATTCATTTTTTTCCCCCTCCACCTTCATCTGCCTTTTGAGGCTTTTGCCAAGTACGCCCAGCACGGAGCTCTGGCAGTCTATTGTGTGGGTGTAACGTTAATGCTTCTGGACAGACATTTGTTTGGAAGTAGAGGATGAGTGATATGTGAAGCGCTGGAAGATGTGCCGTTGTGTCCGCTGGGTGAATGATGGGCCAACTGTGCAGGATCGCTCTAGGCCTGCTCAGGGAGCTGTAATATGAGATGGAGGCCCTCCATCTGTGGCTCTGAAAGGGCTACCAGGCCAAAAGCTTAGCTGACCTGTGCCCAAGGGAGCCCTGTCAGTAATCATCTAAAGAGCTCCCTCTAGAGGCCTAGGAGATTAAGCAGTTATTGAGTGAGAGCAGGTGGGCTGAAGGTCTGAACATTCAGCTCTCATCGCAGCTGTATCACAGATTGCTGAGTGATGATCAGCCTTTCTGAGGCTTGCTTATTAAGGCTGGGTCTGAAATGTCATAGTGTGCACATTACTCGTAGTACTTTTGTTCTATTATTAAGCATTTCCTTTCTTTTTTTTTCAGTTTTTTTCCCTACTTTCTTTACCTGTCTTTTTCAGTCAATTATTGAATTTTTTTTTGGCTTTAAATTAACAAACAACTTGAGTAAAGCTAATGTCATTTTGAATGTTTTTAGATAGCATTATAATATATTTTATCTGTTTTTTAGATACATTAGTTCTCTGGAACAGTCTCAAATACAACTGCCATTCTTCAATCCACTGTTGAATGTCAGGAATCTGACCTTGTGGTGACCTACTCACAATCATGAAAATGCCAGGGGAGATTTCACAACCAGTCCTCTGCCTTTCTTTATATAGTAGCTTGCCCCAGTCATCTCTAGGTCACAGAGTGAAATGTGTAAGAATAAAGGGGATTAGCATCATCAAAATTCTTTGCAACATTTCTGTATTTGTGTTAAATAGCTGTTATAGATGGCCACTTTTTTTCTATCTTAGTGACAAATTGCGATTGCATTGTGTCTTATTGACCAGCTGGCATCATCACTCTTTAGTAAATGAATAGAGAAATGAATTAGTGTCACGTTGATGAGTTGTTTGTTTTCTTCCTGTAGTTTAATGGGGTTGGTTCTCTTCAGAAATCACCAGAGCACATCTTATGGTCACTGAAGGCAAATAACACAAGTGATGTATGCTTCAGTGTGATGATGAAAATGTTGCAGTGTGACAACCTTAATCCTCTGGTTTATTGATTTTTCTGATATATGACAGGTCTATCTTCTTTTCTTTGGGCTGCATGGCCAAAAGAACAAAATAATCCTTTACGTTTTGTTTTCTGAGATTTTTTGACACAAACCCTTGCCTCAGTAACCCAGGAAAGACAACCACTCAATATCCTCAAGCAAAAAAGGCCTTTTTGGCCTTGCTTGCTATAATCCTGTGTGACAGCCTCAAAGAAGCGCTGATGGACAAGTGGATGGCTGGGTGCTTTGGCTGGGATCATGTGCTGCTCTAATTTGAACCGATTGAGGTATTGAATGGTTAAAGCTGAGTTTCCCAGGATGCAAATCGCTGCATAGGCGTAACATACACCGGTTCAGTCAGCAGAGCTGTCTGAGGGCTCTGAGACATATGTTGATGATGTCTCGTCAGCGCCTGCCTTGAGCAAAATCACCCTTGCAGGAAATGTAAGACGTTAATGATTTGGCCGAGGAAATGGCTGACTTTTCACCATCATTGACCCATGATGGATGGAATGACAATGAAGAACCTAAAAATCTATACATACCTGCTGGCCTGTTTTAGTAAATTTAGTGCATCTGCATGGTGTGGAAAGAAATCAGAAGTATGGCCAATAAAAAGCACTGAAGTTGAAAGAGATAATATTTTTTCTTAGCCTAGTTTTTGCTTTTAGTTAGAATGAAGTAGCACCCTGGTGAATAATGGTTCTTGAATATCTCTCCACAAGTTTTATGCATAATGAGTTTGAGAAACACAGTCATACACACACACACTCACAAGCAGCATACACAATCAGTATTCCACTGGTGAAATCCACGTAATGATAATCCAAGTGCTCTCAAGCTCCATCTGGGCTCAGTGGTCCTTTATAGTATCTATTGTGTGGAAATCTATGTGTTGATGCACCAGCAGAGCCGCTGTCCACAGCTGGATTTCAGTGTTAACCTCACATTAGTTGTTAGCTTCAGGGTCCCTGCTGGGGGTCTGCTTACTCGTAGTTCTTTTACCAGGTTTAAAGTTAACCAATGCTCTGATGCATCCCTCCAAGCTACAAAACACATCCATTCCACAATGTGTTCTCATTCATGTCTAGGCACTAACAGATGATTTCAATGCTGCAAGGGAGCAGAGCTTAGCTGTGAGCCCTGACCCAGTTCAACTCCGCCGCAACCTTATATGGTGCCTTGGGGAGTACAAGTTTTTAAAATGCTTCCTTGTTCTTCATTCACATGTCTCACATCACCGCTCCACCCCCACCCCTTAAAAGTCTTGCATGGTTCTTTTATTTCCACCATAAACAAGATGTAAATCTTAGATTAGCAGGCTGCTTCGGCATATGGAATGCACATCATTCCCGACTCTGAAATTCCTCTGAGTGTCATTATTCAATTTGTCATATTTTGCCCTTAAAAGCCTCATAATTTTTAGACTTGTTAAAGCTCCAATGTCAAGGATAAGATTATTCATTTCACCACTCATCATCACCACACATGTTTTAGATTTCTTCATGATATATAGAAATCTTTATATAGGATTTATCTTTTTATGTCTTCCTTCTAGTAAAGGGATTAAAATTTATGTCCCCATACACTTTTTTTGTAGATTTTACAGAGGAGACTACCACCTTGATGTGTGCATCAATGACTACCTGGACGTCTACTGCCCCCACTACATGGACTCAGTGCCGGAGGAGAGGACGGAGCGCTACATGCTGTACATGGTCAACTACGATGGCTACAGCTCCTGTGACCACACATCGACAGGTTTCAAACGCTGGGAGTGCAATCGGCCCTACTCTCCCAACGGTCCTCTTAAGTTCTCAGAGAAGTTTCAGCTCTTCACACCGTTCTCTCTGGGCTTCGAGTTCAGACCAGGCAGAGAATACTACTATATATGTGAGTATAGTCAAAAACTAAACCAACATATAACACATAATATAGATACATACCAGGAGCAATTTTTAATGTTGAAAAGGAAAATAATAAGAAACATTTTGGTAACTAAAAACATGGTAGCTCTGCTGTTTCACAGCTCTAGGATCTCAGGTTCATTCCTGAGCTTAGGTTACAGTTTGGATGGAGTTTTACAAGTTATCCCCATGTCCATGTGAGTGTGTGTGTGAATGAGTGCCTGCACCACGCCCTGGTGTGACTGGTGAAAAATCCAAGGTTGTAATCCAACTTCGGATCTGTGATAGAAAAAGTTGACTGAAAAACTGGAAAAAAAACTATGCAAAGGTTACCATCAAGCGTTCAACTAAAAAGTGCAACTAAGTTTAAAGTAGCCTATAAAAATTAACATTAAGTGTAACTATAACATACATTCATGTATCCCAAATGTATTTCTAAAAATTGTTTATTATCAGATTACAATAAACAAAATGTTTATTGATTTAAGATTCTTAAACCTATTTCACAACATAAATAATTCTAAGCTTGAAATTGTTGTCACATTATATTTTAGAAATAAATGCTCAAAAATAGCATGTGCCATTGAAAGTATGTGCCAAAGAAAACAAATATATTTTAAGATAGACTTAACTAAAATGTCTAGAAATAATAAATAAATTGATATTTGGTTGAGTTGTTTGGTTTTGTAATCTCATAATAGGAATTTATAGATTAATCAGACTATCTTAAGGATATCTTTGCTAAGACGAAAAAAAAGAAATTCCAATGAGGAATATTGACATATTTTTGGTGACAAAATGTTTTTTATATTTTAACTTTTCATTAAAAAAGATTAGGTTTATTTATTTATTTTTGATGATTCATTTGTGACTTCATATTACGTAGGTAAATTTGCCGATAAGCAGTTGATTCCAGGCAGGGAGAAGGAAAGCTGTTGCTCAGAAAAGGGTTTTGCTTCAGTGATCCTGACAAAACAGACTGAAACGAAAACATGTACCCTGATGGAAAACCGTCTTTCCTGTAAAGGCTCTTTGTTACGGCCTCATAGTTTCAGCTTTCGCTTACTCGCAAGAGGCCTTTTAAAAACAAGCATCTAAACCCTTGTTTTTACAACTGGAGTCAGATCCCTGTAGAGCGAGAGGCGGAAGACAAAATAAGATGCAGGAATGGTCTGACTGCCTGGACAGCGCTGGCTCTAGAGATAGCTTCATTTATGCAGGCACACGCACGAGATTTGGAATTAGCATGATTTATCTTGATGAACTGACAGATCATGTGGGTATGTCAAAACAACGCGGTTGCTTTTGTGACACATAAAGAGAGAACACAAAGGAGAGAAATACACGGTAAACAGTGATTAGGCGTGAGATCATAGCAGAATAGAGTGGTTTTTTTTTAACATGGCCACATACAAAAGGAATTGCAACAATTTAAAACGGAG
This sequence comes from Silurus aristotelis, assembly GCF_946808225.1. Classification (NCBI taxonomy): domain Eukaryota; kingdom Metazoa; phylum Chordata; class Actinopteri; order Siluriformes; family Siluridae; genus Silurus; species Silurus aristotelis. Next base: position 12,835,948 of record NC_139589.1, read on the forward strand.
CTCATTATCCTATGACTTTGAGTCAGAACAGTAAAACGTGTAACCAGATAAAATGTTGGAGCTGTCAGGTAATCGGAAGGTTTTACAGGAATAGGCATTGAGAGAATATGAGCCTGTGCACAGCCTGCAGCTCCTTCCTGTGTGACTCAGGTTTATGATTCAACAGTTGTGGACTCGCTTTAACAAATAGCCAGTTACTCTGACCTACGGATGCAACCAAAAGGGAGGATGAAATAACAAACAATCTGTCAGCAGGCTCACATTTTTTGGCTCATATTGGAATGTACAGTGGAGTGTTAAGGTAATCATACACCCACATAGCAGAGAATTTAATTTTAAGCAGAAAACAACTGCTTAGATTGCAGTCAAGCAGATCATATCAAAGTCAAACACTTCATAATTGTTAGTATAACCAAACTATGTTGGTAAATCAAACATTTTTCATAATAAATCATTGGTATCAGAAATAAGGGGTGATGCTGATATCTAATAATCGTCACATATATATTAATCTTCTGAAGCCAGTACACAGCTGAGCCCCTTTAGCATTACATGTGTATATTTGTATAACATTTAGTATTAAAGTGTTGTAATTTTGATTATTGAGACTTTTCTTTAACCTCAGCCTTGGATAAAATGCAATTCAATTAATTTTTATTTGTATAGTGCTTTTAACAATGTACATTGTTTTAAAGCAGCTTTACACAGATAATGTGTCAAGAAAGAATGAATAAGATTATTCTGTATAAGTTTAAGTTTGTCCCTAATGAGCTAGCCGGTGGTGACTGTGGCATGGAAAAACTCCCTGAAATGGAATAAAAAAGAAACCTTGAGAGGAACCAGACTGAAGAGGGAACCCACCCTCATCTGCATGGCACCAAATGTCCATTTATTACAGCTAAACGATATTGAGGTGTGCAGTGGTGTTGATCAAATGCAAACCGTAGTCATGAGTCAGTGTAGCAGACTGTTGACATTAAGTACAGTCTAAATCCATCTTCAAAGCTCCTGTCTTACTCTGTAATTTCATGGATCCCCAATTGCACAGACTGGCCTCTAGTCGAAAAGAACACCATCCACAGGCAGGTCCAAGGAGAGGAGAGGAGAGGAAAGAAAAGGGGCAGGAACACTGGTCACTGGTACCTCAGAAGCATAATTAATTTGAGAAAAGATATGGATTATTAAATATCCTTATTGTTGTAAAAAACTTATGGACACTGTGCAGTTGGGGATTTTGTCAAAACTCGCTATGGCAGCGTAACTAGAAGGAAGAGCCAGAAGGTATCACAGACTTGAGGAATCTCAGAGACAGCCTGACACACGACCATCAACAAACTCAAGTAAACGCGTGAGAGTGAGGGGACGACAGCATACAAATATGGGTACTAATAAATATCCCTACTGATGAAAGTAAAAACATTTTAGCCCTGATTTAAACACAGACTGTGTTTGAGTCACAAACACTAATTGAAAGGTTTCTCTATAACTGTGGGGCTTTATAGGAGAAAGATCTACTCCTTGCTGTAGTCTTCATTATTTGAGGTACCAACAAATAACCTGCACCTTTTGATCTATGTAGGCGCCAGGGATCATAAAGGTACACTCAAATACTGTGGCACGAGACTGTTAAGTAGTAGTATTTTATATTCAATGCGAGATTTGATGGGGAGCCAGTGTAGACTGATTAAAACAGGGGTTGATGTGGTCATATTTTCTAGCTCTAGTAGTAGTTGTTGGTGCATTCTGGACTAACTAAAGCTTATGATTATGTTTACCTGCATGTTGTCCTAGTAAAATTACATCTAATGCGAGAACGTTATCAAGCATTTACTATCTAATGTCCTTTACACACTCCTCAAAATTGTTAAGCTGATTTTTCTCATCTGGTTTTGCTAAAATATACAAGTGTGTATCATCAGCATTGCAATGGAAGCTAATACCATGTTTACGTATAATTTCACCCAGAGGCAGCATATATAAAGAAAAAACCAGTGGGCCTAAGACAGATCCTTTCAAAACAAGAAAATGTACCTTCGACGGTGTGGAGAACTCACCATTTATATCGACAATTAAATAATTGCTTTTATTAACATGACATGGATATTATTGTGTATTTGTAATTGTATCACAAATGGTTGAACTAAAAGAGGTTCAGGTAGTTAAAGTAGATTTTTACAATATATATAGCCCAACCTCTCAGCTGAAACCTCTTAAAACTGTTGTAAAAGAGTGCATCTACCCAATTCATATGCCCCCCAATTAAAAAGACAATTAAAAAAAATAAATAAACAAACAACAACAAATGAAAACATAGTTTGATTAATATTTGTAACTATTAAACATTAATTAAAAGATTGTTTGTTAGTTTATTGTTAGTTAGCTACATTTTTCTATCTTAATGTCATTTGGCCAGCTACGTTTTTTGTTTATAGCAGTTTAGCTAGCCTTATTCATTTTGTTTAATATAGTTTGGCTAGGTATTCAGCATTCATTTAATGTAGTTTATCTAGCAAAATATCTCTTGTTTAATGTAACAAAGCTAACAAACTTTCTCTGATTAATTGTAGTCTATTTATGTCTTTAATGGTTTAATTTAACATAGATGAGTGAAGGCGAATTAGTGCTAAATCAGACCAGCTACTATATTTTTTGTCCTGCTTGATGTCCTATTTGTTTGTGTCCTTCTTTGGTTAGTTGAATTTACATGTCTTTGTTACTGCATGAGCTACATAGTGTGCCTTTGTTACAGCTTGTGACGGTTAATCACTGCAAGTGAGAGGTCGCTCTCGCAGAGCTTCAGGGCGACACACACGGCCTCATAGCTGTCACTCACAGGCCAAGCCTGCTCAGGAAGCGATCAGTAGGGATCAGAAGGCCGGCCCCTGCGGGGTCAAAAGTGACCATGTTTCGATGGTTGCGGTCGAACTCTTGATTCCTGAATGGCTTAGGGCGGTATGTTTTTCCGATATGGTATGGGTGGAAGTCTGATCTTAATCTAGGAGGATAGAAATCCAATTTCAAGGGAGTTTTTGTCTCTCTTCACCCTCCTATTTTATGTGAGAAATGGAGTGAGGGAGTTTGAAGGAGCTGATGGTGGCGCTTTCTGTCTGATATGAAAATATGACTTGCTTTAAAAGAATGTGTGCACTATTATGTTACAATCTACTCATATTTCTAGGCAGTTTTAGATATGGTGTTGTTTAATGAGTGACAATGTTTAACTTTATTTTGCGTTCTTAGAGCATAAGAATGTGGCGCAACAGAAGACAGCAGGGTGTCTTATCTTACTGATTGGCATCAATCCATCTTCCTATCATTTATCAGACCTCTTGGTTTTATCTCATTTGATCTCATAGCTGAAATAGTAGCGTCTACAAGGTTTACCCTTGTGATCTTTAGTGTGAATGCATGGCTATGCTGCAGATGTAATGTCTGCTATGTGTGTCTGGAATCATGAAGAAGCCACTCAGGCTTTGGCAGCATGCAGTGGCCTTGAGTCCTCTGAGCTGGGGTTAGTCTTGTCTTGAGTTTTGTCTGAACCTGCACAGTGAGGTAAGTTACATGATCTAGGCTGACAAAGGCATAATTTCAGTGATCGACTGGACTCAACTGCCTTTTATGCACCACCCGCATAATTATCTTAATGCAGTACGGACTGGAAAGTTGATAGCTGTTCTTTTTTACTATTGCAAATTCTGAAAGGCAAATGAAGGCGCCGGGAATATGTCATTCCTCTGTAAGCATGACAGGTACCACTTAAAACAGGAATGAAAAAATGTAAGGAAGTAATTTGTCTAAATAACTAGTGACATTCTGTAACTGAAGAGTAGCATTCAACATGTAACATTCTATGTACTGTAAAAGTAGTAAAAAAACGGTAATTCATAGAAGCCACTGCTGTATTTTGCAATAGCTGTGCCAGATTTCTTATGGGATGTTTCCATTTAGCACTGGGCTTTGGCTCGGAATGGGGCTGGACTTGACACATGAGTCAAAAGGCAAAAAAAGTAAATATGCTTGTGGGGACTCCATTAAGGGTTTACAAACCCTGAGCGTGTCTCTGTAGACAGAACATAAGTGCTTTGATTTAACCCATCCTCTTTTCATAGCATAGAAAGAAGGATGAAAGGAGAGACAACAGGCAGATTAAAAGCAGCTGGAGACCCCACGTAGAAGAGAATCATGGGGGTCAGGGCTGGAAGCAATGGACTGCATTCTGGGAATATACACAGGCTTCAGGGATTAACAAAATGTCCAGTTCACATGCACATGGTCTTTTGCTCATACAGCTAGCTCATCAATTATTCCTATTTTTTTTACAGGTTTTGAATTTTTTTCTTTTTAGAAAAATTTATCCATATGTGTTCAGTCAGACTTGAAGTAACTAAAGTTAGATTTCTTTTTAAGTAAAAGGTGTGTGTTTCTTAATGTACATACTAACCTCAAAACATCTCTAGCTGATTTATAGTTAATTCAGTAAAAGGTTAACTGTGAACTATGAACATACTGTCTGGGTGTATTACCATGAATTAAGTTAAATCTTAGCTAATCTTAATTCTAACAGCCATGCTTTGAGGTCCATCAACCTGAAAGAAAGTAATAATCAATCAAAAGAGCATGATCACAAAGACATTACACTACCAAAATCTTGGGTTTGTAGACAAAACAACCTGCAGAAACATGCCTTTCTGCAAAAACTATTGTCTAGGCATGAGAGTTTTATCACAGGAGGAGATGTATAAAAGAGTTCATACAGACATCAAGACAAACATGATTATGATCCTATTTTAATCCTTAAATTTCTGGATGCTCACTCTTTCTGCAGTAGTAGTATTCTAAAGATGTGCAATTTAAGCGTCTGTACACAAAGAAATAAATAACCTTGAATTAAATCAGTTAAAGTATTTCTCATTCAAGCAAAAAACACAGCATTGATTGAATGTAGGTCGTTTGTATCATCAGTGCAGATCTTTGTCCAACAGGTGTGGAGTTTATCGCTTGTCATCGGCAGCTGTCGATGTTATTAGCACCCAATATGACTTTAAGTAGCAGGCGTTGATGTATGTAGTAGCCAATCAAGATTTAAAGGCAGGTGGAAAGATCATGTTCAGCCAATAGAGGTCAAAAAGGCCAGAGGCATGTAAATGTCCCACACATTTGTTTGTATTGTTTTGGCCAAGACACGGTATTGGACCTCTAGCCAGTCAACTAAAATCACCAACATATACAGTGAGGAAAATAAGTATTTGAACACCCTGCTATTTTGCAAGTTCTCCCACTTAGAAATCATGGAAGGGTCTGACATTGTCATCGTAGGTGCATGTCCACTGTGAGAGACATAATCTAAAAACACGTCGCTGAGAAACACAGAGTTTGAGCTCCCTCCAAAGATTCTCTATTAGGTTTAGGTCTGGAGACTGGCTAGGCCACGCCAGAACCTTGATATGCTTCTTACAGAGCCACTCCTTGGTTATCCTGGCTGTGTGCTTCCGGTCATTGTCATGTTGGAAGACCCAGCCTCGACCCATCTTCAATGCTCTAACTGAGGGAAGGAGGTTGTTCCCCAAAATCTCGCAATACATGGCCCCGGTCATCCTCTCCTTAATACAGTGCAGTCGCCCTGTCCCATGTGCAGAAAAACACCCCCAAAGCATGATGCTACCACCCCCATGCTTCACAGTAGGGATGATGTTCTTGGGATGGTACTCATCATTCTTCTTCCTCCAAACACGTTTAGTGGAATTATGACCCAAAAGTTCTATTTTGGTCTCATCTGACCACATGACTTTCTCCCATGACTCCTCTGGATCATCCAAATGGTCATTGGCAAACTTAAGACGTGCCTGGACATGTGCTGGTTTAAGCGAGGGAACCTGCCGTGCCATGCATGATTTCAAACCATGACGTCTAAGTGTATTACCAACAGTAACCTTCGAAACGGTGGTCCCAGCTATTTTCAGGTCATTGACCAGCTCCTCCCGTGTAGTTCTGGGCTGATTTCTCACCTTCCTTAGGATCATTAAGACCCCACGAGGTGAAATCTTGCATGGAGCACCAGTCCAAGGGAGATTGACAGTCATGTTTAGCTTCTTCCATTTGCTAATGATTGCTCCAACAGTGGACCTTTTTTCACCAAGCTGCTTGGCAATTTCCCCGTAGCCCTTTTCAGCCTTGTGGAGGTGTAAAATTTTGTCTCTAGTGTCTTTGGACAGCTCTTTGGTCTTGGCCATGTTAGTAGTTAGATTCTTACTGATTGTATGGGGTGGACAGGTGTCTTTATGCAGCTAACGACCTCAAACAGGTGCATCTAATTTAGGATAATAAATGTAGTGGAGGTGGACATTTTAAAGGCAGACTAACAGGTCTTTGAGGGTCAGAATTCTAGCTGATAGACAGATGTTCAAATACTTATTTGCAGCTGTATCATACAAATAAATAGTTTAAAAATCATATATTGTGATTTCTGGATTTTTTTTTTAGATTATGTCTCTCACAGTGGACATGCACCTACGATGACAATTTCAGACCCCTCCATGATTTCTAAGTGGGAGAACTTGCAAACTAGCAGGGTGTTCAAATACTTATTTTCCTCACTGTATATAAAATCTATTTTTAACTAATTGAATCAGTAGAGATCTATTGTTTTTAAGTAATTCAGTGTGATGTGTCATTGAATTGAAGCTTGTATTTAAAGGGTTTTTTTTATTTCTCATTACACAGTCACCTTTACGTCTTGTGTGATCTGTGAGAGAAATAGCATATCTCTCTCTTCTTTCCCACATTCCTTGACCCTCATTTGCATTAACTCCTGACAGTAGGAGATTACATTACCTGCTGCACAAAGACAGGGTGGCCAGTGAAGGAGCCTGTCTCCCTGCTCCTTTCTAAGCACTAATGGGCTTTCTTTTATGGAAAGGACAAATTGAGAAACATGGCCCATGGCTGACAGGGCAGTGGATACAGCATAGCCGATGTAGTACTGTCCATATATACAGCTTGGAAATGAGGTGAATGCTAATTGCGGTTCTCTCTAAGGCCTGTGTGCCCGCACAGGCATCTTAACGAGACCTGAAACATGTACAGAGCTTGTGACATCAGCAGCACTGCTTCGGCAGGTAATGACTCAGCGGAGACATAGAGTTCTCGAGTATCAAAGTGCATTTCCAAGTGGTTTGTTTTCTATTACTTTGCCATTTATGATACATCACATCACATTACAAAGGCAGGATAAAGGTTTCAAGCTAAAGACAGCGTAGTTATGGTAATGCTTTTTTTTTTTTACTCTTTAAAAGTTGCTGATGACACATTCAAGACACTAATTTAAACTTCGCAATTATTTGCAATATTAGCATCATGTTTAGAAATTAATGACAAAACTGTGGCATTGCTGCTCATCCAGGTGTTGTTTTAATTCTTTCTATTTTCTGTTTAATTTCTTTCTTTTATTTATCTTTAATAAGCACGTTATCCCTTATCATGCAACAGCAACCAATCTGGAAGGGTGAAAGATAACACGTGCTTTCTCAAGGACACATGTACCCAAACAACTATGTCTATTTAAATTGCATGCTGCATACACAGGGCAGTGTAACACACTAAAAAGAAAGTGCTATCTGTCCTCTTTCCTATACAAGAACACAGGTGCCCATGTTTGACAGGTGAGATTATTCCATTACTCCCACCCAGACAGTTTGGATATTTATGCTGTCTTGGACTCTTGGGCTGTATATAGTTTTGAAATCATTTGGATTTAGATTTGCAATCTCCAGATGATATAGCTAACATATTTTAGTTACACCATGCAAGAGGCTTTCAGACATATTTTTAACATAAGGTCTTTCTTGTCATCAGTCTACCAAATTTACCAAAGTGCCTGTAATCAAATAAGACAAAATCTACCGAACAAGAAATACAATTATGACATGTTGGACTGTAGTGGCCAGCTGTATGTATGCATTCAAACATATGTCATTAGTAATTGTTTTTCTCATGGAATAATTTATCTCTTTATAAATTCAAAATATTTACATGTACACTTTAAATACAACCTGAGTTTTTATACCCAAAAAAACCCTTGCTTGGGGTGGGGGTTATAAGAAGTTGTTAGTACATCACTTTTCAGACATGCTCATTTAAGCTCAGTTTTGGTTTTGTTGTTCTGTGTTTTAAATACTCTGGTTGGTTTTGTTTTTCGGGGGGAAACAATCAAAACCAGCATGTGTGTTTTTATTAAAGAAAAACCTTGATGCTAAACCTCTTTTCGCATAGGGTGTAGTAAATCTTAATAAATTTGTCAATTTAGACTGGATATATATTGCCTGAGTTATCTTTACTGCTCATATTATATAAGGTAAAACATGCCATGATCTTTCCAGATGTACAGTCTATGAAAATGTCCATTACTACCATAATGTAATTTTCATAATTGTGATGTAATTTTCATAATGACATTAATGGCATGATGGATGGTACAAAAATCCCAGAGATACTCCTGTAATAATTACATTGCCCTGCCTCTCCATGTAACACTAATTCAGTCATAACTAACTAGCTAATTGAGAAAAAACAAAGCAATAAAATAACAATAATATATTTTCGCTTCACAGTGAGAGAACTTAGGTTTTAGAGGCTGGAAAATAGTTCACGCAGCTGTAGGGGGGTTCAGTACTGTAATTACCTACATGGCATGACGTTAGCATGCCTTATTGCAAGTATCACACTTTAAAAAGACATTTTTATTTTCATAAGGATTTAATTGTAATATAAAACCTTCATACATGCAATTTTCTATACAAAATTTCACTAGGCAATTGTTTATATACACCACAGTCTCCCAGGCACTTTATTAATTCATAAACAATTTAATTGTCCATTTTACTTATCCAAATAGTTTCATCCTGTGTGTTCTTATAGTTTTGATGGCAAACATAATCTTCACATCTGTTTTTCTTTTTCTTTCACTAACTATTTTCATCACTTCATGATCACCGAGTTTGAAAGCCCCAGGTGGCCACTTTTAGGCCTGGGTTTGATAGGGTTAAAAATTTTACAGTAAACAGAAGTGCCCCGACTTCACATGTGGCATGGATTCCGCAAGTCTAATAGTAAACAACTTAATTGTTTCCACAGCCTCTACAGTCGCTGAGAACGGGAGAAAGACCTGCCTGAGGCTGAAAGTTTTCGTCAGACCAGCAAGTGAGTTTTACGAGCTCCTGGTGGGGGTTCATGTAGATCTGTTTCATCTGGGCATAATTTATCAAGCCCAGGATTAGAATGATGAAATTATGACCTCATAATGCCTGTCCTAAAAGCCCGTTTTATGTTCCTCTAACAGACAACTGCGTAAAAACTGTCAGTGTTCATGACCGGGTCTTCGACGTGAACGACAGTAACTCAATAGAGCCGAGAGGTTTGTATGTGCAGTTGCTTTTGTTTGTTTGATTTCACAATACTAAATTCTCCCAAATCCAAATTATTTAAATAAAAAATATATTCCTATCTCCTTTTAGATGACACAAGCCATGAATCAGCCGAGCCATCCCGAGGGGATGTCAATTCAGCTGGACGTGTACGTATGGCTGGCCTCCCGCTAGCCTCAGCCCTGATCATCCTCATCTCTTGCATATCATTATAGCGGCCTGTGTGTGTGTGTGAGTGCAGTAACAGGTCCTGATCCTAAACTTAACACAGAGGAGGACTCTTAAAAGAGCACTTTTTTTTTTTTTAAGGTAGACATCAGAGGTCCTCATTATCTCCACTGAGATTCAGAATGCATACTTCTAATTAGAAGATGCCAGAATTCAGCCAATGAGAGCAGGAACTTCTTATCTGGGATGCATTACAGGATGGGTATTGGTGGATATTTTGGTACACTACCCAGATACATGTATATGCATACACATCTTTCATCAAGCAATGACTTACCTTAAAACAGAATGTGGAAAAGACATGTACCCTTTTTTGGACATCAATTGTGTAAAAGGAATGGTGGACTCTCATCAGCAAGAGCAAGGACACAACTGTGTACAGGACTGGTTTCAAAGTGTACCTTCTATATAAAAAAAAAAAAAAAAAAGCAAATGAGATCATTTTTAATGGGGCAAGACTTTACTGTTGTTTTTAAAGAGTTTTCTTATATAAAAAAGAAATAAGCACTCGTCTGTTTTGTACATTGTGTACAGTTAAAAAAGCAAAATACAACATGGAGACTGTATTCCTGAAGTGGATAAGTGCTCAAGTGTAGTAGCGACAGTGATATTTTGTTATAGAGTTTGGAGCCTCATTGATCAATTGTTTAAGTGAATATACTTATTTTTCCCTATTTATTACTCATGATATCACACACTGCCAATGCGGCAAAAAGTAAGGATTCACCCTGTGTTCACACTGGCAATCGACAAATCCTTGGTGTCAGTGTAGGGTTGGCCTGTCTAGCATTTTTTAATAAACAAAAACACTTGGGGATGTAATAGAATAATATTCAATGATAGGGTGGAGTAAGGTGACCAGACACAAAGGAAGTACTATTAACCGAAAATTGAAAAAAAGTACCCCACATTTTTTTTCTCTTATGACAGATTTACTCTCCTTATATCACAATAATTTGCCAAATACGCTACATTAAAGAAAAACAGTTTGTTCATTGTACACCTTTATAGATACATTTATTTATGTAAAATATCTGTGCCCTCGTTGACTTCTGATTTTTACTCTCTCACCTTGAAGACTTTTTGACCTTAAAAAAACATAACAAATGTTAAAGTTAAGCTTTGCAATTGACTGTTACACAGCACTAACAGCTCCATTCCATAAAGGTTAAATTTACATCTCCTTATTAAATGCTTCACCATATTAGCTATCACACATTTTTATACCTGATCATATGGAGTATCCACTATGCAAGTCTCTGTAAATGAGCTGTTACAGTAGAAATGATCACATACTATAACAAGCACATTAATATACACGTGTGACTTGCAGCTGCACTATTGTCTGAGCTGCTGTATATAATAGTAAACAATACCTTTGACCAAACAGAATCAAGAATTTAACAGCATTGTGGTATACACTCTGATAAGAAATGTTTACAGGTTACTGAATATTTTATACACTTAACTTCTGTATAAAATTGTAGTTGCCAAACACTGTTTAATAGGAAGGAAAGAAAGTTGGTATAGAGTGGGTATAGAGATAGATGAAGCATATGTGAACCCTGCTGAATGAATGGTCCAAGAAATTAACAGAAAGCATTTATTTGCCTTATAAATTAACTTACACCATTTTAACCATGCTACAGTATGTTTGTTTATTATTATTTAGTCATGTCATGCCTCAAAGCATAGCTGAGTATACTCAGCACACATGAAAGTTTTGACTGTCGTAATGATATGCACATAGGGATTGATATCCAAACACAGGATTGAATTTGCTTACAATTACATATTTTATATATATATATATATATATATATATATATATATATATATATATATATATATATATATATATATATATACTTTTTTTTTTCTCCAGTCGCTGGAATACTAGCTTTGAGTCATAATTTTAGGAAATAAAAGTAATGAAAATTACTAGATTGCTTGTGACTTTTTTGCTTGCCAGTGTGAACACAAGGTACATATAAAAATAGGTTAAGACATTAACCATTTTTTTTCCCCTAGCAGTCCATTTTTGAGGCAAGCGCCACATTTATATCTGATTGTTTTATAATTCATTGCCAACTAACTAAGTGTCCCCCGAAAGTCTATGATGAAATATTATAAACATTTCAATGCTAATGCAATGTCATTATCACTTATCGCAAAGGAAACAATAAATCGTAACAAAATGCATATCTGTGCACAGTTTAATGCATCAGGGAATTTTTTAATGGCTCATGTAATGTATAAATTGTGTTACACACTATATAGGAAAAAATTTATTTAACACCTCCAGTTTTCGCTTTCAGCTTCTTCAGACGTAAACATGATATGTGCATGGTGAGTTGATGCTGACAGAGCAGTGCACTGTAGCTGTCCCTGGGGGCAGCTGGAGGCCTGACGTGATTTACTAGACTATTTGAAGTCATCCAGGGTGACAGGAATGTGGTCCACATACTGTGGCCTCGTGTGGGTCATTTCTGGAATTAAAAATCGACTGGCGTGACAGACCAAACCGGTGTCCAGTTCAGCAGTAGGCTAGCGTTACTGACATGAACTCGAACAAGTGGGAAAGAGAGAGAGAGAAAGGCCTGAGTCTATATTATAGTAATGGGCTTTACAGGTTGAATAAAATTTTAAATATTTGCCTCAGCCTCTGCACAGTCTTAAGCTGAAAAGATTAAATACAGCATTTGTTGAAGTACATAGAATACTGCGAAGAAAAATTGAATGTATGCAGTTAATTTTATGTGCCCACAATACATTCATGACACAAATTTAAAGTTGAAAGTGAACTTAAAATAGTCTGAACTAGAAGCCTGGAATCTTGGTGCAAATTCTTTTTTGAGTAATTACTAGCCATTAATTCATTATTCTAATAAATTAGTTGTTAATTAATAAGAAAATAAAGTAAATTCAAAATCATTTACAGAACAACTGCGTAAAACAGAAGCTGAAAACTTTAATTAAGTAAAAACTGTGTACGTCTCATTTATGGTTTATCGTCCTTTAACAGTTGTTAATTGGAGGGTTTTTTGCAGTGTGCTACTGTCACAAATCTCTCTTCTTTTTTCTTTTTTTAACGTAAGGTAAAATGAATCCTAATTTTATGGATACTGTGTATCTGTAGGTTGTCTGTGATATATGATATACAGTGATAATACAAGTGGGATATTTAACAAAAAAGGTGATTCATTTCAGTGTTCATGCTCATTTCTTTTATATGTGACACTAATGATTTTCCTGTGCATGAATCTAGTGGTGTTCTGGAACTAGTATCACAAGTGGGCAGTTTTTTTCTTTTACTTACATGCAGTCAGATATGAAGCTTGCAGTACAAAGGACACAGAAAGGCCATGGTCATTAAGGCATATTAAGTGCTTATGCTCCAATGAATGACAACTTTACCACCTTCATTCGTTGACTTTCAATAACTGCTTTATCCTGGTAATTGTGGTTTATATTTTAATATCTAATTTGTTAATATTTGGGTAAATATTGTTACATTCATTAGAAAATATTGGACAAACCAAAGTAGTAATTATGTAGTCAATACATTTTGACATTAAAACATTAATCCTGGAACCCTTCAAACCCTTTCTCTGTAGAATCCCCTGTCATGCACATTTTAGCGTTTCACCTGCTCTAACACACTAACTACAACTCAGGGGCTCAGGAAGAGGGTGTGTTAGAGGACAGGAGGGTGTCCAGAATCATGTTGTGTTACGCTAATAGGAACTATTAATTCATGCAGTTAGGTGAGTGAGGAATGGAAATCTAGACCACTTGACATGTCATTAATGAGTTAACCATGAAATATACCTATCTGTAAAGATGCTTATGCGACCAAATCAGAATTCCTTTCTGCAAGGGGTCTGGAAGAAGCAATGCAACTCCAAAACATCTAGAAAGTCCTTGTATCTGCAGCATTGCAAAATCTCATTGTAATATTGCACAACTGGTGCAAAAATGTGTTCAGTTTTGACTGTAACCGGAAGCCTCGTCACTTCATTTCTATATATTTGTTAAAGGGATAAAGAAATTACAGTGGAATAGTGGTGATAATGGTCTTGTTTGATCAGACTTTAGCCAAGCATGCGTCATTGTACCATTATTGTTTCAGATTGTTACATTTTCCCTTAGCACTGTGACATGCTCACATATGTAGTTTCACATTCACCTCTTTTAGACATGGACCATCTGGCGCAGTCTCTCCACACACCCCTGCGTTGGTCACCTTCACCTGATACTTGAGACGTTCTGCTTTATGTTACACACATTTTTATATCCTGAAATGCCATTGTTTGTAAATACACTTGTCAGAGCAGCTAAAACTAATTAAGAAAAGATTAAATAAATCTGTCATTGTTGTAACTGTGTCTTTGTTGTTTTACAAACCACACACTCATTAAAAAAAGACATCGAATGCTTTTTTGCGTCACCTTTTTGCAATTCAGAACCATACAACAGAAGAACCATAACAAAAAAAAAGTTTTTTTTTCAAGTGTTTGGGAAGCAGATATTGTATTGTTTAATGAAGCAGAGGTTATCACCCCAAGTTGATTGTTTTTTAACAATAGTACGAACTTTGTTTTTTTTATTCCACAGCAATTATTCAATCTTTTTCCAATTGTTTATTTATTAAAGAAATTCACTTCCTGCATTTTTCCATTTATATTGCATGTTTAATAGGACAAACCAAGCTATTAATTTTACTGAGAATCTATAAAGTATAAACTTTTATGTTCTGTGTTGGACAACATTTGTTAAACCTTTAATACAGTAGAATGCTGCAATTTTAATCTTTAAAAATGGGAACTATGTAGCTGCAAATCTATTTGTGAGCTTCTTTAAAATCGAAAATTAAATAACCAGCTTTAAAAAAATGAAAGTTTGAGAAAAGGTAAATGTCAGAGCATCATTGTAAGATTAGTATCATTTACTGTATATAAAACCTAAATTTGACTCGTGACCTTTTAATGAAAGCATGTGACAAGGTTAACTGCTATGTTTATTCAGGGAGCTAATTTTAAAGCCTGAAAACTTTAGACAGGTGTCTAAAATGAGGAATTACGGTAATTTTTGAATTCAACTATGAATTGAATTAAATTAATTTAAGATTTAGAATACATTTTTTTATTTTAGAAAATTGTAACTTACTGTAAAATTTACTCACTTTATGTGATATAACTAGGCAATGTTAGTTAAACAAAATAAGTGTTTCTGCATTGCTATGTTTTTGGTATCTGTTACACTAGTGAGTTTAATTGTTGTTTACAATTCGAACACTGCTTACAAATGCCACTGCCTCACAGACTGGCCACAGCTTCACACCTTTTTTTTTTTTTTTTTTTGAAGGTCACTACAGTATTATAAAACGAAGAAAGCAAATGGCGAACGGAGCGACTGCACATGGGCCATTAATCCACAGCTCATCCCTCACATCACAGTAGGAGAGGTTTTATGAAGGCTCAGGTCATGGATTACCCGGGTCAAACCGGATGCCGTGTCACACGTCCAGATTAGATCTAAGCACAGGTTTTCATCTGCATCTAAATGGGAGGGCCAAAATGGATGCGGATGTGACAGTTCTCTCTTTATTGCGGTGTGCATCAGCTGAGCCTCAGCTGTCAAGATCCTCACATAAACATTCACATCAAACATTGACGTGAAGGTTGTGTGGGTGTGGGTGGGTGGGTGCTTGTGTGTAAGCCCTTGTAGTTTCTTTGCAATTACTGCTGTGTTATGATGAAAGGTGTCATGAGTGTATAGCATGAGAGGCACAGATTTGCAGGTTTGAGTGACATCAGCCGCGTGGACAGCGCACACATACAGTTTCCCTTCACTTGTTTAATGAGGTTAGTAATCGTGCCATTAAGTCATAATTCAAATCCTCAAATTAGTAGGATTTTTTTTAAGTAAGCAAGAGAGGAAGCTGATTAACCTGGCACTGACACATTATTGGGTTATTACAGTGCTATGTGGTACACTCAGTGGTCAATGATAATGTCAGTAGGGGTAATAAAGTGTATAGACTCATTTAAAAAAGAGATCTATCTTTAGCACTTTTATAGATCTATATGCCTGGAGAATTTAAAATTCTTGGAACTGCTGTCCCTAACAAACCTGTGTCATGCAGTACGAAGTCCTCACCATTTTTTTTCCACAATGAGTACAAGTACATTTTTTTTTAGTTACACATTAATACCGATACAGAAGTTAGTAACATAAAAAATCATAGGTGTCAGGGAACATTTTACTGTATCAGTTGTAAACAGTAAGTATTTTTTGCTGTATTTAAGTAATTTTTCAGTGTCTGTACTTCATCAATCATTATTTTAGTAAACCTTTAGGTTACTACATTTTAATATGTGAGATCTGCCTTAAATCATGTTAAATGATGAACTGTAATGAGACCACCTGCATAACCCCATGTTTCTATCAAGGGTTTGCATGAAGTAAAGGTACACTCACTGTGTGCCTGTAACAATAGAACACTCTCTTTAAAACTGTATGATGTGCAGGAGAAAGGAGAACATTAAACTTCATAAGAAATTAAGAAATTAACAAACTGTTCACACAGAATAATGTGTTTACTTTTTATACTCGAGTATATTTCAAATCCAGGAACCTTTATGCTTTGCAAGTTTTTTTTTTTTTTTTCCTGGAGTAAAACTTGTCAGATCACTTTGACTTACAGAAATGGTATTGATTACAACTGCACCATATTTAGCTCTAAATATGTAGGTTGCTGCTGTGTACACTGAACCCTGTATTGTTTTATATTTACGATTTTATGACTTTTTTACCTTAATGGTATTGTGTTGACTCCAGGCAACTTCGGCAAGGTTCGGTGCACATGTGTACCGGATGCAATCCTTTTTACGTGCTAAACATGGTTAAAATCTTATTTCCCACTGGAATGTATTTAGTGGTGGACTGCAAGTCCGCTTTTGACTTCAGCGCAGTGTCACTGTTTTTTTTTATTATTGTTATTAAACTTGAAAACATACACAACAAGGCCAGGGGTATAAAAAAGGAACTATAGTTAGTTGTTACTGTGGCTACTCACTCCATAACAAAAATACGATTCGTAGTATGCAAAAATACAATTTGTTTTGCGCATGCTCAAAATCATGGCCAATTCCGTTTTTATGATAGTCTGATAATATGGATTCATAAGCATTTGCTTTAAATATTTCTCTTAAAAGAAAAAAAAAATCTTGACTGCATATGGAGGAAGTAAATGAATGAAGGATGGAAGGAATGAAGACACTTGTTAAAGCTTGCATACTGTATACATCTGTATTACCCAAATAGAGGTAAAAACCATTTAATATAATTTTCCAATTATTTAGTTTGTGTTTTGCATTAATTTGATTTATTCTATTTAATTTTTAAGAATATTATTTTTATAAAAAACAATTTATGTATTATTTAACCAAGCATTTTAGTTAAAATTGTTTTCAAAGTGTAGACTGTTAATGTTTACAAATGTTAATAATATAAAAAAACAACAAGCAATTTCATGTTTTGCATTTCTTCTTTCTAACTTTACCAAAATAGAACAGAACTGTGAGAACCGTGAAAACGAGGTACATACCAAACCATGATTGTTGTGTACTGTTACAACCATAATTTTATATATATAAACTTCACTGTGTAAAATCATAAAAAAATAATGCCCATATACTGTATATGTAGTGCAAAGAAACCGAGACCACTGCAAGTTAACGTTCAAGGTTGCACAATAACCACTTCAGGATCACTATTATAATATAATTAATATAATTTAGAATAAACATACAATGAGGTAGATACTGAATGTTGTTGGCTTTTTCATTGATGTAGCTCAATTCTCATTGTAAGTAAATTATATTAAGAAATTATAAAAAGAAAATAAATTGTATTTACTGTTTGTGTGGATCTGAGAAGTTTCTATCTTCACAATGAACAGTCATCCAAGTGGTAATTCCATGTGGTTATTTAAACCAACATAGTACAACACAAAAACTAAAAATAGAGGCATGTAACAGCATGTACACCTTAAATTCATTCGTTAAATTTTTTGTAAGAGCATTCAGATACATAAAATATATAGTCTTGGGAGCACATGTTGTAGGACAGGAATGCACTACACCAGTTTTCAATTAAATTAAATATAAAGCAAACAAACCAAACAATCAATGGTTGACCCTGATGCTGAGGTCATGTAATCACTTACAAATCAGAAGTCAGATGCTTGGAGTTTTACTAATAATAAACAATTAGACAATTAGAAGACAGGAAGTTGAAAGATGTAGGTGACTTTTATCACTATATGAATAATCTGAAAATGAATGAACAAAATGGCCAGAGCATTTTCTAGGCAGTTGTAGCTGCTTACAAAAGCAGCAAGATGAACTTGAAAGTCCAAATTAGAGGTCGATGATTATGTCTGATAATAGGCCTGATGATAATAAGCAGGTTTGGTGAAGTGGATTCTGCTTGGGCAGTGGGTTAGAGTTGTTAGTACAGTCCTGTCTGTGCTAGGATCATCTAAACAGGGCATAAAAAGGAAGTTTGCTGTCAGAAGTCTATCACAATATGCCTTGTCTTGTTGATATTAGGCTGCATATGGTTTTCCAGGCATCACAAGACAAGGCCCTGCAGCAAGCCACCTGCATCCGTCCTTTTCTGTCACTGCACCAATAGAGGCTGACATGATCCTGTTTATACCAGAAGGCAGACATATCGACTGTAAAACAATTTTTTACACTCATCTTTCCAGGTTAGACAGAGATGGTGGGAACATCTCAAGATGTGTTGCCTTGAGCATTCCAACACTTGCAGAGTCAGTTGTGGAGAAATAAAACAAGCTAATTGTAAACAGTGGTATCGGCTTTGTCTAAATATGTGTCAGCTGTGCAAAACATATGGATCAGAGCTTCATCTACACCTGTGTGTGCCTGGTAGGTAAACTATGGGGGGTCCAGATGGTCTGTCATCATGGGTGGAGACTAACATCTCAAAGGTCTTTATGAGGTGTGAAGTAAAAAACTATTCAAAAAGTTAAGCAACCTACTGTGTAAACATATGCTGTAAAAAAACAATCCCCTGTGGCAGAGATTCTTGTGTAATTCAAGTCAGGTGAAACATTTTAAACCAGTTTTTACAGCACAAAAACTATTGTATACCAAACAAATGCTTACAGGTTTAGAAGTTATCAAATGGTTTAACATTACACATTCTATTGTTGCTCATTTTAATCAAAATCATACCACAGAACTGCTGAAGTCTGGTTTTTGATTAGTCAAAATATGTTAACTATAAAAGTGGGTGTAAAACACAGCTTATATATCAGTTTACTTTTAATAGATTTTGTTTGTATAGTAACAGCTAACTGGCAGTGATTTATATAGTGGATACAAAAACGGTAGAATGTCAATTTATGTCATTTAGAATATACGTTCATGTGACTGGTTTATTTAACATAACTGGAAGGATTCTCCAGCAGTCTGTGGTAGAGCTGTATGTTTAAGTTTTCCAATGCTGGTTTACACATTGTGGGTCCTTTAGAAGAGTACAGTAGTACTGCATGACTGATAACAAGACCTTACTTGTTTCATGGAAATTCCACAACATTATGGAATTGTAAAGGATATAAAGTATTAAAATGCACAATGTATTTTCATTTAGCAAATTGCTGTGGTATAATATATATATATATATATATATATATATATATATATATATATATATATATATATATATATATATATATATATATATATATATATATATATATATATACACACATATATATATATAAAATAATCAAATTGGGTGTGGAAACAACGGAAAATAAGAATTGTGTTTTTTCCCAAAAGCCACCAATAATTCAAAATGTCTTTTTTATACTACCCCTTTAGTGTTGCTAATTTGTTTAACAAAAAGTGAATTCAAGTAAAAAAAATGAACACTAAAATGTTGGTGTATTTAAAGAATGAAGAACTAAATTAAACCAATGTTCATTGCTTATCAATATAATAATAATAATAATAATAATAATAATAATAATAATAATAATAATAATAATAATTATAATTTTAATAATAATAATAATAATAATAATAATAATAATAATAATAATAATAATAATAATAACAGGCAATTAAACAATCTTCCCTGAATATATTCAAAGTAACATAGAGAGGTTTTAGTTACTGATCACAAAATTGTAAACCCTTTTTTAAGCCTTACCATCATCGGGTTTATTACAGCCAAAATGGAGCAGTTATTTGAATATCTGATCAGTGTGAACACCTACTATGTACACTTTACCGATGGCTTTTTTGTACTGTACTGTAGAGTACTTTGTTCTTATTTCTTATTTTAATAAATGTTTATAATTAGCTTCTTATATCAATATATAGCTGCTTCGGTGAATTAACCACCAATTGCAAAAGAGAACAGTATTGTATTGTTTTGTTAATACATGCTAATTTCTTAGCAATTTATTCAATTGTATGTTTTTTTGTTATAGAAAAATAAAATATTCACAAGTGTGTTGTTAATGGAGGTTATTTGTTGCTCACATCTACATAACAACCTGGTATTTTGTTATCCTTTCTATTTAGTTACCGTTCTTACTTTAAACGTTGAGTGGCTGAATATTCATAATATACCAACCCTTGCTCCTCTGATTAAACGCATGTTAACTCATATAGACATTTCAGACACTGAGATTGAGAAATAGTATGAGGTATTAGCTGGTAGATTTCCAGATGGAAGGTATGGTTTAGCTAATGGGAATTAATGTCGACGTGATTTGCAGCTGTTGTTTTCCTTCGATTGTTTGTGTTAGAGGTCATCATGAGGGATCATTGATCCGTATATTTGATTTAAGACAGATTTTACGCCAGATGACCTTCTTTAAGCAAACCTCCTATTTTCTGGCTGCTTGGGAATAATACTGAGAGTACTGAATTGTGCAATTTGCTATTAGTTCTATAGGATAAATGCAATACTATACTGCATACGTCTCAATAACTATAGACCATTTACAAACATTCCTGCTTGGTCTATGCATAGTTTCCTATGAGCTGTTGAAAAGATTTGTAAATTGTAACCATCTTCATCAGTCACTGTTTATCATGATTTATTGTTTTTGCAATATAGTGTGAAAAGTAATTCCAAATGTGTCATTCCAAAAAAATTTTTTTATGAGTCCAGTTATAACTTTGAACTTGCAAATTTTAATGTCATTATACTAAACTTTTATAGCTTTTAGAGCACAATCTTTAAGGCAACCTGAGCTGTTCAAAATGGATGAAGAAAGAGGGAATTAAAAGCAGTCGATTTATTCAGCAGATGATATCTTTTAGATTTTTTATTTTTTTCACCTCTAGTCCTTCGACCTGGTGAAAAAAACATGACCATATTGTAAGCATGGGGAGTATGATGTTTCTCAGCTGCTGCTAAAAAGCCTGCCAAATGCCTCAAAAGGCCAAATTCAGGACTTGTTTCAGAAATGGAACACTATTCAGTTTTTATGCAGCCCATCTGCAACTCTATTCAGCGATCTAAAAATACTCCGGCGCTACAGCAGAGAGGAATCATTTGTCTTTTCATCCAGGGAAAGCCTGAGGCTGGCTGATATTTCCACGGCCAGAGAACAAATTGTATGCATCATGACTGTGTTCACCTTAAATGAGCAAATGAAACATTGACCCACATGCAAAACATTAGCAAATGTAACATAAATATATTTACTAGTTTGCATTAGGTTTATATTTTATTATAAAACATTTGCTTTATTTTTATAACGCCTCAAAACAGTTGCTAAACAATCAACAGTAGATTAAAATAATGTGACTCGGACACCTTAATGAGTTTTGTGATTAGAGGTCATAAGCAATATAATTGTGAGAGGAGTTATTAATAATGTTGTTTATATAGCATTTGGCAACATTTTTTGTTGTAATTACATAAAAAAAAAAAAGAAAGAAAGAAAGGACCCATTAAGCTACAAGTGAATCAAAACCTTAATTCATCCTTCTTCAGTAGCCACCTAATTTACGTAGGTGGATCTAGAGTCAATCCTGGGACACTGGGAACAAGCCAAGAGATTTCACCTTGTAAGGAATGCCATTTTAGGGTACCACCATGGATGCACACATTCACAATAAGAGACAATTTAGTGTCGTCAAACAAAGATGGAACGAAACCAGAAAATCGATAGGAATCAGAGGACCTAGAGCTACCACAATGCACAATGCACATGTGCCACATTAAACTTGTACATGTCTTACCGGGATTTATTCATGTGTTAAGGAAAATTGAGACCACAAATGCAATGTACACTGTTTCTATAATATACAGTAAATGATAACAGTAACTATCTTATTTCAAAGATGTTCCACATCATTACATATGATGTGGAAAAAATAAATTGAAAAACAAAAAAAACAAATAGGTAAAAAAACAAAAAGAAAACCTAAATGGATGACGTACTTTAATAAAAATAAAAATTGGAATTGGTCATAGAAATGCCTTGGGACATGCTGTTACAAGAAAAAACAATTAATTTCATCATGCACCATGCTGATGATTTTTTATACATCAATTTCACAGTATTTCTTTTCCCTTAGTAGTTACCATTATCATATGCAGAGTAAATATTGTTACTATAGGAAATCTTAATGTAAAGTATTACTCGTCTTAATTTTTTTAAATATTTTTATTTAATATTTGAGTTATTATTAAGTATGTAATTAATACAGCTATCTTAACCTAATTTGTACAACTTAAATAGGGGAAAAAAAAAAGCTATTATGAAAATATAACATTCATTTGAGTTTTGCTCAGACAATTCTTTTTAAGAAAATATTATTGCTTTTTTCCTCCAGAGACCTGCTGTATCTTCACCATTCATTTAATGTGTATGATTTTCTCTAAAAAACATAAACATTGTATTAACCGTAAAAACATTTATTCTAACAATGACAAGACAATCTGGGGATTGGGGGCAAGAGGAAATGCTCTGAGTCTGTTTGGCATGTGGCCCAGTCAGACGCAATCTCTCAGGAGCACCTGGCTGATCACACTCACACCCCGGTAGGCCGCAGTTCACAGACAGGACAGCTCAATTACAGCGTTAAGCACAGATTACACCTTGCAATAACCATAAAGACAAAACAGTGCATTATTCACGGTAGGAAGGACAGCATCTGTGTGGCAGAAATCAACTTGTGTTTTTTAATATTGAAAGGTACTCACTCACTCACTTACTCACTCACTTACTCACTCACTCCCTATACAAACACACACACACACACACACACACACACACACACACACACACACACACACACACAATAAGACTTGCCGCATCAGTATAAGAAATGTTTCGTTATTAAAAATTATTTTTATTAATAATTTATTTTAATTTTTTCATATCTGAGTAAAAAAAGACATTGTGAATAAATGTGTGTTGTGTTGGCAGTTTTAATTTAGCATCTTTTAAATGTATTTATTTAGTTACTTATATTTGTAATAAAAATTATTACAAACAGAAATGTGCACTGCATTAATCGCGTGTATTAAAATCATTGCCGTTAAAATTAATTTGCGTTAACGCGTTATTACCAGCCCTAATATTTACACATACGCACAGTACCAGTCAAAAGTTTGGATACACCTTTTCCTTCAATGTTTTTTATTATTTTCATTGCATTAGATTAGCAATGAAGAATCCAAAATATGAAAGATCATGTATGGAACTATTCAGTAAACAAAAAAGTGTTAAACAACAAAGTATATGTTTTATATTTCATGATGACAGTTGGCAAATTCATGACATTCTCTGATCAGATTCATTTAAATTTACAGGTGTGACAGGTGAGTATGAAGTATGGAGTCAATAACAATATTAGTGCAACTACTGTACAAATACATATTTGGCAGGAAACTCTCAGTTAAATGTAGAGAAAAGACAGTCCATCATTATTTTACAAAATTGGTCAATCCAAAAAAAAAATATCATTAACTTTGTGTATCCCCAAGTGCAGTCTCTAAAACCATCAAACACTATGATAAAACAGGCCCTTATTAGGACCACCCCAGGAAAGGAAAACCAAGAGCTACCTCTACTGCAAAGGATACGTTTAACAGAATTATCAGATTTAGAAACCGTTGATTTACTTAAATGGTTCTCGGTGCTCAAGTGGCAGACATATTTCAACATTAACAGTGCAGAGACGACTGGGTAAATCTAGCCTTCATGGTCCAATTGCAGCAAAGAAACCATTACTTTGGAAGAACAATAAGCAGAAGATTTGCTTATAAGAATACTTGCTTCAGCAAAAGAAACACAAGGAATGGACATTTGATCAGTGGAAAGACTCTTTTGGTCTGATGTGGCTACATTTTTTATTTTGGGATTTAACCACTATAATTTTTTACACATACAGAGGGTAAACAAGCGGTTCTTGAATGTGCGGTTCCCAGTGTGGAGTTCTGACAAATTAAAAATATAAATAAAATTCTAGTTTTTGTAAAATAAATTTGTTTAATGCATAATTCCATGTTCTTTCTTTAATTATTTAAACACACACATTTATATATATTTTGTCTGCTTGAATGGACCATACAAATTTATATATCTTGTATTAGAGCAGTAAAAATTTGGTGCTTTGTGTACAATGCTTTGAAACTGACAACTGGATGTTCAACATGGCACCTCATGGCAAAGAACTCTCTAAAGAGTTAAGAATTAGAATTGTTGTTTCACACAAAGATGGTCTAGGCTATAAGAAGGCAGGGTCATATAGAAGTTTTTCAAGACAGGTTTACCTCGGAACAGGCCTTGCAAGGGTCGATTAAAGAAGTTGAGTCCTCGTGCTATGCGTCAAGTGCATAAGCTGCTTCAAAAAAACAGACACATGAGTGCGGCCAACATTGCAAGTTTGCAAAAGTGAAAGGTCTGCTTGTTAATGCTCAAAAAATACACCATACACTGCATTCTTTTGTTTTGCATGGCCATTGTACCAGAAGGAAGCCTCTTCTGAAGCTAGCTCACAAGAAAGCCCGCAAACAGTTTGCTGAAGACAACAGCAGGCTCTGGTCATGGAACAGGAATTAAACACTCTCCTGAGGAAGGAGGACATCGAGGTGGTCCCTCCATCAGAATGAGAGTCCGGGTTCTACATCCGGTACTTCATGGTTCTCAAAAAGGACGGAGGGTGCGTCCTATCTTAGATCTACGTCAGCTGAACCGCTCTCTCATGAGACTCAGTTTCAAGATGCTGACACTCAAGCAGGTCGTGCTTCAAATTAGATCCGAGGACAATCTACAGGATGCGTAACTTTCATTTATCCATCCTACCTGGTAGCTCTCCTTGAGACCCTATTTTAAACACATTTTATTCATGGCACCCAGTACGACCTAGAGTGCCTGGGTGGGACCTGGCCGTCTGGAGTTTGAGCCGAGGCACCTTTCATTCAAGATCGCGTTCTTGTTGGCCATCTGCTCGATCAAGAGAGTATGGGACTTGCAGGCCCTTTCTGTTGCCTCCTCCTTCCTGGAGTTTACTCCAGGTATTGCTAGAGTGCTTTCCTGTACCCCCCTTATGGGTTACATCCCCAAGGTGCCCTCGGACGTCCTACAACCCATGTGTGGCTGTCTCAAAATGTTGGTCCTCTGGAGTTCCCCTCCAAGACATTTGTAACGCTGCGGGTTGGTCCACCCCACTGACCTTTGTGCGGTTCTATAACCTCAGTGCCACTTCTAGCCCCTCAGTCCTTCTCTAGCTGTGTTTGTCAGACACACACTAGGCAGGGATTGGTCAGTCTGGCGTGATTGGACACTTGTTCCTGAAGCGTTTCGATGCAGCTCGAGCTCCTGAAAGGGAACGGCTCTAGGTTACGTATGTAACCCTAGTTCCCTGAGGGAACGAGACGCTGTGTCTCTATGCTACACCTCCAGCGTCGCTGCAGCACTTCCTTGTCCCTTAAAGAAGCTGGCACTGCCTCACTCCATATGTGTTTTATACTTCCTAGTCAGTCCTTCACCCTGCCGGTGAAGGCTAGCGTCCAATTTTTGACCAATTACACACATTATTTCAGAGTGTGAACACTCAGGCGCATTCCCTAAGCGTTTCAATGCAGCGTCTCGTTCCCTCAGGGAACTAGGGTTACATACATAACCTAGAGACTTTAGCCCAGAATGCAGCAGCAAGTGTCCTTACCAGATCTAGAAAATATGACCACATCACCCCTGTTTTAATCAGTCTACACTGACTCCACATAAAATCTTGTATTGGTTATAAAATACTACTACTCTCACGTCAAAGTATCTGAGTGAACTTCTGTACCATTGTGATCCCCCACACCTACTTAAATCAAAAGGTGCAGGTTAGTTGTTGGTACCTCAAATAATGAAGACTAAAGCAGGGAGCAGAACTTTCTCTTACAAAGCCCACAGTTATGGAACAACCTTTCAATTAGTGTCTGGGACTGAAACACAGATATAGAGTGTTCGGTGAACTGGGATATTTGGATGATGCCGTCCCCCCACTCTCACATTTTCACTCAGATTTGTTGATGCTTCTGACTCACCCTTTTAGTTATGCTGCCATAGCTAGTCTTGCTGGAGTCCCCAACTTTACAGTGTCTTTAACTTTTATACAACAATAGTTCTTAATAACCCAAATATTTCTTGCTCTCTCTCTCTCTCTCTCTCTCCCTCTCTCTCTCTCTCTCTCTTTCTCTCTCTCTCTCTCTATCTATCTATCTATCTATCTATCTATCTATCTATCTATCTATCTATCTATCTATCTATCTATCTATCTATCTATCTATCTGTCTATCTATCTATCTATCTATCTATCTATCTATCTATCTATCTATCTATCTATCTATCTATCTATTTCCATCGAGTTAAACATGCTCCTGAGGTACTAGTGACCACTGGTCCTGCTTCTTTCCTCCCCTCAGATCTGCCCACTTCATCCCGGCCTGCTTCTGAAAGGTGTTCTCTTCAACTGGAGGCCACTCTGTGCAGCTGGAGATGGTTTTACAGCAATGGTATGGGGATCCATGAAATTACAGAGTAACACAGGTGCTTTGAGGGTGGATTTGGACTGTAATGTCAACAGTCTGCTACAATGACAGGACTACAGCTTGCTTCTTCCTTATGCCATCTCAGGGAGTTTTTAATTGATTTAGGTACTCAGAGCCTTACACTTGACCATTTTTTTCTGCTTCCAACACATCAACTTTAAGAACTGACTGTTCAATTGTTACCTATGAAAGACTCAAATCTCTCTCTCTCTCTCTCTCTCTCTCTCTCTCTCTCTCTCTCTCTCTCTCTCTCTCTATCATTATTTATGTCAGAATTTTATATATATATATACAGTGAGGAAAATAAGTATTTGAACACCCTGCTATTTTGCAAATTCTCCCACTTAGAAATCATGGAGGGGTCTGAAATTGTCATCGTAGGTGCATGTCCACTGTGAGAGACATAATCTAAAAAAAAAAAATCCAGAAATCACAATGTATGATTTTGAAACTATTTATTTGTATGATACAGCTGCAAATAAGTATTTGAACACCTGTCTATCAGAATTCTGACCCTCAAAGACCTGTTAGTCTGCCTTTAAAATGTCCACCTCCACTACATTTATTATCCTAAATTAGATGCACCTGTTTGAGGTCGTTAGCTGCATAAAGACACCTGTCCACCCCATACAATCAGTAAGAATCCAACTACTAACATGGCCAAGACCAAAGAGCTGTCCAAAGACACTAGAGACAAAATTGTACACCTCCACAAGGCTGGAAAGGGCTACGGGGAAATTGCCAAGCAGCTTGGTGAAAAAAGGTCCACTGTTGGAGCAATCATTAGAAAATGGTTAAACATGAGCTGTCAATCTCCCTCGGACTGGGGCTCCATGCAAGATCTCACCTCGTGGGGTCTCAATGATCCTAAGGAAGGTGAAAAATCAGCCCAGAACTTCACAGGAGGAGCTGGTAAATGACCTGAAAAGAGCTGGGACCACCGTTTACAAGGTTACTTTTGGTAATACACTAAGACGTCATGGTTTGAAATCATGCATGGCACGGAAGGTTCCCCTGCTTAAACCAGCACATGTCCAGGCACGTCTTAAGTTTGCCAATGACCATTTGGATGATCCAGAGGAGTCATGGGAGAAAGTCATGTGGTCAGATGAGACCAAAATAGAACTTTTGGGTCATAATTCCTCTAAACGTGTTTGGAAGAAGAAGAATGATGAGTACCATCCCAAGAACACCATCCCTACTGTGAAGCATGGGGGTGGTAGCATCATGCTTTGGGGGTGTTTTTCTGCACATGGGACAGGGCGACTGCACTGTATTAAGGAGAGGATGACCGGGGCCATGTATTGCGAGATTTTGGGGAACAACCTCCTTCCCTCAGTTAGAGCATTGAAGATGGGTCGAGGCTGGGTCTTCCAACATGACAATGACCCGAAGCACACAGCCAGGATAACCAAGGAGTGGCTCTGTAAGAAGCATATCAAGGTTCTGTCGTGGCCTAGCCAGTCTCCAGACCTAAACCCAATAGAGAATCTTTGGAGGGAGCTCAAACTCCGTGTTTCTCAGCGACAGGCCAGAAACCTGACTGATCTAGAGAAGATCTGTGTGGAGGAGTGGGCCAAAATCCCTCCTGCAGTGTGTGCAAACCTGGTGAAAAACTACAGGAAACGTTTGACCTCTGTAATTGCAAACAAAGGCTACTGTACCAAATATTAACATTGACTTTCTCAGGTGTTCAAATACTTATTTGCAGCTGTATCATACAAATAAATTGTTAAAAAATCATACATTGTGATTTCTGGATAATTTTTTTAAGATTATGTCTCTCACAGTGGACATGCATACTTATTTTCCTCACTGTATATATATATATATATATATATATATATATATATATATATATATATATATATATATATATATATATATATATATATATATAAAAAATTCTGACATAAATAATGATCACATTAAACATATCACTTTATCAACTGAAAATGTCATTGCTGGATCTAATTAGTGTCATAACAGCTTTTTATGAAGCTCTTTAAAAAAAATCTTTGCTGACCAAGTATATCTGGCTGACTACATTGTGTGAGGCATAAGTGCTTTTTTATTAGACTATCACAATGAAGATTGGATTAGATTAGATTGATTGGACTTGGGTCTGAATCCAACACTTTTGCACTTAAAATGAAGATCAACCGCAATGTGTTTTTTTTTGGTCTGATGACAAGCCTAATGTAACTCTGATTTTAGTAAGAACTTTCGTAGCTTTATATTGTATATGTTTTAATACAGTTTTTACTACCCTGGTCAAATTATATTCTTGGCAAAGAATTGGAAAATGATGCTGAATACTGAATTAGGCTGAATGAATATCTAAACCTGTGATTGGCAGCTGTACTACATGAAGGTTTTTTTCATATGTCCAAATAATTTAACTAGATAATTGCTTGCTTCCTGTTTTTGTTTCCAAAATAGTTGTTAAACTAGTGCATGGAAAAAAAAACGAGAAAGTTAGTTATCATTTTATCAGAAAGTTAATTTCCCAGTACTTTAAAAAACAGCCATGGCAGAATTCATAGTTAGATAACCAGGAACTCAAATTATATCCTGCATTAAGTGTATGCTTTTTCTAAATATAATACAAATTACACAAATGTACTGGATTATTTGTTATTTTATACAATTTAAATTATATTTTTACATACTTACAATTAAAATGGTAAAATAAAAAAATGTTACATTATAATTTTTTTACATTATATTATGGTAAGATATATGTAAAAACAAAATTTTCAACATTATTAAGTTGAAAAACAACAAACTATACCATATTACTATTAATGTATCTCCTGTATCTGAACTTAATGATATAAATGTATACACCATGTTTTTTCAGTAACACATGGCTTAGTCAAACAAATGCCTCAAGTTGAATTCACTCCTAATTGTTATGCTCAGCCAAGCAGCTCCGATTATTCACTAAATTCTTTTATATTATGGCCAATCTATGAGTGATTAATGGCATTACAGAACATGGAATAACGGCTTTTATTTGTCTCTTGCAGAAAAAAATGGTTCTTCAGAAATGTAAGAATGATTATATAAAACAAAAAGTCTCAAGAGGCTCAAACAGTCAATTTGTCTGCATTTTTAGAAATTATACCCAGATTCAATCGTAAATCATTCCATTCTTAAATTGTCTCCTATTTCTCTGCAGCTCTTTGGTGAATGACCACCACTGTAACGCACATCAGCATGTCTTTGTGGCATCAAGGAAAAAAATGCATGTGGTTTGAAGCAAATATTTCTAGACTTCTCTGTCATTCACCAACAATTCTTCGATAAGTGAAAAAATATGTACATTTGATTTTTTCATTGAATCCTTCCTTTAAGGCCCAATTGTTGTTTAGTAGTGATTCAGAACAATTTGTACTCTGATTTATTCTGAGAACTGTCTAAAGCACTTTTGTGGGTTTATTTGTTTGTTAGTTAATTAGAAAGAGGCCTTGAGCCTCAGTAATTCATGTTCCATATTTTCCCATTTCAATTAGGGTCAGAGACTCTTTGAGAATTTTTATGTGTCCATCAATAACTGTGGAGCATCTAAAGTAGTTCCTTTGTGGTTAAAAAGAAATGCGGAAACATGTTTTGAAATGGAAAAATGCATAAAGAATGAGACGATTTTTTTCTTGAAAGACTAATGAATTTTATTTAGTTTGCAATGTCAAAGGTTCCTGCCTTGTGTTTTGTGTATTATAATCTTGAAAGTCAGTCTACAAGAACCTGACACTTTTAACCTCAAACAGAATTGGTGCCAAATTCAAGGATGATTTAAAGTATTTATCAAGTCTGCACTGGCAAGATAAATGCATGCATGTATAATTTTGCGTGGAAGGAAAAGCCGATGACTTGTGCCAGTGTGGCTTACGGTTTGGTGTTGACCAAGCAGCCAGATAAAGTAAGGATGTGGTTTCAGACATTCAAGGCTCAGTGTGAGGTTTCTCCCTCCAAGAAGATCAAAAAAAGCATCTCTGTTGTAAAGTTCAATCCTTATCTTTCCATTCTAGGTGCAATTTTAAGTTTGAAACCAATTAAGTTATTTGTTATTTGTAATGTAGCATGGTGGTGATAGCATTCTAAAGACTACAGTAAGGTGCATGTTGGTTTTAAAAAAGAAAAAGAACTTGGTCGATTTTAGAATCTTATGGAACATCTTTAATATTTAATTATACTATGTCCATTTCTAGGCTAGGTGTATAATTATCTTGCTCAAGTCCTATTTTTCACACTTTCCAAAGTAATTTCTGTGTTAGTCTAATTTTTACACACTTCAAGAATGATTCATTATTATTGAGAAAGCTTTGCTAGCTAAGATAAAAGAAAGTGTTCCTGTTATACAAAAACCAGGGTATATTAATATAGCTATAAACCTCATGTGAAGTCATCATCTAAACTGCAATGTTTTTCTCCTGCTCTTACTACACAGCAAAGCTTTAGGTTAAGTCCCTTTGAAAAAAATATTTTTAAATAAAAAATAAAAAAAACACACTAAATAAAGTGCAAATAATAATAGAATGCAATGATTTGCAAATCTCATAAGCCCAAATTTTATTCACAATAGAACAGCTGAGTAAATGTACCATATTAAGGAATAAATGGTTATTTTAAAGTAGATGCAACACTTCCCAAAAATGTTGGCATGGGTCAATAAAAAACTTTTATTTTATCAAACAGCTGGAGGAATATTTTGCACCTAATTAGGTTAATCGGCAACAGGTCAGTAACATGATTAATTATAAAAAGGACTATCTTAGAGAGGCAGATTCTCTCCGACGTATAACTGGGCAAAGGTTCACCAATCCACGAAATTGCATCTACAAATTGTGGGACAATTTCAGAATAATGCTACTCAGCATTAAATTACAAAGACTTTGAATATATTATCTGCAGTAAATAATATTATGAAAAGATTCCAGAAATCTGAGGAATCTCTGTAGGCAAGGGCAAAAATCAATACTGGATTTTCATGATCTTTGGGCCATTAAATGGCACTGTATTAAAATCAGGCATGATTCTGTAATAAAAATGACAGGTCAGAAACACCTCCATAAATCACTGTCTGTAAACACAGTTTGCTGAGTCGTCCAAAAATGCAGGTTAAAGCTCTATCATGCAAAGGAGAAGCCATATGTAAACCTGATTCAGAAACACCACCATCTTCTAAGAGACAAATAGAAATTTGAAATTCCTTTTGGAAACCATGGAAGGTGTGTCCTACAGATTAAAGAGGAGCGGGACTATCCAGCTTGTTATCAGTGCTCAGGTCAAAAGTCTACATCTCTGATGGTATAACGGAGCATTAGAGTGTATGAAATGGGCAGCTTTCATATTTAGGGGTTTAGCATTCCTGTTATATGTGAGATATATGTAAGAAGCGTTTTTGCCTGCTCAGCTAAATACACGTCTGTCTAAGTTAGTAAAAACCATGATGTAACTGTGCTCCTGTTGATTATGAAGACAGACAGATTTAGTAATGTTAAGGGGGTGAAAACTACTACCTCCAGGACTCCTTGTTTATCTCTACACTGAAGAAAATTCTTCTTAATGACATTGGCTATATGCTTAGAGTTGCAGACCTGCTGCAGAATAAATTTGGGGTCAGATGCCTCCATTATGTTATTGCATTATGGATAAGTATCTGTCTGTATTTTTCAAACTTGAGGACACTATTAATCCTGACCAAATCTCCAAATACATTTGCAGAATTTTTGCTCTAAACTTGCAAGGAACCTCCGCAATGCGTTACATTGCAATACATATGCAATACATTACCTCCGCAGGTAATGTAAATGCTGCTTTTTCCTTTTCACATGAAGTTAAATGTAATGTCACTCTCACTGAAGGCCTTCTCCATTTAATAACTAGTGTGTCTTTAGGAGGCTGTATGGCATGTTAGAATAGAATAGAATAGCCTTTATTTGTCACATATACATTACAGCACAGTGAAATGTTGTTCTTCGCATATCCCAGCTTGCTTGGAAGCTGGGGTCAGAGCGCAGGGTCGGCCATGATACGGCGCCCCTGGAGCACACAGAGGGTTAAGGGCCTTGCTCAACAGGTAGTGATGCTGCCTCACAGTTAAAGTCACTGGTTCAACTCTAAACTCAAAATACTACCTGACTTTTCTTCCCCACATACCTCTGATGTAGATGGATTTGCTTCTCTAAATTACCAAAAAAGTTAATTAGTGTGTACATCCAAGGCTTTTGTGATGGGCTGGTGTCGGTTCATGGGTGTATTTCCTTGTGACTTCTGCAGTGATTCTGGGATAACCTGTTGGCCTGATGTAAATCTGATCATATGATAAAGTACTTTTTTAGTAAAGTAGTTACTAAAAATGAGTGAGCGAGTGTGTACAGTAGGCCTCATTTGCTCACTTATAAAGACGTAAGCTTTTTGTCACTACAAGACAGGTGGAGTCGTTAAAATCCTAAAAGCAGACGTTAAAAAACAGTGGGAGTGTAAACAGTTCAGTCTGAGTTATGTTAGCCTTCTCTTCCAAAAGCTGCATTTAAACACAGCTTTCTCAAACTCAATTTTTCCATATGGTGTCTGGACAAGCTGATCTAAACTCATGCATAGAGATGCATATTTCTAAAATGCGTATTTCTCTTGGCTCTGGTCTTGTCAGCTTGTAATTAGGCATGCGCTCAAATAACAGTGTGTGTCAGAGTTGCATATTGTCTCAGGGATATACTGTCTGCCAGGAAGATAGGAGGTGTGAAAAGGAGGAATGACCCTGCTGTCTCTCATTTAAAAGATGCAGTTTGCAGGGAGTCGATCACTCTCAATTTCTGCAGATCTCTCTTACTCACACATGTACATACATACCCCAATAACGCTCTCTTTCTCCTCAAGCACACAGTGAAAATATTTAACTTTCATCAAGAACCTTCGAAGTTCTATATTATACAGACTGCTCATATGTCCATATTAAATCATATTAAAGTCTGAGAAACTGTAAACCGTATCCTGTAGAAATCTTCATTCACATTCAGTTAGTGTCTCGAGGACAGTGGACACAAACCTAAGATTTATTCCTCGGTGAAATATCAATTAGTCAACAGTTAATCCCGGTAATGGAGGCAGTGCTATTTGTTGCATACACATAGGAAATACAAGTGCATTATTAATCATGGCGCATATTCAATGAGCCAGCTTCGTATTGTTTGGCCATCAGCATTTGGCTTCCTCCCTGAAACATGTGCTCCAAATGAGGCATCTAATGTTTTTCCGTGCTATTCCAAGAGCGCTGTTCTGACGGAGCGTGACCTTCTGATGGGCAATGGTTCATGTACAAGAGTCAGGGGAGAGAGTGAATAAAAGCAGAATTTCACATTTAACAATAAGCTCAATTCATCAGTGACTACCTCAGCCCTTAAAGGTCTGGACAAATATGAAATGTATCTTTTCATCCCCATACATTAACTTTTGCATGGAATTTTTTTTTGTGTAAATATCCACCTTAAACCACATTCAGTTCAAGCTGTGGTGTTCCACTGGCTTGCTAATGTGCTTTTAGGATACCCTTGAACTTCCTCTAATTTGTAAATAATTATACTACTGTATAAACCACTGCTGGTTTCTTGAATCTGGTTGGTCATGAAGTGTTGATTTATTTCTGGCAGTAGTGCAGCAGTAAATCAGTTTAATATGAACAGTTTAAATCTGTTCTTGTATGCGGTCATTTCTATAGTAACGCTTGTTATGTTCCCACCTTGGTTAGGCTTAGGAGAGTGTGGGAACAATAACCATTTAGTTGTTGTGGTTTGCTTGGATAAAATAGTAGGACAAGAGTTTAGAGTAGTTATTGCTTTAATGGTCAAGTGTAGTGTTGTAACAAGCAGATTTGAAGGTGTTCAAAGGTGTCAAGAAGACTAGACTCACACAGGCAAAAGAACATGGACAGTGCCAAGGAAATAAACATAGGAAAAAGGCTGTATTTCGGAAGCTTAACCTGACTAACAAACAGCAACAGACTAGCTGACTAGGCTACGCTATCAGAAAAATACAAATACCTTCCCCCTAACCTAGGGTGATATCTAAACAATGGTGATACCTATGTGGTGAAATGTAGGTGTGCACACATTCTTACCTGTTCTCAACCAGGTGAGCTATTATAACAGAGCAACTAGCAAACAGGGCATCTAGCAAACAGTTCTCTCTCTCCCCTTTACCCACCCCCTCCTCTGGTCAGGCTCTTGCATAGATTCTTTTTTTTCCCAGTCCTCCACTACAATTAACAGGTGACTCCACCTATATATAGTAGAAAGCCAAAACAGAGCCAACACAAGAAGGTGGAATAACCAAGGCATGGTAATTAGGTGTGCAACGATACACATATTTGTACCAAACATTTTCGGTGCAGGGCTTTATTGCAATCCTTTTTACATGCAGAACATAGTTAAAATCCCAGTTCCCTCAGAATTTTAAGTATTCAGATTTTCAGAGTACAGTGGAACCCGGTTATGTCGCTGGCCTAGGGGACGCCAAAAAGCGTTGGTATAACCGATGATCGAGATAAACGAAAACCAATATGGCGGCAATATATTAACGTGCTTGAAATTTCTTTATGTACATGATGTGCGTTATTAAATGAGAATGTGCATGCACATGTTTTTGGAGGTTTTTTACACAACAGCGTTGCCGCGATTTGTTTGATTGGTCATGCGGATCGAGATAACCTGTAATGAGGATAAGGAGGCGGAAGCCGAAGTAAACGCAAACAAAGTTTATTGAGAATACTCAGGAGCTAATCCACCAATACTTGTAGCGAAGCAGTAATATCCAGTGGTGCTCTCCGGGAGCGCGGTTCACGAAGTTCTGTGAAGCAGAGACAGTGTAGAGAATCCACGGATCCGCGCTATGGAAAGCGCAGCACTGGGCAGTAACGGATAAACGTGGTGCAGACAGCGTGAACATGGAAAACAGCAGGATCGGGGTAATCCGGGGTGCCATTGAGAGAATGCGGAGTCCGAGAAGAAGGGTACGTAGCGGGAAACGGATACACGATCACACAGACCACCATGAACCAACACATATGATCGTGTACAAACAATAACGGACCGCGAGTGTGTGGAGGTGAGGGGCTTAAATAGTAGATGGAATGAGTGAGTGAATGAGAGTCAGGTGTGTGTGATAAGCATGACTGCGACGAGCTCGCCCGCACGGGAGAAGGAGCAGGGTGCTTCGGGGAATGCCGCCGCCTAAGGGGGCGTGGCAGTGGGATCCCTGACATAACCGCTGTTAAGTGGCAAATTTGCCCCCCCTTGTGCTCAAGATATTAGGGTTCGGCGACATAAAAAAATTGACATAACCGATAAAAAATGCTAAGACAAAGCGAGAAATTGGCGGTTCCACTTCAAAAACGTCAACTTAATAGGGTTGGCGAGTTAACCGAGGTCGAGATAAGTTTGTTTGTTTATTTGTTTGTTTGTTATTATTAAAACTGAAAACATACACAACAATCCCAGGGGTATAAAAAATTTAACTAGAGTCAGTGCAATGTCACTGTGGCTAGTCACTCTATAACGAAAATAAGATTTGTTTTGCGCATGCATAAAAATAAAAAAAAACCCATAGCGCTACATTTAGTGTTAGGGTTTTATGTTAGCTTAAAGAATTTCTCCTAAAAAGAGTAAATCCTGACAATTTCGCATATCAAGGGAATAAATAAGTGAAGGATGGAAGGAATAAAGACATTTGTTAAAGTATACTAAAATAAGTAGAACATTTAAGTAGAATAGACACTAGTCACCTATTTGTGCCTTTATTTGTCACATATACATTACAGCATAGTAAAATTCTTCCTTCACATAGCCAAGCTTGCGTGTCAGCCATGGTAAAGCACCCCTGGAGCACAGAGAGTTGAGGCCTTGCTCAAGGGCCCAAGAGTGACACCATGGCAATACCGGGGCTTGAACCCACAACCTTCCTATCAGTAACCCTGCATCTTAACCACTGAGCTACTGCTCCACCATAGATCATATCTTTACACACACACATACACATCTGTATTAACTAAATGCGGTCTAACTACTTAATTAATTTAATTTGTGCCAATTTTATTGATTACCCAATTTAATCTTTTTAAATAAAAAGTCTATTGCATTCATTTAATTTATTGTGTTTTATTTTTTTATAAAATATTATATATATATATATATATATATATATATATATATATATATATATATATATATATATATATATATATATATATATATATATATAGTACAGACCAAATGTTTGGACACACCATCTCATTCAAAGAGTTTTCTTTATTTTCAGGACTATGAAAATTGTAGAGTCACACTGAAGGCATCAAGGGCTATTTGACCAAGAAGGAGAGTGATGGGGTGCTGCGCCAGATGACCTGGCCTCCACAGTCACCGGACCTGAACCCAATCGAGATGGTTTAGGGGTGAGCTGGACCGCAGAGTAAGGGCAAAAGGGCCAACAAGTGCTAAGCATCTCTCGGGGAACTCCTTCAAGACTGTTGGAAGACCATTTCAGGTGACTACCTCTTGAAGCTCATCAAGAGAATGTCAAGAGTGTGCAAAGCAGTAATCAAAGCAAAAGGTGGCTACTTTGAAGAACCTAGAATATGACATTTTTCAGTTGTTTCACACTTTTTTGTTATGTATATAATTCCATATATAATTCCACATGTGTTAATTCCTAGTTTTGATGCCTTCAGTGTGAATCTACAATTTTCATAGTCATGAAAATAAAGAAAACTCTTTGAATGAGAAGGTGTGTCCAAACTTTTGGTCTGTACTATATATATATATATAATTTAACTAAGCATTTTATTTACAATTGTTCAAAAATGTAAACTGTTGGTGTTGACAAATGTTAATAATATTAATAAACTGTTAATAAAGATCCACAAGCAATTTAATGTTTATATGTATTTGTTCCCCCTAACTGTACTGAAATTTAACCAAACCGTGACTTAAAACCCAAGTTACGTACCAAACTGGGATTTTGTGTACCATTACACCCTTAATGATATATGTATTAAATAGTGTCTGGTTATTAAACTAAAACAAAATATGATCATTATTAATATGGTGCTGTGCTTCGGGAAAAAAAAAAAAAAAATTTACATTTAACATAAAAGGAGTCTCTAGTGACAGCTCTTTGTCATGAGAAGTTTTTCAAGAGTTGTTTATAGATGCTAAAACATAAGTGATAACAGTAAATAAAACAAATGTAATCATCTTTTGTGGTATAAGAGGAATACAATGAAAATACGTTTCCACTTTGGGTAAGTAACATATTTACTAAACACCACCCCCTGTAAGGGTAAAAACATTTTGTGTACTGTAGCTGAATATGTTACAAGGGCTTCCATCTTCCTTTTTTTTTTTTTTTATGGTATCATTCGGACCATAGACTTCAGCTCCAGAGGTTTCTCAGTTAACACTACTAATTTCTCTGAAAGTTCTGCTGCTATACAATGCTTTACACTGCGAAGACTGGCATGTATATTGCACCTCTCATTAAGTGTACATGGTTTTATTGCACTGGATATTTATTACTTTGGCCCAACAAAGTTACATCCTATTCTGCTATTTAAAAGTACAATGTACTTGTACAGATTCTCCTATCATCTATTTCTTTATCAATGTCCCTGTAACAATTCATCTACTTCTCCATCAATACCACACATTCATTCTACCCATCAACCAATCAACCTCCCTCTTTCGTTCTCTCTCTCTCTCTCTCTCTCTCTCTCTCTCTCTCTCTCTCTCTCTCTCTCTCTCTCTCTCTCTCTCCATATTTCTTTATGGATACAATACAGTATACCTGCACTACTCATTCTTTTTATCTTTCTCCTAATTAACACTCTCTCTGTCCAGCTATTATCTACTTGTCACTCTTTCACACCATCCTTCTTGTATCGCTTTACCTGTCATTTATCTTTTTATCAGTTTAACTGTCTGTCTTTCTGTCTGTCAGCCACCCTTTCTTTCTTTCAATTTTAAACCTATGAAGTTTTAAACTTTCAAACTATCTTTGACAAACCAACATCAATGTTGTTGAGACAACCTATACTATGTATTTTGATCTTATTTTTGTCTCATTAGCATTACTTCTATTTTCTGTATAAAAAAAGTTACAACTATACACCAAAGCATGTACCACCTATAAACTATATAATTTTACAGTATATAAGTTTAAATGCCTATTTTTATTTAAATTTTATTTAATTTGATCTTTGACTTTATTATTTTCTTCTTTTTGGTACAAGCATTACTTTTGTTTTGGCCTGCTACCAATCCACCTTTACAGTACACCATTAAGTCTTTTTTAGCTTTATTATATGTTTCAACCAATGAGGTCCCATAAAGAGAGAAAATCTTTTTCTCTTCAATGAAAAAATGAGCATTCCTTTTTTATTCTAGTTCATTTGACAGTTTTATAGTTTCTTGTATTATTTATTCATCTTTTTTGAAGCTGATTTAAGACCACTATTTAAATAAATTTGATTAGATGTAAAAGGAGCTTCCTTCACTTTTTGGTGCAAGTGCAGCAGATTTTAGACCCTAAACATAACTTGGCTCTCTTAATTTGGAGTAGGGTTTGCCAAACTATTCATTTAAATAAGCTTAAAACTCACATTTAGTTATGTTAAAGGATCTTGAGGAACAGGATGCAGATTTTGAAGATTTGTAATATGGGCTTTATATGCCAGTATAAATATTGTGTAATTACTTGGTCAGTTGATTTTATAATAGGTGTAAGATGAGGTAATGAATTATAGCCTACAGAATGTACAAGTGCTGAGATTATGCTAAGGTTTAGTAGAGAGGTTGTAAAACCTTAACACGCAGAAATGGAGAGATTTGGGTTGCATGCTCATGTTCTTGGCATTATTTAAGAAAATATAGTTTTTCCTTTTATCCAAGCCCACAGAAAGCAGCTGTGCAAAAGGGCAGGCCTTGTGCAGTATCACAGCCGCTGGAACTTGTTCAGGAAAAAGATGTAATGAGATCTAAGGCATTAAATTACAAAAAAAAAGTCCTGAGATTTACTCTCGCCAAACAACTATGACTGACCACAGTTCAACCCTTCAGTCTGATTTATGAGCTTCTTTATCTGATTTAATGAGCATTTCTACAATTAGCTTTGCCTGTATCGGAGAGCCCCAAACCCGCAAGTCCTCTATCAGTCATGACCTGTGAAAACGCAGCTGCTGTTTTTTAACGACTGCAAACCTGGGCTTGCTTTTTAATGGGCCAGCGGCATGACTTCGTCACAGGCATTGCTCATTAAGGCATCTTCGAACTGCGGTTACAGGTTCCCTCTTTTGTGGCATTTCTGCCACTGACTTTTAGATGAATAATATATCATCCCTTAAAATAGCCGATCCCACACTGTAGGTATGAGTGCAGTGAGTGGGGGAGGATTGAAAACTCAGTTAGGGCCAGGAGGCAGTGTGTTGTCACTGACACTGACACTGGCATTAGTGGCTTAATCAAGAGTGGTGTGAGGCTCCTGGAGCCTCAAAATGTAACTTCCTGCTGTACAGGCATATTGTTTTCATTTCATCAGTTAATACACTTTAACAGAGGTGATGTAGAAAACTAAACTATCAACCATTCTATAATGTTCTGGATTATTTCAAATATATTGTCTTCATATCATAAAGTAATGACTAATTATCACATATAGTACCTCATGTTCAGTCATATCATTTTTTTTGTCACTTATTTTATTTTGTCACTTATGGGCAAGTAGAGACTGATATGATACAGTTGTCAGAATGTCCGATGTTCAAAATCTTTCTTTAGCCTCAACACTAACTACATTTGTGTGACATAGATGTTAATTACTGCTTAGCTCTAGAAATTAAACACATTTGTTTTGCCAACATATTTCTTTAAAGGCAAAGCATATTACATATGAAACATATGAAAGGTTTTGAAAATTATTCAAAGCAGCGCTATTCCATATGCAGCAGCAATTTTCTCATTCCCACCCCCACTTAGCCAGACACAGTACTCTACAGCACCTAGCATCTCAGGAGCATTAAGAGGGAAGAAACAGCATACTGGCATGGTGACATGTTGCTAAGAAACAAATGACTGATTTTATTAATGTTGGACTACATGTTGCTCATGAAAGGGAGGATGTGCAGCTTTAGGAGGAAATGAATCAGACACAGACTGCCTAGCTTTTTGTTTTCTGTTGTGAGGTCTCTGGTAAAGTAGCAGTACAAACCACTACAGTAAATCGATTAGACTATGAAATGAGATTAAGGAAGGAAATTAATACAAATTTTCTTCCTGGGCTGGACTAATACATTCTACCTCAGACGCAATCCCACTTTTCGAAGAATGCAGGCGTTTATCAGCATTTTTAATCCAATCGGATTTTCATTTCACAGTCTGCTGTAAATCTGCAACTTTGTTAGACTTATCGTTTCCAGAAAGCACATGCAGTTAATTAAGGCAGGTTTGGTTTATACCCAAGACTCCGACATTTAAAGTCTGAGGCAGTCATGTTTCAGAGCTGTAACTGTAAGTTTGTCAACAGAGAAATGATCCAATGTAGGAACTAGTGCATTCACTTACCTGCAGCTAACTGGAAACATAACGGGCAGTAACGGTGCACCCTGTGGTTTGGTCAAACCTTGTACACATGCCAATCACAATTAAATTGGACATTTAAATCTGGTTAAACTGCCATACTTCTATACCGCCAGGGTCACATATGGTTTTTATGGTCAATCAAAGCCCATGGTCATAGTACAATATTAAAGAAACTATTCAACGGAAAATCATATTTACAGTTTCCATCATTTGCCAAATGCAGTCGAGCCAAGACACATTCTGTGTCCAACTTTTGAGTCACTGGTCAAAGTGACACAGTGAGCTGTCACTCAACATCTTAAAATCTATGTATTTCTATATGTACAGGTCATCCTGCTGTAAATGTGTTGCATTTCTTCCTCGTCTGTTTCTCCAAACATAGTCCTAACTTTATCATATATACTTAAAGGTTACCAAACACACAGAAGTACAAGACATTGCTGAGCAAACATACTAACAATATGATGTCACTGCTGAGCAAATGGACCTTGGGAACAAACACACTACAGTGGTGACTGGTTGTTACCATTAATTAAGCATGCCAAACTACCTTCACTCTTTTTATATCTCTATACCTTTATTTTTCTTATTCTATAGATATATTGATATATAGATATAGATTTTGTAGATATGGAACAGTATTTTTTAACAGTATCCACTAAACATGCCCCAACAAAAGGCAACAAATTACTTATAGTAGAGACCTACACTATAGTGGGATCGGCAGAGAGATGAGAAAAGTAGGCAGGAGTACAAGAAGATGCGGGGGCAGGTGGAGAGGGATGTAGCAAAAGTCAAGGAAAAGGTATATGAAGGAGCTGAATGTGAAGATGAACACTAGATAGGAGAAAAGGATTTGTACCGATTGGCCATGCAAAGGGATCAAGCTGCAAAGGATGTGCTACAAGTTAGAGCAATAAAGGAAGGAGATGAAAATGTGTTGACTAGCGAAGAGAGTTTGTTGAGAAGGTGGAGTTAGTATTTTGAGCAGCTGATGAATGAGGAAAATGAGAAAAAGAGAAGGTTTGGATTAGCTGGAGATGGTGAAGCAAGAAATGGATAGAATTAGTTAGTAGGAAGTGAGAGCAGCTATAAAGGGGATGCAGAGGAGATAGTCGGTTGGACCAGATGACATACCGGTAGAAGCATGGAGATGTTTAGAAGAGATAGCAGTGGAGCAGCTTGTTTAACAAGATTTTGGAAGGTGGACTTGGACTATGATGTTTGCGGATGATATTGTTATTTGTGGTTAAAGTAGGGAGCAGGTTGAGAAGAGCCTGGAGAGCTGGAGGTACATGCTGGAGAGAAGGGAAATAAAAGTCAGTAGGAGTAAGACAGAGTACATGTGTGTGGATGAGAGGGAGGGCAGTGGAGTGGTGCGGTTGCAGGGAGAAAAGGTGGTGAAGGTAAATACGTTCAAGTACCTGGGGTCAATAGTGCAACATAATGGAGAGTGTGTTATAGAAGTGAAGAAAAGAGTGCAGGCAGGGTGGAATGGGTAGAGAATAGTGGCAGGAGTGAGTTGTGATAGGAGGGAATCTGCAAGAGTGAAAGGGAA
Organism: Silurus aristotelis; assembly: GCF_946808225.1. Classification (NCBI taxonomy): domain Eukaryota; kingdom Metazoa; phylum Chordata; class Actinopteri; order Siluriformes; family Siluridae; genus Silurus; species Silurus aristotelis. The sequence goes on from NC_139589.1 coordinate 12,878,895, forward strand.
AGTTTATAGGACTGCTATGTTGTATGGTTTAGAGACTGTGGCATTGACTAAAAAACAGAATGTGAAGCTGGAGGTAGCAGAGCTGAAGATGTTGGGATTTTCATTGGGAGTGACGAGGATGGACAGAATTAGAAAACGAGTTTTTTAAAGGGACCGCGCATGTAGACGTTTTGGAGACAAGGTGAGGGAGGCTACATTGAGATGGTTTAGACATGTACAGAGGAGGGACATGGGGTATATCGGTAGAAGAATGCTGAGGATGAAGCCATCAGGAAGGAGGAAAAGAGGAAGACCAAGGAGGAGGTTTTTGGATGTGGTGAGGGAAGACATGCAGGTAGTAGAAGATAATCTACTGTGGCGACCCCTAATGGGAGCAGCCGAAAGAAGAAGAAGAAGAAGAAGAAGAAGAAGAAGAAGAAGAAGAAGAAGAAGAAGAAGAGACCTACACTATATTGTCAAAAGTACTGGGTCACCTGGTCATAAGTATGGTATGTGATATTTGAGCTTTGCATTCCACATTTAGACCCAATTTGCTCTTATAATTCCCTCCACTCTTCTGGGAAGATGGTCCACTAGATTTTTGAGTGTGCTTATAGGTATTTGTGTTCATCAGCCTGAGCCTGAGATCTTTTTTTCCAAAGCATGTAAACCATACCTTTAAGGAGCTCACTTTGTGCACAGGGGCATCGCCATGCTGGAACAGGTTTGGGTTTCCAAGTTCAAGTTCAAATTTTATTATAACTCATCTAAAGACATCCTACAAAATTTAGTGCCTCCAGCTTTGTGGTAACAGTTTGGGAAAGAAACACATATAGCAGGAAAGGTCAGGTGACCAAATACTTTTGGCAATATAGTGTATGTGGACCATAATAGTTTCAACTGAAACCAATACAATTCCCATCATAACCATTATAACCATTACACATTTTTTTTAGTGTTTTTGCTATCAGTGAATTATTTGCACCCAATCCAATACAACAGCCAATATAACAGCAGAAAGTATTTTACCTTATATTTTCAAACAACTTAATTATAAGCAAGCTGAGATATTAAACATGGCTTGCATGTTACTGCATCCTTTTTTTTTGGCTCAGAGTGTCACTATTCAGTGAAACAAGCTGAAATATTTACTGTCTGTTCCATCTTATAACAAGGATAAATGCTAAAACTGTACTCTGTACTAAAAACTGTACTAGAACTGTAGTCACACAAATAAACATAAAACTAAATACATTTAACAGAAATGTCAAAGAGACTTTTCTACATGTTTACATGTTACTATTGTAATACATGTTTTTATGTTTTTTATTTAATTTTTTATAGATAATTAACACAGTCATACTGTGAAACCAATTTATTGTTTAAAATAAAAAAAGATTGGTCTAAATTAATAATTTATAAAAAAGAATATCCATGACAACACTGAGATAAAGAGAAAATCCCCATATAATTAAAGTGACACTGATGTCAAGCACCACCTTGCTTAATCGTGGAAACATAAGCACTGGATAAATCCGGAGACTGTCACACAGTGGTAACTTTATGAGCCGTGTTTACTCAATTACCATGCTTAAGTAGGATTTTGTATTAAAATTGCAAGTGTTGCTTGATGATGTTGCTTGAAAATGTTTTAGACCAAGTTTCCATTTAATTCTGAAGTTAGTTACCGTCCATATTCTGACAATCTTTTTTCATGTAGAATTTGCTTTTCTTCTTTTTTATCATGTGATGTTTGAGGGAAAATTTTGTGGAAATTCTATAAAAATAATTTTAACAAACTTAACAGTATCATATAATTATATATATTGTTGAGTGTCAATGAGCCTATTTAATTAGAGTAATTGGTTGCAGTGAAATCTCGACATCCATAGCTCCAAACACATGTTTGCCAGCTTGACTTAAGTCTGTTGGTGTATCCAAGCACAGAACATTATTAAAAATTATCAAGATTTTAAAGCTTTCCAACATATGTTTCCATGGAAACACATCATACTAGTTACACGAGCTGTAAAGTAAAATTAAGACCATCGATATATGTCAGATATATATTTTTATCTGACATTTTCTAGCTTTATCTCAGATGAATGAGTTTTACAAAGCAAGGGGTTGATTGATTAATCCCAATCATCCAGGAAGTTCTGAAAGTGTTTGAGTTCCTCCTCCTGCCCGAGGACAGTAATGATTCCTGGGGAAAGCTTGGGGCTGATGGAGGGATAATAGGCCTGCTCTGGTTCCCATGTGGTGAAGTTTGTGGCCCTATCTAGTGACTCATACACTCCTTTATCTTGGGTTTGAGCAGAGGCGAACCTCAGCATGCAAACCACATTTTAAAAAAGCGACGCAGCCAAGATTTTATCCCCACAGTAGGCCAGGCACGTCGTTAATCATGTCCCAGTTTGTCAGCTCGGAATGCTGGGCGTTTTCTAAGTGAGCTCTTAGATGAACTGTAAAGACCCAGTCACATACTGACTAGCTGCTCTAATTAATGATGAACTGAAGTCCTCTATCATTGGAACAAAACAGTGTCATAATTTATTTTACCTGATAACATTTCCAATATTGAACAACAGTTAAGTTAAGAAAATATGTAAAATGATACTTAGAACCTACAGCCCCAATTTCAAAACACTGAGACACTGTGTAAAATGTAAATAAAAACAGAATGCAATGATTTGCAAATCTGCTTACTTCATAGTTTATTCATAATAGAAAGTGGAAAACATACAAAATGTTTAAACAGCGGAAATGTCACATTTTAAGGAAAAAATAAGGTAATTTTTAATTTGATGGCTTCAACACGTCTCAATAAAGTGGAGACAGGGCAACAAAGGTTTTTGTTACTAAAATAAACAGTGGGTGAAACATTTTGTAACTTATTAGGTTAAGTGACAAAAGGTCAGTAAGATGATTGGGTGTAAATAGTATCTTAGAGAGGCAGAGTCTCTTAGTAAGTAAGATTGGCAGAATTTCACCAATCTGTAAAAGACTGTCTACAAAATATGGAACATTTACAGAATAATTATCCTCAGTATAAAATTGCAAGACAGTTTAATATCTCATCATTTACAGTACATAATATCATCAAAAGTTTTAAAGAATCTGGAGAAATCTCCGTTCACAAGATCAAAAATCAATTTTGGATGCCTGTGATCTGCTTTCAGTTGGCATTGCATTTAAAACAGTAATTATTCTGTATTGGATATCAATGCATGGACTTATTAATACCTCCAGAAATTATTGTCTGTGAAAACAGTTTGCTATGTCATCCACAAATGCAGGTTAAAACTCATTCATGCAAAGAAGAAGACATGTTGTGTGTCTTACAAATTGTGTGTCTCCAAATAAGTGATAACAGTTTGGAGAAGAACCACATTTAGGTGTCCCAATACCTGACATTCAGTGGCGGGCGGTCAGGGCCAGCAAAGCCATCTTAATTTCGTAGCATTTCTCTTGGCTGCACTGCTTCCAGTACGTGTATGTGGATGTTAGATTTATTGTCCAATCACATTTCAGCCTCTATGTGCTGCCATTTTAATCTAATCTGCCCATGGCCTTCAAAGTCAGTTCTGCTGGCTTTTTACCATAGTCTCTTTAAGAAAAAGCTTTAACCAGTTAGATTTCAAATTAGCTAGCTGGCCCAGAATAGCATCAGCATTTGTATGTCCTCTGATTGGGTGGTCAGAGGGAAACTATTACAGCCAAGTTCGACTGGCAAAACACATCTGTTGAGTGCTGCACACATTAATACATCTGAGTTAGATTTTTTTATGCCTACGGAGGAAGAGAAATTGATTTGGTCTCAGACAAACTTGAAAAATAAATTTTTTCAAGAGAAGCTAGACATCGTAAGGAGTGGTCGGCCAACCCAGAAGCTAGCTATATTGTCTCAGCCCGGGAAAGTTCAGATCAGTGAATACGAGGGGTACCACTGACTTACAGCCTCTGAGGAGCGTATGCATCTCTGGTGAGTAGATTGTATTTTATTAAAATGTTTTATGTTTTTGTCATGTTATTAGACAAATACTGATTCTGAACTGCTCCAGATGGTGTAGGTGGCACAGTTGCGGTGGTATTATAGAGGTTTGTAGGTGTCTTAACTGGGTTTTTTGCTTTAGTAAAATGGTATTTACCCTCCATACGCGAAATGCCTCTCTCTCTGTAATAAAGTTGTTATATTGCATTTTTGTATAGTATTAATGGTTTCTATAGTTGCGACGTAATAGTGGTGGTATTAACAGCTGTATTCATTTATTATTATTTGTATTTATTATTATTATTATTATTATTATTATTATTATTATTATTATTATTATTATTATTTATTAAGTCCCCACTGAAGGCCCAGGTACCAAATGCACGGCCAGCCACTGCTGCCAATATGGTGCACGTATCATCCCAGGTTTGAAGATGCTAACTTTCTAAACCATTTGGCAACTTGTTCATGATTGTTCATGACTTTCTTGTAAACAGAGCTAGTCTCAAAACGTTTTGATACCACCTCATATATAAAACATGTGGATGTACAGTACTGGGCAATTATTAACAAAAACTGTAGTGTGATGCGGTTTAAACTAAAATGGCATTATTGTTGCCAACCCAAAGTGTTGGAAGACCATCTATAACAGACCTGGGCAAACTACGGCCAATCATAAATTACAGGGATGCACCGAGATTCAGCCACCGAAAATTTGTACAATTGTAATGACGCAATAAAAAACACGGTTATCTGGATAAGAGCAACATGTCTGCGGTGTGCGGATAGCGATTTGCAAAATATGCAATGCTGAAGTTTCAAGAGGGGGTGTATCTGCAAAGAGTTTCTCCAAGTCAGGTTTAATTTATTACCTGAAATCCAAACATCCCGATTGCCATTCTAAATATGAGAAGAACGCGGCGAATAAAAGTAAAGTCAATCCGAGCATGCGCATGGGTCTGTAGTGGACGTTTTTGAAAAGGCAGGAAAGTTTTCCAGTGATGGTGCCAAGGCAAAAGGCATAACACAAAAAATGATGCAATTCATTGCCTTAGATCAGTGGTTGATCTTTGAAACATTTCCTGTGGATCCCGAAAATAATAATTATTATAATATAATATTATTTATTACACGGTTTTTCTTAATGCTGACCGCTGCCTGTCTGTCAATACTATGAATGGTAACAAATAAATAACAATAATTTATAATAAATAAAACACTTTTGTAATTGATTTATTCTTTGAATTGCAATGCATTGATTTTAGTGAGGTTAGTACACACTCATAGCCATAAATGAAATGGTTGTAATAATTTTCTTTTGGTGTTTTGGTTTTTGGTTTTGGCCTTGGTTTCCTCGTTTTTGGTTTATGGTTTCGGCCAAGAATTTTAATTTCGGTGCAGCCCTAAAATATTATCATTGGTGTGGCCCTCCGACACAATTCAGGTTTCTCATGTGGCCCCTTGTAAAAATTAATTGCCCACCCCTGATCTATAATAATGATTTATGAAAAATGCTGTCATATTTTTACCCATCTACGGTTCTATTGCTTAAAAAGTTTTTTTAACCCGAAAAAAAAATTATGCTGCTTCTACAGAGCACGGCTACTAAAGATATTTCATACCATAACCATTAAATAAAAGTCTCCCTAGAAATCTTCACCATTTAATCAATTACATGATGGAATTGTTTAAAGCATAAGCCTTGTGAATGAGCTATGAATGACTACTGTTACTATAGAAAATTATTATGGATTAGCGTAACAGTATTAATAAAAAACCTGTGATTTGCATTTGCATTACTGTCAGAACTGTTATTTGTAGAAAATGAATTAACACCTTTTAGATAATCAGAGCTCAGAATCCAACAAAGGTGGCGTATAAGTGAATGTCAAGCTGAGAGGCAAAACTGATTGAAAAAAGACCAAAGATTTACTCTCAAACCTGGCTTTAAATGTCAGACAGAAAACCTAATAGTTTATCACCTCCTCCTGTTTCCTCTTCATGTCAGTATGGAAGCTGTCTCGTCTCCGGTCTCAGCTTTTGCCACCTGGGGAGTAAAGGGGCAAGGATCACCTTCAGGTCATTTAACCCCAAGGCTTAAAGCTGAATTATTGTTTCCTATTCGCTTACTCTCACTCTCTCAGAGTTACAGAAACACTAACTAAGTTTCCTTTTCCAAATCCAAAGTTATAACACTTTTTTTCTTTATTGCAATATGCATTGCCCATCATTGTATTCACATGTTGTAGTCTGCATCTGTGGTCAGTAGGTTTAGGAACAAATACGAGCATGTTGCTCTAATAGTCTCTCTGGTTCCCGTTGTTCTCATCAGGGGGTTAAATATCCTCACACTCTCACTCTGTTCTATAATGTCATGCTTGTTCTCATGCTGGGGGTATAAATAAATTGAGACAGATTGACAGTAATTGGCTCTTTTACAGGAGACAGAATAATGATTGTATGAACACTTTGCACTTATGTGGTCAGCATTCCTTGCCCACCAGGTCATACAGTTGTAATACATTTTTACCAAAGCAGGGAGGCTAGCAGGGTGATGGCAATTTCTTTCCCCCTACTACTCGCCTCTAGCTGCATATTAAGTACCTTAAAGTGGCGCTTTGCATTTTCCTCCTTTTCTGCTGCATTGTACTTTATCTCACTCATCTTCTACAAGTGTGATCTGAATACTTATGTCTTAAAGCTTAAAGTCTGAAGAAAGATGTATAAAATATGTGACAGCATACACTTATTAAGCAAAATAATATCACTAATGAATCACCGTACAATCCCTTAACACCCTTTTTTTTCTGTCTCTTTAAGCAGCTTCAACATTAGTTTACATTATTATTTCTATGCTATTCGTTATTTAGAATTTCCAGTCATAAGCCAATAGGGCTGTGTGCCTTTAACTTATCTATGATAAAAAAAATTATATAAAAAAGACACTAGAAATATCTGAAATAGAGCATTTTATTGACTGTAAACCTAGGTATTAAACCTAGGTAAGAATAATAATAAAAAAATAGACAATAAATTAAAAAAAGTTTTCGATATTTAGGTTTTATGCCTTGTTTAAACATGCCTTAACATACATTGCAGAAGTATAATGTAATCTATCTTCATGGATATTTTGCATTTTATTTGCTTTTTGAAATCTATCTATCTATCTATCTATCTATCTATCTATCTATCTATCTATCTATCTATCTATCTATCTATCTATCTATCTATCTATCTATCTATCTATCTATCTATCTATCTATCTATCTATCTATATTACACACTCACTTTAAGACATATTTTGTCTAAGTAAATCATTTATTAAATTTGTTCCAACAATTTTATAAAATAAGCAAAATAAGCTTGGGGTTCAACAGACAAAAATGCGTTATATTTTTAACTAAATCACTTTTTTTATACCACCATGCCATCAAAGCTTAGTTAATTTCCCCGATCGCAGTTAATGTAATGCTCATGTAGAGTGACATCAAACTAGATTTGTGTTGAGTGCTATTTGCTGAGGAGGATCCTTTGGGCTCGGTAGAATCCTTTTGTCTATTTTTATCAGTCACTTTATTGAACCAGCAGGTCTGTTTAAGACACTGAGTATCTTTAATTCAATGTAAGGGGAACATTGTGATGATGTAATTTTGTCTGGATTTTTGTGTTAGCTTCTTAAAATGCACATGATTAAATATGAATGTAAAAGGAAGCAAACCCTAAAATTTTGTTGTGATTTTCTGCCACTTGTTATCTTTGAAAATGGATGCTGCAGTGTTGCTAAAGTCGTAGATCCATATTGAAGCTGAATGAATGATTGACGAAGTTCAGCTTGGCAGAAGTGTAGTGATATGAGGACTTGCTTGTGACCCACGAGGTGGAAGGCTGACCTGATCTAACCCTTTCTCCGTGAAGGTTAGTGAGTCTCCCACACCCTCTACTTAACCCCTCACCTTACCCCCTCCACCCCCCATCCTGGCAAGGAAACCAACCAGACCTATTTGCACCTCTCTGAAGGAGATAATCAGTCACAGATGCCCTTTTAAATTGCCACAAAATCATTAATGAAATGTACTTTCTATTTGGACAATATTGCATCCCTTTTACGTGCAGAACATCTTTTTAATCTTTAATCTTAAGTTCTCCCGGAAATGTATTAAGTGGCAGAACGCAAGAATGTATTATGTGGCAGAAGGCAAGGGTATAAAAAAGAAACTTAGAACAGTGTCACTGTGGCTACTTAATACGTACTGGAAATACAGTTTGTAGTGAGCCGAAATATGAATTGTAGTGCATTGTTTTGCGCATGTGCTAAATCGCGGCAAATTCTGTTTTTAAGACAGTCTAGCGGTATGGATTATTTAGCATTTGCTTCAAGAATTTATATTATATTATTTAACCCAACAGGCATTATATTTTAAATTGTAGTAAAATTGTGAACTGTTGATGTAAACTGCATTAATAAAAAAAACATATGTTTTGAATTTCTTTCCCTTAATCATACCGAAATTGTAGTATCTCACAAAAGTGCACCCCTCAGGTTTCAGCAACACTTGTAGTATATCTTCTCAAGAGACAATACGAAATAAAACTTGGATAGATCTTAGAGCAGTCAATGTTTAGCTTGTATAGCAGTACAGTTTTACTGTCCTCTTAAAATAACTTAACATACAGGAATTATTGTCAAATAGTTGGCAACAAAAATGAGTACACTCTATGTGAATGTCAAAACTGTGTATAAAATGTCAATATTTTGTACGGCATATGGTCAGACCACTGACAGGCGGACCATCCACTTCTGCAACCTCTAAAGCAATTTTGGCAGCACTAACGCATCTGTTTTTTGAAACAGCTTCAGCACATGATGCACAACATGAGGACCAAACTTTTTTTGATCGACCATTGCGCAGCCTGTTTAGAGTGGAACCCGTTTTGGAAAACCTTACTATGACCCTGGCTACTGTTCTTTAACTTAGATTTAGATGTTTCTGATCTTCTTACAGCCTAGGTCATCTTTGTGAAGAGCAACGTTCAAATTTTTTAGAGTTCTTTGCCATGAGGTGCCATGTTGGACATCTAGTGGTAAGTTTGAGAGAATTGTACTCAAAGCAACAAATCTTAACTGCTCAATTACAAGATACACAAATTTGTGTGGTTCTGTCAAGCAGACAAAAACATGAGCATGATGAATAGAACATATGCATATGGACTTTGCATGATTACATGACATACAGCTGTCATCACTTAGGTTCTACTCACGTTTGTTGCCAATTATTTAGACAATAATGCCTGTATGTTGAGTTATTTTCAAAGGATATTAAATCTATACTGTGTATACTATATAGTATAAATAGTATACTATACTATTTCATTTATATAGTATTGTACTATGAGAAGATATACTAAAAGGGTTGCTTAAATGTGAGGGGTGTACTCACATTTCTGAGATAATTTTTTTATTATTATTTCCAATATTTTGCTGTGTAAATAATTAACAGCAAAGTCTGAGTTTTATTAAATATGTAATACAGCTTGATGGACAGAAATTACTTTTGTAATTTAGTTCAGAGATAATAGGGGTTAATCTTTTTTTTTTTTTTATGTAAACCAACAAATTTGTTAATGTCTGTGTCTAATAATAGCCATGAATGACATGATTCAGGACCATGAGATTGAAATTTGTTTTTTTTTTAACACAATTTAATGTGCTTCTGCACATCACTGCCGTCTTCTAGATCCAGTCTTGGCAGCGACACAGCAACAGCAACAGCAGTGACTCTAGTTAATGAAATGATTTGGTAACTTGTGCTGTACATCATGTTTGGAGAATTGATTCAAGGAAAACTGGAAGGAACTGACTACAGCCGAGTCATTTTTGACACAATATTTCAAGACATTTTTCTAATTCACAGCCACAAACAAACATTTTTGCCACTAAAATGCCAAATAAAAATAATAAGTCTTACTGCTAGGATCAAGGAGTTCTCTTGTAGAAATACTGCTAATCTTGCCTAAATCATGGTCTGATATTTTGTTGCTTCTACTATGATGAATTGTATCACAAATTTGACTTTCTTCATATGAATTGTGTGAAACTGATATCACTGTGTGTATACAGAGTGTTTTGGGTTCTGCTCAAAATAATGACAAATATGGATGAATTCAGTTACAAATATAAAAAATCTGAACTGTGCAAAGAAGCATCTCTTTTAAATGTAGCTTAAGCTTTCAGTTGCTAAGTTGGGTTTGTTTCTGAAAAAAAAAACCCTTATAGACAATAGCAGTATTGTCATAAAATTGTCATTAAGCTGTCAGCATAGATTGTCTAAAGTCATGGTTCTTAAAGTGGTGTCAGTAAAGTTTAACTAGGTTTACAGTAGTACACATACTACTAATACTATAATTTACAATTGTCAGTTATTTTATTAATAGATAAAGTAGAATTTATGGTCATTTTAATAAAATTGTTTCTATGTGGATCCTTTGCATGGATAACCTTATTGCAATGAGATTTTGAGATCTATTTCTGATGATGCCAAAGAGTTTGAGAACCTAAGATTTAGAGTTTGAATTATCAATTTGACTTCATATTCTAACGTTCATGTTAATTTTTTTTTTAACCTTTTTGTTAACTGGAAATACATCAAAAAGTTTTCCCCAGAGAAAAAAATCTAAATACATTTAGGGTGTTAAGGCAAATTATTGTTCTAAACAATCTTTTTTCTTTCTTTCTTTTTTTTTTTTTCTTTATAAATGCAGCTTTCAATCCTGAAAAATCTAACGTAAACAGTTACGCACTCAATCAGCAAAAAGATGTTTGGTGTAAGTTTGTTTTTATCATTTGTGTTAGGTAAACATGTAACATGTAATGGAAGTCAGTGGCACCTAAAATAGTTAAGTAATTAAATGATTCTGCAAAAAATATATAATGTATTATAATATGATTCTGTATTGAAACATTAGGAGGTGTGGACTGAGGTGTTAAAAAAAACATCAGTAAGTAGTGTTGTTATGCTGTTATGACATTCTATAAATGCTGCCCATTTTTAGGCTGAAGAAAACTAAAGAAGCAAATATCAGAAACCCAACATGTCTCAGCTGATTGACTTCAAGTGCGTTTTCCCCACTAGAATCTAAATCTCATTGGCAATGATGCCCATTTTGACACAATATCTTGGCGCAAAAACCAACGATTGCATGTTCCATCTGTCTGAAATTGCATACAGACTCTACAAAACATTGAATTAAGCGTTATTTGTGTCACTTGGAGCTGGATGCCTGTAAACAATGAATGCATTTTAATGAGTTGTAAATGTCATCTATCAGCACAGACAGTGGAGATAGAGGGAGCATTATTGAATGTTCGAGTGATGGATCTTGTGCCAGTGCCGCAGGGCTTTTGCGACCCTGCCATCCGATTTAACTCAGATGCTCGTGACTGCAACTGTCAGGGCCAAAAAATGAAAAGAGCGACAGACTAATTAGGCCTATCCTGCATAAAGGTTTATTTTCATATATAGTCCCAAGTGAGGCCAAAATCCTTGCTTCCTCTCTCTGGATTTGTCCATACAAACAAATCATAATTGCTGGCCAAATAGAGCACATTAACTCCACTAACGAATATAGTTCATTTGAGTTTTTAGTAATATGTTGGGTATTTCTGTAATGATAGAGTGTGGTGGGAAAATTATGACCTTGGTACAATTCCCAATTATACAAACACCCAGAATGAATCACTTTTTTTTTATAAATGTGAAGAATGCTATGATTTCTCTGTGTGCTGACTTATTGTTTTGTGCTTCAAGTCAAAAAGAAAAATGTACCCTGTCTAGCCAAGATGGCCAGATTTTAAAGAAACACACTATGTAATCAATAAAGTAACTACAAGACTGAAATTTTTCCCAAAGGAATAGGATAATTGCTTGAATTGTTTAATGCACTGGGAAAATACTGACCCAACATTTGCAACCTTTGTAATCATTATTACAAGCTATTACAGGTATCACAAAAGAACATGTTTCTCAGAAGGCAAAGCAGTTAGAACTGAAAAATAGCAGAATACACATATAGACCTAACCAAGGACATTTATTTATACATTTACTGTCAGAAGGAAAGATAAAATGTATATTCGCAATCTATTTCATTCTGTAAAGCTTTTATTGAATTTAATGAATGTACTGCTACATTTGTTGATTTTATTCCCTTAACACTATAAAATTCTTTAAAATCCACCATATTATTAAATATATTTAATTTGTTTAGATTTTAAATAATTGTGCTGTGCTTCGTGAATCTAGTGCTAATATGTTGTTCGTTGCATTTTTGGTTATCAGCTGCGGTGATGTCATATGGGGACGTTGCTAACACAGTATAATGGCATTTAAGAGGAGGAAAAAAGTGCATTTTCTTTCTTAATGCCGTTCAAATGTTAGTAAAAGTTGATTCAAGCACAAAAATAACTTTCATCTACCTCTACTAGATAAACCAGTTAAGCTCCAAGTTAGTATTGTTGTGAAAGCTTTAAGAAGACAAACCAATAGTTTGTTCCTGTAATAAACATATTTTTTTTCTCTTGACCTGCAAAATATTTTTCCGACACCACCCGAGGCCATAACACCATTTCCATGAACAAATACTTTGTAATATTTTCGTTACAGCATAAAATGTAAATGTCTGTCACAGGGAGCAGATGCAAGTGTGAATAGATTTAATTAAGAGTGCATACAGGTATATACAAAACACACAAAATGGTGGCTTAACACAAGAACAAAGAACAGAACCTGACTGAGAGTGAGACCAAACATAAAAAGAGTGCAGTAAAATGTACGGTTATATACGCAAGTGCTAATAGCACAGACATTGGGAAAACAGACATTTGCCATTGTCTCTTGATGTGCAGTAGCCAAGCTGGATGGCAAAACAAGCCCTGGCCAAGCAGGATGGCAAAGTGACATCAAAGGTGGAACCCAGGGCAGGGCAAGATGGAGGGAAGTCCAAGATGAAGCTGAGATCCATAGTGGTGCCCTCTGCATGATGTGAGGCATAGCAACATACTCAGCATGACAGGAAAGCTGAGTGATGTTTACCTCAGAGCACTGAGGCAGTGTAATATCCTCAGCAGGACAGGAAAGTTGAGTGATGTTCTCCTTTAAGCAGTGAGGCAAAGTGACTTCTAAAGTTAGGGAGAGCGTTTATGGGTTGTTATGCTAGCCAGGATCTGAGCCTTCTCAACATATACTTGAGGTGCTACTTATTGAAGGGCTCATTAGGATCTGATTTAAAGGTCCAATGGGAGCTGCTACACTTGATCATGTATGAACTCCCAAAATAATTTGTTATGCATCCATCAGTCTTTCATTCTGTCACAAAATGCACAGGTAGTAAATGCAAGCACGAAAATATTTAATTTAGATTGCACATACGTACATACAAAACACAAGGAACAATTCCTAAACACAAGAACAAAGAATAATACCTGACCGAGAGCAAGACCAAGTAACAGACAGACAAAGGTTGCTATGACATCCTATGTATGTCCTGTGTTCTTAGTTGTCCAAAACGATACCAAAGTAGAAGGGTTATTTAAATAATTCAATAAAAAAATTCATATAATGTTGGAAAGATACTACAACCAGCAAATGAACAAATCTGTGTGCGTCTTGTTTCAGGCTTGGCATGGACTTGGCCATATGTGGTGTTGGTCTATCTCAGATTTGCTTGTCTGTCAGAATTGGTCTTGGCTCTAATGCTATTGGCTATGGTTTCATTTCAGCTTAACATAAGGTGGCCCCGACCCCAACACTACTGGTTAGATAAACCACTCCAATATGTTCACAAGTTAGATAAAGCACTCTAGTTTATTTACCAGTTAGATAAACCACTCAAATTTGTGTTACAGTTAGATAAACCTTGTCAATTTACTAACCACTCAGATAAACCACTCTAGTTTATTTACTGGTGAGATAAACCACTCCACTTTAATAAATTACTCATGGATTTAGACTATTTAGATATTTAGATATATCGCTCAAATTTATCTTTAATAATAGATACAACTCTTGTATTAACTTTCTATTTAAAAAGCAACATAAATGTATCTTTAATAGATGAATAAGCAATTAACTTATATACAGTATATTTAACACCACTTTTGGGGTTAATGTTGCCCTCTGCTGGTTGAAAAAATTAATCCTCACTCTGTAGCTCATTAGTGATGAGTTTCACATCCCTGAATGAACTGACCAGGGTAATGGGAAAATGTGGTCAGGATATTAAACAGTAAAATCACGCCATTTTTGATTACCTTTCTCATAATGTAAGCTCCACTTATGTTTCCAAACAAAGTTTCTATAGGCCCTCAAGTTTTTTACATTTGCTGCTTCATCAAAAGTGCTAAAAACAAATGTTTCTTCAATTAAATGTACGCGCTAATCTGTAATGTAGATGTAATAAGTTGTGAGAAAGTGTGCACAGTGATTAGCTGGTTGTTAATAATATTACATGTTATGCTTGAATCATACATCGACCATTTCCTCTGTTGAAAGCCATGAGTGATCTCTCCCCAAGGATAATTGCAGAGTATGTCTGGCCTTTTCTTATGTGATTTCCTGTCCAATAAAACTACATTTCACTGTAGTCCATTTATCATTCCATCACCACTGTGCTGTTTGCTAAATATAATCCACGGTCAGCTAAAGCATAGATTCCCGTGCCAACCACAATATGACAATCCCAGACACAGTCTTGCTTGCCTGATTATAGCATTTCCAATGACCTTCGGTTTGTACAAAAACAGACTACATTAGTCCTCTCACTCCATCCTCATTTGTTCAGTTTATTTGCATTATCAGTCTTATAGGAGTTACATATTTAATATTGATAATTAAGTGTTAGATACATCCACAGTGTGTGTGCGCTAAGAAAGTAACACTTAAGAGCTAAAGGTCATGTCCAGACATGTCATGGTTTTATTCTTCTTGGACTTTGGGCCATATGATCACAAAGGCACTCTGACCTCGAAAACCGAGCTGAAAAAAACATTTGTTTCAACTTTGAAATATTAAGGAAGAGTTGTACATACAGTATAAATGGTGTATGTTTTTAGCTGCACTCAATATGATCTCAAATTCACACATTCTACCTGTGTAGCTTTTGGATTCTTTTCTGGACACACATCTGTTCCTGCATATTGCAAGTATATGCACTTCTGTATGCTGGTTTCTGGAAAAAATTAACATGTATGTTTTACTTAATGAGCTTTTGTAGCCTTATCCAATCGCCAAGCATAAGGTTCCTGTACCTAAGGCATAAAGTCACTTTCCTGTCATCTCTTTAAAGGCAACTTTTCAGAAACACATAAACATGTGGTTTGACTGATTGTCAGTGTCAACAAACCTGAATCACAGTTACACATCATATTAACCTATTTACTAATTTGTTACTATATCTTGCTATCTACAACCCAAATTCGTTTTTCACTGAATGAAGAACTTATCTATGCTGTAATAATGACACTGACCTAAATCCTAAACAAATTGGCAAAAAATAGGTTATTATTTGAAAATCTTTTTTTAAGTGAAAAAATGGTTGAATAGTGCAGTCACAAATCTGCATATTACAGGTTTTATGCATTTGTTCGAATACATTATTGTTGATAAGTTGATTCACTGGGACCTTTATGACAGATTTTGCACATAAACTGATTAAAAAATGTGTTACTAAAAAACTGAAAAAAAAAAAAAAACAACAACCCAAAAACAAAAGTGAGACTGAAAAAGTGAGACCGGTGAGGTTGCCTAATGACTGTTGCTACATATAGGTACTATAAACATAGGTTTATAAACAAGAATAAGAACTTTTTTCAGTCATTCCACCACATTAAATGTTATTACAAAAGAATACAAGGTTCATATAGTTCTTTAACAGATAAAAAATGTAAATGTTGTCAATTAATTGTTGTATAATTGCAGTTAAACACTTTGGGTGGTAATAGTATCCCTGCTTTGTTTATTTCCTCGTATGGTTCACATTGTCTGGATTGTGCTTATGACTAATATTTCCATAAGAAAAACTCTGTTCAAACGACTTATATTCTTCTCTGTTGGAAATCTCAGTATGAAAGATAACCTTAACCCATAATTTTGGTTCATCATTGTGGGAAATGTGAGTCATGGATGTCCTTTAATTTCATTTTATTTGATTCATGTGCTCACTTTCAACATGCCAGAGATTATTACCTGGCCCTCGAAAGACATCCAATGCTCTTATCATGTTCCTTTCCCAGCTTTCATAACCCTGCATCCTGGGGTGGATTAATTCAAACCATGCTTCGTGTGATGGTGTAAGGAGGGTCTGGATGTAGGATTTCATAAGGCCCTGTTTCACTTATATAGATAGTATTGTGTGTGTGTGTGTGTGTGTGTGTGTGTGTGTGTGTGTGTGTGTGTGTGTGTGTGTGTGTGTGTGTGTGTGTGTGTGTGTGTAGAGCTGATGTGTTTGCTGCTTGCTGTTTGCCAAATCCGATGTGAGAGATTCCAGGTACACATTGGAGAGGAATCAAAAAGAATAACACCATCTCAGCTGTGATCTGGCCTGGACAGACAGCTGCTGATTCACAAACATGTTTCGAGTTAAGGCTTAGACATAATAAGTCAGGATAAAAACGGTGAGAAATGGCCTGGTGGGAGCTGCATGAAGAGAAATGAAAGAAATTTGAAACGTCAGTGTCTGGTACGGTCTAGAGAGCTGATTCTTCAGGACAAGTCAAATGTTGGACAAGGGAAGAAATGTATCCTGCCTTAGAGGAGGCCTGCTTTAAAACTGTGAGTTGAAATGAAGCCGTAACTGCATTTTAAGCAAGGTTAAGAATCAAGGACAGAGGCATTTCAGTGGTAAGTGGGAAAAAGTTACTTTTATTTGAGTGCTACATGGAGGAATTAAGAAAATTGCACCCATGTGTATAAAGGTTTATGGGCTGTCCTTAAACCTTCCACAGAGGACATTCCTGACCTGTCACTCACAGTTTTAGGTTTCATTCCAGCTTGATGTTTTTTTCAGCAGCCTAATGTTTCCTTTTAACTCACTTATACTCACTTATTGGAGTATTGGAATTGGTGTTGTCACATTATAACTCCTAGATAAAAAATAGTTCCTCAGCAGCTTCTTTCCTAAAGGATTTAGTATAAAATATATTTACGTGTATATCCATCCATTAATCATTAGTCTATTTATTTTTCTACTGCTTATCTCAAACAAGCTCATATATGTCTATCTATCTATCTATCTATCTATCTATCTATCTATCTATCTATCTATCTATCTATCTATCTATCTATCTATATATATAACAAATAACTAGTAGTAAAGTAATTGGGGTAAAATAAACTCAGATAATGATTTCAAAGAATTTGTTGCTTGTGCGACTCTATGCAGCTAAAGCTTAGGACATCCCTTTACATAACAGTATGTTCCAAATATACACACTCTGATATTTGTAGCTACACTGCAGTGTTGGAATACTGGAAATTAAATTTAGAAAATCTTCTCATATTTCACTCACTAGTTTGCCATCGGCGCTCTGTCCTCTATGTTTGTTTTTCTTGCTTTACCCCACTGGCAATCTGATTAGTCTGGAGGTAAAATAAATGCTTGACATCTGTTGGTGCTTTCTGAAAAGTAGGATTTTTTTAAACTTCGAAAGCTATGACAAAGAATATAGGCAGGTGTGAACACACAAGATTGGACCAAAGAGTGTTGGTCTCAGCCTGGTTACAAACAAACCCTTGAGCAGTTTGAGCAAAGTAAGAACATGCTTTAACCCAGATTTAACCCAACTATAGGAACTGGACCAAATATGCTGTGTATTTTGGGTTACAAGCAGCATTTTTTTAATGGAAGCTCTTAAATTGACATGTGAGGCACGAGTTGAGCCAACTGGACAGAGATAGTGCTGCAGAAATATTATGTGTTTTGGATATCTGGACCAAAAGACAAAAACAAAAGAAAAGAAATGCTGGATGCAGCTCATAAACTTACTAATGTGTTAAGATAGATAGTTTCGTATAATTATTTAATCATTTATTTAGTATCGGCTTTGTGTGCACCATCCTCTGTTGACTTTCCCAGATTTTGTGGTGTACTTGCCAAATATTTGTTTACAAGAATGTGTTTCGACTTACTCATTGTCTTTGGTTTGTTTTGTGATATTTAGTGTGAATCAAAATGAAACAAATCCAGCAAACTAATCAAATGAATCCATTTTAGTTCAGATTCTGATTTAGCAAATGTTGACAAATAGTTAAAAATAACAAATAGTAAATAAATAAATAAATAAATGCTAAATAAAATAAGCTTGCTCTAGAACCATTAAGAACCGTTTTCCCTTCATGAAAACCCTTAAAAATTCTAAATAGAGTCCTACAAAAGTTTGAAACCCAAACAAACAATCCTCTGGAATATTCTATATTTGTGCCATGATAACAATTAGTTAAAATCTTTTTACAAATTAAATACGAAGACATTCACTGCATCTGAATAGGTATTAAATGACTTTTAATTTAAAAGACTAAGTTTGTCTTTGTGGTTCTACAGAACATGTGTGTTTTCTTTGTGATTTGAAAGAATAAACTTATAAGGGTAAACTTATAGGCACTAAACTCTTAGGCACTAACATATAAATTCATATTTTATAATCTATACTGTAAAAAGCGCTATACGACTTAAACTGAATGAATGTGTTTCCTTTGTGTTTCTACAGAATGTGTATTTTTAGTGTGGTTTTATAGAATAAGTGTACATTCGTGGTTGTATGTACAGTATGTATGTATGTTTTCATTAGCGTTCAATAGAATAAATGTTGCCTTCTTGGGTGGTTCGACAAAATGTGTCTGTGTAGTTTTACAAAATAAATGTGTGTTTTTTATGGTTCTACACTCTGCATTTCTGGTAAAAAAAAAAATGCATCTTTTATGCGGTTCTACAGAATAAGTGAATGTATGACTGCCATTATTTTATTGGTTCCTGACCCCATTTTTTGCAAGAAAGTCCACTGGTCTGCTCTTAAGAAAGCTACATTAGGAATATCTGATTCTCCACGAGTAGCTGGAATCTGTGGCCAGGAAAAGAGAAGTCTGAACTAAACTTCTCAGCCTGTTGTCACTTTAACCTTCATCTGGAAAAACAATTAATATGAATAAATGGATTAATTTATCAAAAACCAAAATCATTGTATCTAATATTATATTTGTTCTCCTGTTGGTCCACTGATGGGCTGCTCAAACCAAGTTCAAGTTCTCTCATCAACCTTTCCCTTAATCTGAGAATTTTTGAAATTCCACCATTGTGGAAGTTGACTCCTGAAAGAAGGTGGATAGCACCTGCCTAAGACCTCCCGGCCTGGTCTGCTCTTCTGTTCCATCTTCTGCATTTCTCTCGGCACCTAATTCATCAGGCAGCATCTCTAAGGGAAGGGGATCTCAGCGATCTGTGTCCTGGCCCATCTGTGGTTTGAGCTGTGCTTCCAAGCCCATGGCCCGTGAAGAAGTCAGCAGAGCTCTGAAATAAAGCCCTAGAGAATAAAGTCCTAGATGAGCTGCCAGGTTCTTTTCACTCATAGTGGGAAGTGAGAGTTCTTGTTTTTGGCTGCTGCTGTGTCACTAATCAAAGCCTTTTTGTGTTGCCAGTAGTATGACTAAAAGCTTAGATTTTATATATGACTTTTATGATCCTAAAAGTTAGTAAAATGACAGGGTATCTCACAATTTCCCACTGATATTTGGTCACTGAAAATCTAAACACCTAAATAGTAAAACATTTCACAAAACATTTGATTTTATGCTCTCACAGCAGACACTTACAGCAAATCTGCAGGTAAATTCATATGAAAGTAACGTTAAAGAATATTATTTTGACTGAAGGCTTTTTTAAATTAATTAAGCTATGACTCATACATTATGTAATTTAGTTTAATTAGAACCATTTTTGCTTGAGAAGTTCTTTATCGTAGGGTTCTGCAGACATTAATGAACCGAACTGTTAATCTAAACAGTCTTAGAATGTTCTTTGGTTCAGTAAACCTCTTGGTCATATGGCATTGCACAGAACCTTTAATGGTTTGCCCAGAGGAAATAACCAAAGAATATTGTTCCAGTTAGAATAAATACAGTCAGGGTTGTTAAGATTTGAGTCATTGTTTTTTTTTCTTCCTCCAAAATGTTTAGGGCTAAACAAGGTTAATATGGATTGAGTAACAAATTAATAGCTTCCCTGATAATTATAATAATAAATCTTCTTCTTCTTCTTCTTTCGGCTGCTCCCATTAGGGGTCGCCACAGCGGATCATCCCTCTCCATACAACCCTGTCCTCTACATCTGCCTCTTTTACACCAACTACCTGCATGTCTTCCCTCACCACATCCATGAACCTCCTCCTTGGCCTTCCTCTTTTCCTCCTACCTGGTGGCTCCATCCTTAGCATTCTTCTACCAATATAACTCATGTCCCTCCTCTGCACATGTCCAAACCATCTCAATCTCGCCTCCCTCACCTTGTCACCAAAACATCCTACATGCGCTGTCCCTCTAATAAACTCATTTCTAATCCTGTCCATCCTCGTCACTCCCAATGAAAACCTTAACATCTTTAGCTCTGCTACCTCCAGCTCCACCTCCTGTCTTTTACTCACTGTCTCTAATCCATACAACATCGCAGGTCTCACCACAGACCTATAAACTTTCCCTTTCATTCTTGCTGATACCCTACTATCACAAATCACTCCTGTCACTCTTCTCCACCCACTCCACCCTGCCTGCACTCTTTTCTTTACTTCTCTAACACACTCTCCATTACTTTGCACTGTTGACCCCAGGTACCTGAACTCCTCCACCTTCTCCAGCTCTTCTCCCTGCAACCGGATCACTCCACTGCCCTCCCTCTCATTCACACACATGTATTCTGTCTTACTCCTACTGACTTTCATTCCCCTTCTCCCCAGCGCATATCTCCACCTCTCCAGGCTCTTCTCAACCTGCTCCCTACTCTCACCACAAATCACAATATCATCCGCAAACATCATAGTCCAGGGAGACTCCTCTCTGACCTCGTCCGTCAACCTGTCCATCACCACTGCAAACAGGAAAGGGCTCAGGGCCGATCCTTGATGCAGTCCAACCTTCACCCCGAACCAGTCTGTCGTACCTACTGCACACTTCACTGCCGTCACACTGTCCTCATACATGTCCTGCACCACCCTCACATACATCTCTGACACACCTGACTTCCTCATACAGTACCACAGCTCCTTTCTTGGCACTCTGTCGTACGCTTTCTCTAAATCCACAAACACACAATGCAATTCCTTCTGACCTTCTCTATACTTCTCCATCAACATCCTCAAAGCAAATAAAGCATCTGTGGTGCTCTTCCTCGGCATGAAACCATACTGTTGCTCACAGATGGTCACCTCTTCTCTCAGCCTGGCTTCCACTAATCTTTCCCATAACTTCATGGTGTGACTGATCAACTTAATTCCCCTGTAGTTACTGCAGGTCTGCACATCTCCTTTATACTTAAAGATCGGTACCATCACACTCCTTCTCCATTCCTCAGGCATCCTCTCACCTTCCAGAATCCTGTTAAACAATTTGGTTAAAAACTCCACTGCCATCTCTCCTAAACATCTCCATGCTTCTACCGGTATGTCATCTGGTCCAACCGACTTTCCACTCTTTATCCTCTTAATCGCTGCTCTCACTTCCTCCTTACTAATCCTATCTACATCCTGCTTCACCAACTCCACATCATCCAACCTTCTCTCTCTCTGATTTTCCTCATTGATTGGCAGTACTCCTGCCTACTTTTCTCATCACTCTGTCTATCCCACTTCTGTTTTGCCAACCTCTTTCTCCTTATGCTCTCCTGCACTTCCTCATTCCACCACCACGTCTCCTTGTCTTTCTTTCTATTTCCAGATGTCACACCAAGTACTTTTCTAGCTGCCTCCCTCATCACTCCTGCAGTAGTTGCCCAATCATCCAACACCTCTTCAACACCACCGAGCCTCTGTCGGACCTCTTCCCTGAACCTCACACGACACTCTTCCTTCTTCAGTTTCCACCATCTTATTCTTCTTTCAGTCCTCACTCTCCTCCTCTTCTTTTTCTCCTCCAAAACCATCCTACAGACCACCATCCGATGCTGTCTAGCTTCACTGTCCCCTGCCAACACCTTACAGTCTCCAATCTCCTTCAGGTTGCATCTCCTGCATAGCAAATAGTCCACCTGTGTGCACCTTCCCCCACTCTTATACGTCACCCTATGATCCTCCTTCTTCTTAAAATACGTATTCACCACTGCCATTTCCATCCTTTTAGCAAAATCTACCACCATCTGCCCTTCCACATTCCTCTTCTTAAAACCATACCTACCCATCACCTCCTCATCCCCTCTGTTCCCTTCACCTACATGACTATTAAAGTCTGCCCTAATCACCAATCGTTCTTTCCTAGGTACACCATCTACCACTTCATCTAATTCACTCCAGAATCTTTCCTTCTCCTCCATCTCACAGCCAACTTGTGGAGCATAGGCACTAATGACATTTATCATCATCCCTTCAACTTCCACCTTCATGATCATCACCCTATCAGAAACTCTCTTCACCTCCACTACACTCTTACTGTACTCTTCCTTCAGAATCACCCCTACACAGAGGTGGGAAGTAACGGAGTACAAATACTTCGTTACTGTACTTATGTAGATGTTTTTGGTATCAGTATTTTACTCAACTATTTATTTTTTAGACAACTTTTTACTTTTACTCATTACATTTTTATACAAATATCTGTACTTTTTACTTAATACACATTTACTTAATACACATCTATTACTTAAGTAGAAGTACAGATACTCATGTTTTAAAATTCTCGGGTAAAAGTTGAAGTACTGATTATACCTTTTTACTTAAGTGAAAGAAAAGAAGTCTTGGCTCTGACATGTACTTAAGTAAAAAGTAGTTATTACTTCTACCTGTTTTAGCTGTTAACTGGACCTCACATCATATTAATATTTGATAGATAGATAGATAGATAGATAGATAGATAGATAGATAGATAGATAGATAGATAGATAGATAGATAGATAGATAGATAGATAGATAGATAGATAGATAGATAGATAGATAGATAGATAGATAGATAGAACATTGTCATTGCATAGTACAGGTACACAGCAACAAAATGCAGTTTGGCATCTACCAGAAGTGCAAAAAAGTAGCAATCGTGCAAATAGTGCAGATAAATATGTATCATATTTACAGCATGTGATATATATGTAAGCATATGTACAGTGAGTAAATATAAAGGCTATAACAGTGCAGAGACGTGTGGACATCATTAAGAGAGTTTGCTATGTTTCCACACGGACAGTTAATGAGGTGATACCAGAGAAAGTGCACCTCGTCAAGTCAAGAAGCTTTTATATATAATCATAGACATTTTACAGATTTGAGTGATGTATTGTTTTTTGTACGATCAATAAAGACAATCAGGGAAAAACCCACAAAACGCCACCCAAAGGGTTAATTGTGTAAAACATGGCGGATTTGGTGTTTGATTTGAGACTTGGCGCATAAATAAAACAAAGTTTACTGATTAAAAATATTTTCGGTGGAGTTTATTTATTTATTTATTATTTAAGTAAAGGAAGGACGTCGTGGATAAATGTATGTTTTGCTGAAGGTTTTAATTTCGCATTTTTTATATTTGGTTATTTATTTATGTATTTATATTTTTTTTTATAAAAATGGTAAAAACAGAAATGTGCGCTGAATTGATGGCGCGTTAATAACATCTAGTGCCGTTTAAAATAATTTGACACCCTAATATATATAAATATATATATATATATATATATATATATATATATATATATATATATATATATATATATATATATATATATATATATATATTCATTCATTCATTCATTCATTCATTTTCTCCCGCTTATCCGTAATTTGGGTCGCGGGGGCAGCAGTCTAAGCAGAACCCCGCCTTCGACTGCTGCCCAATCCTCACAGCACCGTCCCTTACGGTCCCTCCTGCAGGTGGTGAGCCCACGGAAAGATATATGTATATATATATATATATATATATATATATATATATATATATATATATATATATATATATATATATATATATATATATACAGAAAAAAGATGATGATGATCATGAATGTGTCTGTTCTCAGTCATATTTACATCACTGACTCCCTCTGTCTCATCCACATTAACCCCAAACTTCTAACTGCCTTCTGCCTGCTGATTCTGAGCTTCGTAAAGAGTGAGAGTCAGGACTTTATACACCAGCGGATTGAAAAAGACGCGCAGTAAAAGGAAATCGGTTGTTCGGCTGAAATCGGCGCGCAGTGAAAAGAATAATTTTATATTTCACCAAATCAATGGTTAAAAATTTAAGTAACGAGCCTGTTTTGAAAATGTAAGGAATAAAAAGTACAGATATTTGTGTAAAAA
This sequence comes from Silurus aristotelis, assembly GCF_946808225.1. Classification (NCBI taxonomy): domain Eukaryota; kingdom Metazoa; phylum Chordata; class Actinopteri; order Siluriformes; family Siluridae; genus Silurus; species Silurus aristotelis. Next base: position 12,903,399 of record NC_139589.1, read on the forward strand.
TGTAATGAGTAAAAGTAAAAAGTTGTCTAAAAAATAAATAGTTGAGTAAAGTACTGAAACCAAAAACATCTACTTAAGTACAGTAACGAAGTATTTGTATTTCATTACTTCCCACCAATTATAAACTAAAATATCTATTTCTATTTCATCTTTACACCCAAATATGTGAAGCAGCACTCTTTTTTATTTTTAAACAGTTTACATTTATATTCTAGCTTTATAAAAAGTTGTGATATTTTATATATACAGTAATGTGCAAAAGTTGTTGGCAGGTGTGAAAAATTAGATGTAAGATATAAGAATGCTTCTTCCCGTGTGCTCACCACCTGCAGGAGGGACCGTAAGGGACCGGTGCTGAGAGGATTGGGCAGTAGTCGAAGACCCGAATTACGGATAAGCGGGAGAAGATGAAATGAAATGAAATATAAGAATGCTTTAAAAAATAGAAGTGTTCATTTTTTTTTTTTTTTTTTTTTTTTTTAGCAGTTAACAACTTTGGAAAGTAAATTAACAGAAAATAAATCCAAATGAAATCAATGTTTTTCGTGAACACCCTTTACCTGCAAAACAGCATAAATTATTCTTGGTTTACTTGCACACAGTTTTTGAAAGAACTCGGCAGGGAGTTGGTTCCAACAGCTCGTCTGTGAATGTAGGCTGCCTTAAATGCTTTCCTTCTCTTCATGTAATCCCAGACAGACTCGATGATGTTAAGATCAGGGCTCTTTGGGGGCCAAAACTATTACCTCCAGGACTCCTTGTTTGTCTCTATGGTGAAGATAATTCTTAATGACATTGTCTGTATGTTTAAGGTCTTTGTCCTGCTGCAGATGGATAAGTATCTGCTTATATTTCCCAGCATTGACCAAATCTCCAAATGCATTTTCACAAATGCAGCCCAGTTCAGAGAACCTGCTGCCATTTTTCTGCCCCCCAGTTCCTATGTTTTTGTGCATTGTTGAGTCTTGTTTCCATGTAGGGGGTATGGCTTTTTGGATGCAATCTTAAAATTTTCCATTCAGTGTTTACATGAATTGTATTTATTATTGTACAGCAATACATTTGCAGAAACACAAACCTTCTTAAATGTACTGTACTGTACTGTAATGTACTGGTTACTGCTATAGTATATGGTTAGTGCTGTGTTTAACAGTCAATGTTTTTTCTGTCTCTGTCACATGTGCACTTTATGTAGTGTCTTAGTGTTCGAAATCTAGTGCCTTGTTAGTTTTATGTAGTTCTGTATTCCTTTGTGTGTGTGTGTGTGTGTGTGTGTGTGTGTGTGTGTGTGTGTGTGTGTGTGTGTGTGTGTGTGTGTGTGTGTATGTGTGTGTATTTAAAATTACTTTTTAAAATATTAACCCATAAAAATTTCACACAGCTTTACATGTAGTTATCATCTGATTGGTTCAAATCTTTTTTCCAAGTCTGTGCATGATAGACTATATACACTGATTAAATAACTCTGACTAGCCTGAAACTTAAGTGCCCCAGAAATCTGCAGACTAGACCCAAACATTCTGGACTCAACTAGTCTGTGAATTGCAGCTTTAATTACAGGGTGGTGTAATTGAAACTGAGACTCAGCAGAGGTAGTAAAAGTATTGAAATTCTTTTACTCAAGTAAAAGTGCAATTACTCCTCTAAATAAATCATCAGGTCAGAGTACAATTTCAAATTCTTTACTTAATATAAAGTCGAAAATTATATACTCAGAAATACACTTGAAGTATAAACATAATGAAAATAATCTCACTCAATTAAATTGCATTTATTTAAAAGGCAACAGTTAAAATTAACTGAGAAAACAGTCATAAACTGATTATGGAAAATCACTGAAATAGTCTTTCTTTGTGTCACAATCCATCCATCCTTTCACCATCCACCCAAGCATCCATCATATAGAAGAAGTCAGAAAGACTCTTTCTGTGACAGCTGTTAAAGTATTCATTTGTTAAAACTAAACAATTACCTTACAAATGTATTATTTTATTTTTATTTTACAAAAATTGTGTAATTTATGAAAATATAACGAGGAGAAAGTAGATAATTTTGTTATTAATTTTAATGAATGAAAGTACTAATGCATAGCTAATTTAAAGAAACAGAGTGGAGTAGAATAAAATTTTATAATTTAACACAGTTATGTTCTGTGTAGTTAAGATGTTTTTTTTAACATTTGTATTTATATCAGTTTCCATCTTAACCAATCAAACTGATTATGCTAATTCTTTTGTAAAATTCATTTATAACAAGCATGTGCTACCAGATCTTGTGCAATTTATGGGAATTTAAACAAGTCTTAAGAAAATGCATTATGTTCATTATTATTTTTTAGCTTTTTGAAGCATTTTTGAGACTGTAAGCTTTGAGAATTATATATTTCATTTACCTACTACAAGGCTTTAATGAGTGTGTGTGTGTCTGTGCGTGTGCCAGCTCATATTTCACTCAATGAATTAGTCTCACCCTCTTGAACTTCTGTCTTTCACCGAGCCAAAAATAATTTGTTGTTTCTCTTTTTCATTACCTGTGCTTTAATGAGCTTTCTTCTAAACATGACTGCCTAGTGCAGTAACTTTGGGAAAGGTTCAGCCGCCATCTGTTCTCAAAGCAAACACCTTTCAACCTCATGACCTCAGTGCAGAGGATTTATTTACTGGATACCATATGGTTTATATAGTGGAACTGGTGTTATTTTTGGAACAAACTGTGTCTGTGTGAACTTCACATTCTTCTGTCATTATGCTTTTTTAAGCCTGCTGTACGTGCTAGTAACGTGAGCATTCAGAGACTCCTTCCTTCATGTCCAGTCAGTCGTAGAGAGTTGAGCTGAGACCAAGGTTCCTGTGGTTGATGTGGGGGTTATAGCAGCTGTGACTTCATCTTTCAGCTCACTAAAACCCGATGAATAATAGATGTTATATTTGCTTTTCAATTTTCACCACTGTCAATAGCTGACTTGGACTGACCTTGAGCGACATGGCTGCATATTAACTAACTCCAGGATTAAGAGCTCCTCCATGTAAGTGCAAGTTCTCTTGATGCCAGACACTCTTTTTTCACTGGATTAGTGAGGGATAATGAAAATAGCAAAACAATTATGTGGCTTAAAATGGATTTAAAAATACTACAGATATATCTTTTTTTTTTTTTTTTTTTTAAGTCTCTAATTTCTTGAAACTAAACAACCCTTTAGAGACAGAATTGGTCAATTGGTGGACTGCGGTCAAGATGCAAGCCCAGCAAAGTATTTTCACAGACTGTACTTGAAAAAAAAAAACAACACCATAGCAGACCCAATAAATGTATGAAATAACCATGGCTATAGTTAAGTGACCCTAAAAAAGAACCAGCACAGCTTCTGTAACAGATCCTCTATACCAGAGACTAGCTATGGTAAAAGAAAGCACAGATTAAATGATTTTACCTCATATTAAAATAACAATGTGGCTAATTTAAAATTAATAAAAGCAGACAGTTTAAAGGCAATTGTACAGAAGTCTAGGTTTTATCCTCACTGAATAATATGGGAAAAAACCCTCATCTGTCCAGAGTTCATGGCAATAAAAAAAAAAGAAGAATAATTTTTGAAGCCAGCTGTTGGGCTTTGGACACCTTAAAATGAAGCCCTCAACTTAGCTGCCAATAAAAGTATATCAAGCACAGCTTCCCTTAGATAGAAAAATCAGGGTAGACTAAGACCCCCTCAGTTTTCTTGGGAATGTTCTGGCCCCTTTGAGAGTTACTGAAATCTATAGGGCAGGGTATTTTGTGAAAGTGATCTCACCAAATAGAGATCAATTTGATCAAATTGAAGATGTTTATAGGCATATTCAACAAAGAAATCATTAGTAATGCTGATGAAGTTTGGTATAACTGGCTGAGATGCTGAATGGCTTAATCTTTTATAATTAATTCATAAATATGCTTGCTTGAAAAGAAAAAAAAAACATAAAATAAATAATAATCTATTTTATAATGCATATGCATACTTAATATGCATATGCATTAATAAATGCATACTTTATTAACATTTTTCCATATTAACAAGCTATTTCATTCCTTCACTAATTAGTAAAATGTTATGTAAATTAGTAAAATTTTTCCATCTTCCTTTTTGATGAGCTGATTTTAGATCAATGATTTACATAAATGCATATGATTGGGTGCAACAGAGAATCTGCTCCATATCTGCACTGGTTTATGTTTATATAACTAGTCACAAAAAAACCTAACTACAGGCAGTTTATTCCTACATTGATCTGTTCTGCTACAGTTATTTTTGTGCTCTGTTCAGTGTGCTGAAGTCTGCCATTTGATAGCCAACACCCTTCAGATTTATTTGCAACAGTTTTTATTTAGATTCTCAGCATCTCAACAGTGCAGTATGTCCTGACCTTCAAATCCTTCCAGTGATAAGCTGCACTTTATACTAACTGGCCTCTTTATTACACACGCCATTCCTGTCAATTTTGTCCATCTTGAAAGTCATCTTAGGATGAGAACCTAAATCTCATCTTTGACCATGTACAGTGTCTTCAGTATGTATAATTTTTAACTCAACAGGGGTCCGTTAACCACAAAAAAAAAAGCTATTGGTACTGGCATATTTCAATACTCAAAAAATAAATGACTCTGTGGTGATTTCTATTGATGGATAGGGTACATTTATGGCATTTTGCAGACATCCATATCCAAAGCGACTTATAGTTATCTCTATTATACAGATGAGCAATATGGTGGTTAAGGGTCTTGCTCAGGGGCCCAGCAGTGGCAGCTTGTCAGTCATGGGATATGAACCTATTACCTTCTGTTCAGAAATCCAACATCTTATTCATTGAGCTACCATGTTCCAGAGGAGGAAAACAATCTCCAGAGTGACAGATGGGACACAGCCAGCACAACAACATCTCCAAATTGACCTGACATAATCTAATCAAAGAATTTCCATATTGTTTATTTTCATTGCTATAGCAAGCCACACTGTCAATACTTATTCAATAATAGCAATCACTGAGTAAGTAAAAAAATCACAGGCATGGAAACGACATAAGACAAGTTGTTCACAGGCAAGATCTGTATTATGCTCATCCCATTAATCATATTTGTGTATAAATAATACATCAGATCACAGAGGCTTATAAGTAAAGCACACACGATCATCAAAGACTCCTTCCATACCTGTCACAAACTGTTCAACCTCCTCCCATCCAGGAGAGAATACAGAAACCTTTCAAAGGGCCAGTTTCTTCCCCACAACCATTACTCTGCTAAACTGTACTCTACAAAAGTCTACACTGATGTTTTAAGTGCATGATGATATCTTTTTATATATATTTGCATTAAAATTGTACATTTATAGCTTTATCTTTGCTTGCCTGTACAATATACACACACACACACACACACACACACACACACACACACACACACACACACACACACACACACACACACATATATATATATATATATATATATATATATATATATATATATATATATATATATATATATATATTTTCACAGTGAAAACACTATAACTTCAATTTCAACTAGATGCTAAATGTATTTTGTTTATGCTTGTAATATGGAAGGGCTATTAAGTTATGTCTGTCCACGGGGTGATATCAAAAAGTTCCAAATCTAGCTCTGTTTACAAGAAAGTACTTTATCCTAACCAGAATCAGGTTTATTAGCACACAAGGAATTTGGTGCCAGGTGTTGGTGACATTCAGACGTACAGAAATAAATAACAACAATATATATTTAGCTTATAGACAAGACTATACAACACATACATACTATACAAGACTATATAGAAAATACAAATTAAATAATATAACACACCACACTATACAGAGTATATAAAAGATCAGTAATGTATATAAGTGGGAGAGTGCATGGAAGTGAAAATAGCAGTAGTGTGCATCACATAAGATAAAGAAGTTACTTTAGGAGTTTTGTACAATATACAGCAGCAATAGAATGTGTAACACATTGGGATGAAGTCATGAATGGCTATTCCTACAGTGCAGTTCTTGATATGTAGCATGGCATATAATTAAGGTCAGTTTTCAGTTGTTAATAAGGGCGATTGCCTAAGGAAAGAATTTTTGTAGCACCTGCCAGAAGGAAGAATTTGGAAGAGGTTAGGTCCAGGGTGTGAGGGGTCAGAAGTGATTTTTCTGCCTGTTTCCTGGTTCTTGCATCAATTATATTTTTTATTAATTTATCTGATGCACTACCACCTTCAAAATAGTACCCTCACAAAACACCATTTACAACTCATTGCAGCATTGCTGTATTGCCAAACGTATATCATGTCAAACTTCTTTGTGGCATATTTGTCCAGTTTCATGCTGTCTGTCTATCTATCTATTTGAGGGTTATGACAAAGTCAATGTAAAGAGATAAATTTAGCCTCTGAAAGGTAATTCAAAGCTGTGTCACTTTGGATGTATTATGGTTGTTCAATGCATGTATTACATTACAAAAATCTGTTTATACAAAAATGAAGACAAAATTCTACCAGTCACTTCATTGTAATAATAATGACGTTTATCAGAATTATGCCTTGGTGTTTGCAGTGTTTCTAAAAGTTCCATAAAATAACTTGATATTATATCGGCAAAGTCCCTCAGCTGCCTAGAATATTTAAATAAGACTCTGACCTATGAATAAAACATGCACCCTATTTACAAATTTTTTTCTAGCCTCACTTTGCATGTAATTCACTTGTTTAAATTCTTTTGCAAATAAACAGTACCACAGCCACTTTTTACACAATTGAGTACCCTTTTTCACCCATTAGTAAGTCAGGGCCTACAAGTATAAGACATGAAAACAAATTCTACATTATATGAAATTTAAAATACATGCAGCAGACTTAGATTTGGCAGTGTGAAACCAGTGACAGTCTTGATAACCCTCCTTTTGCACTTTTTTGTTTGTTTGTTTGTTTGTTTTTTTCTGTCTAGACTGTCTAAAACATTTCTAGAATATACCGATAAAATGGGTCACATTCATGTATATAACAGATGTTTCCTTTATATATATATATACACACATTTCATTTGATCTGGAACTACAACTGAATAATTTAGCAATTGTTTATATGACCAGCAACATCGATAACGATACCAATGTTGATAATATGAAATGAGAATGAGACAATGAGAATGTTGACCGTGAGCTTGTTTCTTTTTACATCTACTCTCCTGCTTTAGAAATTTTTTTTTCAGAAGGTACAGATGACTAAGTAAGCTCAAAATATTTGAATGAGTAACAAAACCGTTTAACCGTTTGCTTTATATTATTACATAAGCACATATGTTAGGTTTATGTCAAGTTATACATACTACTTGAAAATTTTTCATTGAGTGCAACTGTGAATAAGCACACTTCAAGTCTTTACATACAGACATACATGTTTCCAGTGAGAGAGGTTTTATTTAAGCTCCTGAACACTTTATTTCATGGATAAAAATTGTGTTTGGTTATTTATTGTTACAACAATATAGTACACACCTGGTTGTATTTTATGAATAATTGCACAGACATTACATATATAAGCTGTAGTATATTTGTATTACTTAAAAAAAAAAGGTCCTCTTGTATGTAAACATTATACTTGAAACTTGATGGTGTGAATAAATGTTGCACTATCACCCAGTTTGCAGAAATGACATGCCTATAAGAGATTATAGTTTGCAATTATCTGTCTCAGATTAAAAGACATACATTTTATTATGAAGAATGTTAAACCTATAAATGTATACATTTTTATATGTTTATTTTAATATACCTTATAGTGACGTGATGTAAAAACATAACTTTTTCTGTATAAACAAAGTTGTTTAAAGACCCATAGCTGAAAGACGTTTATGAACATCAGGTATTCTGTCTCATCCTATTAGTTCTTTATTACAGGTGAATTAAAATTTGCTCTTTGAATTTACAGGTCTCATGATCTGCCTTACATGCCTCACACTTGGGATTTGTAACAAATACACTGCACCTGCATGACACAATAATTCATATGAACAATTAAGTACATATATTCATAAACATTCAATCTGCAGTATCAAGTACCCACTGTTTTGCACTTTTCAGTATGTGCTTTATGCTGGCCAGTGTTGTAACAATCCAGAGATCCAATTCTGACAACACTGGGTGTGAGATGAATATGCCTGAATAGGTCAATCACATAGTATCAAGAATACAAACATTTACACACTCATTCTACTGGCATTATACTTGGAGATGGTAAAAAAGCAGGGAAAGCCATGTTTAAAACATCATGCACTTAATATAAAGTATATTTTAAAATATAATCACAATTCTTTTTATATTGTTAAATTTATACACACTGCATTTTATGCATACTGCAATTAACAAATTTTCCTTAGTTTGTTTTTCAACAATTTTCAACAATGTGAATGTAATAAACTTTTTGCTTTGTACAATGTCTGTCAATTCCCGAATCCAATTCTTTGTACATGGATGCAAATGTGTTAATTTCTGCTGTGACACTCTGTATTTTTCTGCACCATTTGAATAGACAGTGCAGTTAAAACAGAAAAAAAACCTGGACATGGCCCAGATTTGGTGCAGTTCTAGTTTATAGAGTTCTAGTTGACAAGAGTTGTTCTGGATTGCACTTATTTGAGGTTCTGCCTGTACTGGCACTCAAACCTGACACAAATCTGATTTCCCATAAACTCTAAATAGCAAACAGTTCCATATAAACAGAATTCTCAACTGGCAGTTATTTCAGTAATTGGAAAGATACTTATCAGATTCTTGCACAACTCATAAATCTGGAAGGAAAGGTGGTCTGATGTGAGCACATAACCCTGCTGGCCAGGCCTGAAATGTTTAATAATATAACAGATATGAGATATTTGTTCTTTCCTTCTCATGCGCCTTCTTGACATTATCTACCACCAAGTTTGGTTTCAATACTGAAGGGTTTAAAAGTGCTGTAAGTGTTACTATGTATAACACATACCTATGTGTTAGAATACACCATTTATTGGCTTAAATTTGAAAATGAATCGAAAGATGTAAATAAAACATGATGAGACAAAAGCGACATGTTTATTCACAGAACAAATGTTAAACGAAGAGCAATAACTACAAACATAAAGAAACTAATATAATTTCTAAGCAAGGAAACAATAAACATAATCTGGGGTGAGAATAACAGCAGCCATGATTGAAAAAAAAAAAAAAAAAAAAAAAATGCTGTGGTGATGAGTATAGCGTATGACTTAGAATATGGAATTGCAGTGACTAATAAGTAATAAAACCTTTGATGTGGTGGTGATACAAAGAAATAATCAGCAGTGACTTGAGGAGGCAGTAATAAATTTTTTACATCATTTCCCAAAATGTTTTATTCCTGGAATGCCACAATAATTTTCTGTTTTTATTTTTATTTTATTTGAATAATATTGTCACGAATAGACTAGGCGTCAGAAACTGGGAGTAAACCAGAATGTTTTTATTTATACTAAAGATGCAAACACAGACTTATCTTGAGTGCTTTATTTAAAGCATAGCCAGGAGCATGGACGCACAGATACCGTGAGTGGTAGGCCGTCCAGGTGATCTATAGTAGTAACTAATAGATCCGACGATGAGTGAGGGTGGATGGGGACCTTATAAACGGGATAGGTAAATGGGGAACAGGTGTAAGTGGTTAGTAGGAGTGGGACAGGTGTAGGTGATTAGTAGCAGGGAGAGGCTAAGTGAGAGTGTGAGCTTCGGAGGGAGGCGTGGCTGGTGGTTCTCTGACAAATATCATGCTTTTTATCCACTTAATGTTGTGAAACATAAAAAAAAGATTTCTAAATATTGCACATTGTCATGTTATTGAAGTCAAATTGTAATCGTCAACTTTTTAATCCAACTGTGTTTTATTCAACTACTGATTATTGTAGAAACTGTAGACTGTATAATAGTATTATTTATTAACACTGTATAAAAATGTACACTAACTTGTCTGAAAGACAGATGACATATACATCTATCTCTCGATGTTTGCACATTAGCAATAATGCAGTCTTTTTTCCATGTTTGTTGTTCTTGCAAATCCAAATAGATAAGTACAGTGGAAAAGTAAGTGTTTATTAGTGTATGCATTGGCAGGCGGTCAGGGCCAGCAAAGTCTTTTATGCTGGCCTAAACACTATCAGAATCATTGACCTAAATCTACAACCTAAATTCTAATATTTGTTCTATAAAATTTTATTAATTTATTCCTGAAAGTTTATTCTCTTCAGTTCATATCGTTTTTCTTGGCTGCACTGCTTCCAGTACGTGTATGTGGATGTTAGATTTTTTTTGTCCAATCAGAGTTCAGCCTCTATGTGCTGCCAAGTCAATCTAATCTGCCCAGGGCCTGCAAAGTCAGTCCTGCTGGCCCTTGTACCAAAGAGAATATTATGAATGGGTTTCTTTAACCAATCAGATTTCATATTTGCCTCACAGGGCTAACTGGCCCAGAATAGCGTCATTATTTTTACGTCCTCTGATTGGTTGGTCAGAGGGAAACTGTTACAGCCAAGTTCGACTGGCAAAACGTCTGTAGCACGCTGCACACATTAATACATCTGAGTTAGACTTTATGCTTACGGAGGAAGAACTGGTCTCGAACATACCTAATAATACATTTTCAAGAAAGGCTAGTCATCATGAGGAGAGGTCGGCCAACCCCGAAGCTAGCTAGCTTGTCTCAGTGAATACGAGCGGTACCACTGACTTACAGCCTCTGAGGAGCAGTGCAAATTATGAGTATGCAACTCTGGTGAGTAGGTTATATTTTATAAACATTTTTATGTTTTTGTCATGTTATTAGACAAATACTGATTCTGAACTGCTCCAGATGATGTAGGTGGCACAGTTGTGGTGTAGAGGTTTGGAGTCTTAACTGGGTTTCTTGCTTTAGTAAAATGGTACTCACCCTAAATGCCCCTCTCTCTGTAGTGCCACGTGGTGTTATATTGCATTTTTGTATAGTATTGATGGTTTCCATAATTGTGACATGATAGTGGTGGTATTAAGAGGTGGATTAAGTCGGGTAAGTCCTCACTGAAGGCCCAGGTACCAAATGCACCATTAAAATAAACAAAAACAAAAAAACACTTGCAACAGCAGCAAAATCAAGATGACAGCTGGTCTGAGGAGAAAGATACAACATCTTAAAAAAATCAGTTCTGTGTAATTGCATGTGATCTGCTCCTTTCATTTTATGAAAACAAACAAAATAAAAGGAAGCAAAATTAGCACACCCAGTAGATCAGTCAATAAACCTGAAATAAAATATGAAACATGTCAGCAAACAAAAAGAGTAATAATTCTGTTCAGTTGAGAATGACTTGGCTTCAAGGCATACTTGTGCAGCGATGCGTTTTTAAGTTTTGGCAATGTGCTTCAGGTCCTGAGTTTAGCGTAGGTACTGTTACAGACATGACTGACTGACGTATAACAGAATTCAGAGCTTTTCAAATATATAGAGACATTTTGGTGGTGATAAACAGGCCTCGTCGCATGTGGTCCTGCCATTTAAAGCACAGTTCAGGCCTCATTGAAAACCATGCGCTTTTCTGCTCTGACCTGTAGAATGTGCTTTCTGCCTTCTCACTTTTGTTGCTTTGGCAGAGACACATGCTTTCGGTTTTTTGGGTTTGGGAACCTGCCAAACACGCTGTCAGCGTACCCAAAAGCCCACGTCTCTTCTGGTTTAACCATTTTAATGTATTTACTTCCCACTGAACTGCCTTCGTTCCGTAGTTATATTTAGGCCATAAAGACAGGCTTCAATTTTTTGGACACAGCATCATACAACATCAAGAGAAATCTAAAAGCTTAAACATTAAGGTCTAAGCTTAAAATACTTTATATATTACATAGAAAATACAATATTAAATATTAAATATTAAAAGAAATGTATAGGCTAACATTTTGAATAAAATAAGTTTTCTCATACTCAGTGACTTATTTGGAGATACCATATCATTGAATTCTGAATTCTCTTTTGTCAAAAAAGTTTCTAATTGTCTAAAAAAGCACCTCTGACAATAGTGCAGCTGTGAATCAAAAGTTTATTTTAATGCTATAGTTCTAATACATAATCATTTTTATAGCAACAATATGCACAAGGATTTGTCTGGCTAACAATCCAAATAAATATTTTAATATAACAGGTCTAATTGTTCATATGATGGGCTTCCCCTTCAGGAACTCGAGCTGCGTTAACAACGCTTTGGGAATGGTTCTTCTTGTCTCTGAATCACGTGTGTAATCTGTCCAACGGAACGGTGCGACGCCACCATGACCAGGAAGCAAAAAAAAAAAAAGAAGATGCGGTGGAGATGGCACTAGCTTCTGTTTGTTCAGGAAGTGCTCTGTGTGTGTCTGTTCTTCAGGTAAGTATCGGTAAGTGGTAAATATTAATTTCATTTCATTTCATCTTCTCCCGCTTATCTGTAATTCGGGTCGCGGGGGCAGCAGTCTAAGCAGATTGCCCAGACACTTCTCCGTGTCCAGGGATCGGGCTGTCAAGGCCCCCGCCTTCGACTGCTGCCCAATTGTCTCAGCACCGGTCCCTTACGGCCCCTTCTGCAGGTGGTGAGCCCACGGGAAGAGAAAAAAAGAAAAAAAAGCAGAGAGCTTTTCGAGAAGGGTGAAGCGGCGACTGATGACACAGGGCTCGCAGTTGGATCTGCCAGACTCCACTGGTGGTGGTGGGGGGGGTAAGTAAGTACTGTTTACTTATTAAAGTAAACAGTAATCACATAAGGTGGTTGATGTGATTGTCCTTAAAGTGACCGTGTGCGGTGTGGTGTGGTATAAAGTGCACTGTGCTGTGCAAGTCCACAGTTTAAGTGACAGTCCAGAGATTAAAGTGTCGTAGTGCGAAAAAGAAAAGATTTTGCAGAAAAGTGTGATGATGGAGAGAGTGGACCAGCTTTTAGATCCTGGGTGTTTCCTGGTTCAAACTCCGAATGGCCTGCGGGAAGAAGCTCCTCCTCACTCTCTCTGTGTTCGCTTTCAGGGAGCGGAAGCGATTCCCTGAACGCAACAAAGAAAAGAGTCCATTGTTGGGATGGCTAAGGTCCTTCACAATCTTCCTTGCTCTGGTCCGGCACCGCGTGCTGTAGATGTAATGCAGGTTAGGGAGCTCGGTGTGGATGGTATGTTCAGCTTAACGCACCACCCTTTGGAGGGCTCGCCTGTCCTGCATGGTGCTGTTCCTGAACCAAGAAGTGATGCTACCCGTCAGAACGCTCTCAATGGTACAAGTGTAAAAAGTCTTTGGCACCTAAGAGGGTAGATTAAAGTCCCTTAAGTTTTCAGATGGTACAGACGCTGCCAGGCTTCTTCACCAGGGTGTTGGTGTGACAGGACCAACTGTGTGATGTGAACACCTAGGTACCGGAAACTGTCCACTCTCTCCACTGGGGTTCCATTGATGTTTAGTGGTTGGTATGACCACTCCTGCTTCGTGCTGAAGTCCACTATCAAATCCTTAGTCTTGCTGAAGTTCAGGAGAAGGTTGTTCTCCTGGCACCATGGTATTAACCTCCTGTAGGTAGGCCGTCTCGTTGTTGTTGGAGATCAGGCCCACCACAACAGTGTCGTCAGCAAACTTGATGATGGTGGTGGAGTTGGATGTGGCCACACAGTCGTATGTGTACATTGAGTACAGCAGGGGGCTCAGAACACAACCCTACGGAGCTCCAGTGCTGAGGGTGAGGGTGGATGAGGTGTGTTTTCCAACCCATACGAATATCCATTTGCACAGTAGCAGGTCCCAGGACCTCCAACTTAGAGTTGAGTGTGGAGGGAATTATTGTGTTAAATGCTGAATTGTAGTCCATAAACAGCAACTTTGTATAATTCCCTTTCCTGTAGTCCAGATGGCTGTAGTCATCGTAGTTTGGAGGAGATGAACAAAGGATTCCTTAGTAGAACGGTTCTGGCGGTACGCGAACTGTAGAGGATCCAGTGTGTCTGGTAGTGATGCAGTGATGAAGTCTCTGACCAGTCTCTCAAAGCACTTCATCACTACTGAGGTCAGGGCTACAGGGCGGTAGTCGTTAAGGCAGGCGGGCTGGGGTTTCTTTGGGACAGGAACAATGGTGGACTATTTGAAGCACGTAACCTAGAGATGCTTTCTGTGAGCATTTATGAAAAAAGTCTATAGTGACAGTGCAGCACTTCTTCTAACAGATATTGGAATCAATATTTTTTTCCAAAGAACGAAAAAGTGAGGGTGGTGAAGAAGCGACTGTTTATAGCAACTATAATGTACATAATAAACAAAACTTTGTGGAGATTCTACAACATTTAATGTAATTATAAATGAATAAAAGGTGATTTGTTTCTGTAGCTGTTACCAAATTGCTGAGGCATGATACATATATAATAAAAAATACAACCAGTGAAAAAATACAAAAGTACAGTGGCATGCATAACTATTTACCCCCCATGGGATTATATTTACGCAAAATTTGCAACGATTTTCATGTGGAAAGAAAGAATCATTATAGTTTGCAAAATTATGTACAAATAAAACTCATAAAAGTTGTGATTGCGTAAGTATTCACCCCAATGGTGTGCAACCTCTAAATTAGTTCTGATGCAACCAGTTGCCAACAGAACTTCAGTCGTTTTAAATTCTTGTAACTCCCTTAACGACACATTCATTGCAGTCATTTCTTAATCATCATGAAATATTTGATCCTGATGAGGGTTTCTGTAGTTGCAATATTACGGTAATGTCTTAAAAGTTTAGGGTAAATTACCAAATACAGTAGGTTAATTAGAAAATATCAGGAGCAAGTAGAAAAAAATGCAGGAACATGTGTCTCACGCATCTAATAAAGAATTTGAGTGTATGTGGGCTTGTGTCTCCTTGTGTGCACATATACATTATGTTTACATATATGTGGTTGTTGTTGCATTGGTACATAATGTTGGACCTCCTGCAGCCGTATAAATTCAAGACATTCCATTTTGCACAAGAAGACCTGTATTTCAGTGATGCCGTGACAGACTATCAGCACACCATTAATCAGAGGATAAAATATGCAACATGTTCAGATTTGTTTTGCATTCATTCATCAGCGGTGACATTTTCACTGCCTACAGCAGCACATTAACATACAAAACACTGGCAATCTACAGTCACTACAGTTTATGATCAAAATTATCGAATGTGGTTTGAAAAGCTTGAAAAGCAAATTTGTTCGAAGCTTGTGAAGTTTTTAGCATCATGCAAACTGCTTGTGTAAATCTTCACACGGTGTGTAATGTGAGTTTGGTAGTGGTATAATTTTCCAAGCAATACATCTAACACTGCATGACACAGTTAGATACTGTAAAAATACCCATACATTTTTTGTGGAGGTTGTAGCTCAGTGGTTGAGATGTTGTTCTTTTGATCAGATGGTTGTGAGTTCAAATCTCACACCACCAAGCTGCCACAGCTGTGCCACTGTTCAAGGTACTTAACCCTCACCTGCTGAGTGTATAAATGAGTTTATTAAGTTGCTTCGAAAAAGCTTTCTGCCGAATGATCTAAATGTACTAAATATGAACAATAGGGTCCGTGATAAAAATAAATGTCATATATATATATATATATATATATATATATATATATATATATATATATATATATATATATATATATATATATATATATATATATATATTAGAGTTAGCGAGTAAACATCTGACTTGTTTAGGGGTGTGGCCTAAAATTAAGGGAGAAAAGTGTTACTGCAAATGAATGCATCACATTTCTGACTTCCGATTTTCCTAAACTCATGATGAACCTTTTTTGTCATGATGTGTGTGGTCTATTCCAGGTTG
Organism: Silurus aristotelis; assembly: GCF_946808225.1. Lineage (NCBI taxonomy): Eukaryota > Metazoa > Chordata > Actinopteri > Siluriformes > Siluridae > Silurus > Silurus aristotelis. The sequence goes on from NC_139589.1 coordinate 12,919,290, forward strand.
GCTCCATTTTCATCCACAAAGCATTCGGATTTATTGAATGAAAGAAGAATAAAGAAAGACAGCTTCACCCTATAAAGCTTCATCTATATGACACAGATTTTTTTATATTCTGTGAAGATCTAAAATGCCTATTTTTACTGAGACAATTAATAATTTTGACATGCAGTTTGCAAAATGGTAAATTGTAATATACAATTTACTTGTATACCATATTAACTGTGTAGGTCCTATGCCAAACAGATTGACAGTTTAACAGAATTTGGGTATAAGCAGAGAAATCTGTGCATGTATTTACTGGTTACAACACATTCTTTAGTTAACTCTGCTTTTTAAATTGTTTTAGTAAGACTATCTTTTATTTAATGTGTTTTTGATCACTTCTGTTAGGCTATTTGGACCTTAAATGTTTGGGTGAGTCAGACTAGCACTCATCAGATCGGTTTCACACGTTTGCGGCGAGTTCACAGCCATCATGTCCTAAACAGCTCTAATGAAGCTTGGTGCCACTGTGGGCCGTTTCTCTCCCTCATTAGTCAGAATAACCGTTGTTGTGTCAGATGTGCTGGTGGAAAATAGGGAACTCATCAAGATGAGTATATCAAAGTATGTTTACATACACACACACCCTGTCAGTTTGGCTTCATTTACACACAGACCTTATTCTCTTACGCTGCCAATAACAATACTTTTCTTACATGCTACAGAGATTTGCCTATTTTTCTCAATCGGGATTAGATATTGCTTATGCACTTGACATGAGACTTAATTTATTACAATAGTTGTAAGTTATGACAAACACTTAAAGGTGAAAATCTGTTACAAAATTGTATTATCATCCATAAAGTACATTTGAAGTAAAAGTTTATTAAGTACATTCAGGCCATACCTCTGTCCAGAGTGTGGTGCTGGCTTTGGATGATGCCAGTTCCCTTAGGTACACCCTGGTTGCAAGAAAGCCCTACCTGGCTATAATATAACTTAAAATATATACATTTAGGAACTACATTAAAACATTTTGATTATGATTATGAATATGTTGTAACCAGAAGATTTTTATGGCTTGGTGTCCTGTCAGTGGTTAAATGATAATGATGGTCTACCTGCCCACAACAAGCTGTTGCCATATTATCATATTATCAGACTGTACTACATAGAAATAAAAAAAAAATACATGTTTCTTGGTGCTTACAATTGTATTATGGACACATTGAACACTCAATATTTCAATATTTCAAAATCTAAAACATCATGGCTCTGAAACCTGATACGCTGCTTAGTCAGATAACATGAACTCATCTGCAAGCTGAAAAATATTAGACACCAACAAAGATCTGTTATTGGGAAGTCCTATGTGACATAGCTACCATACCTTAGCTAGCTAGTTTAGTGATGTAAATAATGCTATAAAACAATATATAAATATTAAGCGTTCTAGCAAGTCTGTAATTTTTTTTGTTATTAAACTTATTAATCTTTACCTGCAACCCTTTATATAGGTACTGTATCTGTTAAAAACTAATGTGTCTATAAACACATTTTTAGTTCTATGCAGCATTTTTGGAATAAAACAAAACTTCTTTTATAAAATTGTCTTACTAAAGGGTCTATATGTAAATAATAATGCTGTTTTTGACTTGCAGTCAATTCTTTTGACTTCCCTCTTTTTTCTTCTCTCCTGACATCAATAATAAAAATGCAGCTTTTAATGTTATTAAGAAAACTTAAAAAAAAAAAAATCTGCCATGAAACATTTCTAGTGTCAGAAAACTTTCAAAAAACTAAATTATGGCTTTACCTCCACAGGATTACACACATTTTCCTTTTATGTGGCACCTCATTTCATCATACAAATCTATATGAATGATCTCTTACTATACAAATAATAATGTTAGAAAAAGTGCATTGATTTGAAGATGTGTTTTGCAGATGCAGTACTGTCAGAGCTGATTTGACATGAGTGTAATTGCTGGAATAAGAAATATTCCTACAGCTAGATAAAGATGAGCTCTAGTTTTTGAGAGGTGAAACATAGTGTAGTACACACTGCAAAAGTCAGTTTGCATGGCTGTCATCCCAGGAGGAAGATTAAGGGGAAACATGGATTAAAACATGTACTGTGACATTCTGAAGCAGAACAGGATGCCCTCCGTTCACAAACTGGGCCGTATGGCAGTTTTCGAACATAATAAAGATCCCAAGCGCAACCCCTAAGATGACAACTGCCTTGCTGAGAAAGCTGAAGGTGATGAAGTGGCCAAGTATGTCTCCAAACCTGAACCCTATTGAGCACCTGTGGGGCATCCTCAAGCAGCTCTGTGATGTCATTATGAAGGGGGGTGTGTATATATATATATATACTTACCCAACTTAATCCACCTCTTAATACCCCCACTATCACTTCACAATTATAAAAAAAAAAAAACAAACATCAATACAATACAAAAACGCAATATAACAACGCGTGGTATTACAGAGAGATATGTCACATGGAGGGTGAATACCATTTGATTAAAGCAAGCTCCAAACCTCTACACTACAACTGCAACTGTGCCTCCTACATCATCTGGAGCAGTTCAGAACCAATATTTTTCTAATAAAATGACAAAAACATTGAAAATTTCAATAAAATACAACCTAATCACCAGAGATGCATACTCATAATTTGCACTGCTCCTCAGAGGCTGTAAGCCAGTGGTATCGCTCGTTTTCACTGATCTGTAAGTGGCAAACAAACCCTTTCCTGGGCTGAGACAAGCTAGCTAGCTTGGGGGTTGGCCGACCTCTCCTCACGATGTCTAGCTTTACTTAAAAATTTGTTTTTTTTATGTCTGAGACCAAATCAATTTCTTTTTCTCTGTAGGCATAAAAAAGTCTAACTCAGATGTATTCATGTGTGCAGAGCTACAGATGTCTTTTTTCCAGTCGTATTTGGCTGTAAAGGTTTCCCTCTGACTAACCAATTAGAGGACGGAAATATATGAAATGAACATGATGAATAGGACATGTGGCTCTGCATGGTTACACAACATACAGCTGTTATCACTTGGGGTGTACTCACATTTGTTACCAGCTATTTTGACAGTAATTGCTGTATATATATATATATATATATATATATATATATATATATATATATATATATATATATATATATATATACGTTTATGAATTTGTTCTTTCTGAGGTACTATTAATTTTCTTTATCATCATGTGTGGTCTTATGTTAAGTGTTAAATCACCCAGTGCCGCTCTGATCTATTGGGTTCTGTATAGGGTGTATTCCAAGACTGAAGAGTTCAAAACAACCATCAGTGTGTAATGCCAAACCAAATGTCTTTACTTTACAAGACCTCATTAATCAGTATTGCATTTTTTTTGGCTCCTGTGCCTTACTGTAATGTCACAAACTGATTCATGTTCACAGTACTTACATTATTTTCCTGGTTCAAGGAGTCATTTGTAAACTGTATAATTCTTGTTACTATTGGTCACCTCCCAAATAACATGCAAACATATATACACACACACACACACACACACACACACACACACACACACACACACACACACACACACACACATGTATATATATATATATATATATATATATATATATATATATATATATATATATATATATATATATATATATATATATATATATATATATATATATATATGTGTGTGTGTGTGTGTGTGTGTGTGTGTGTGTGTGTGTGTGTGTGTGTGTTTGTTTGTGTGTATGTATATATATATATATATATATATACATATATATATATATATATATATATATATATATATATATATATATATATATATATATATACATATATATATATATATATATATATATATATATATATATATATATATATATATATATATATATACATATATATATATATATATAATCAATTAATTTTTTTATTTTTTTTATTAAATATAACGTGTGTTATATAGGTTGTTGCTGAAATCCTCTTTGTAAAATCACAGAGCTGCTGGATGTGGCACATGCAGATTTTCCACCTTCCGCTTGAGGATCCCCCCCTAGAGTTCAGGTCTAAAGACATACTTGGCCACTCTATCACCTTCAGCTTCCTCAGCAAGGCAGATGTCATTTTTGCAGTGCGTTTGGGATTGTTATTATGTCGAAAAACTGCAGTTCAGCAAAGTTTCTGAATGAGGGCATCATGCTCTGCTCCAGAATGTCTAGGACATGTTAGGATCTGTGCACTTGCCCCAAAGGACGGATAGTTTTGTATAGTTATTTAGTATAGTTCTCTTCTTACCCATTGTGCCCCTGTGTTCGGCCCTTTCCTCAAATGCAGGTGTTGGTCCCTTTCATTTGGGCACTATGGGGATTTGTCACACCCCTCACGGAAGCATACGTCACCACAGAGGCGAGGCTTCGGGAATTAAAACACTGTCGTGTTTAGATGCACTAGGGTTTGATGTGAGTGCCACCCACTGTATTTTTTGGACAGGTTAGGGTGTACATAGGCAGAGAAGTTGCTTTGTTTTTGTTCTTTGTTTTGGCACTGTCGCTGAGTCCACCTCTGTGTTTCCTCTCTGCACTGTTTAAAGCTCATTGATCCTGGATGTCTGTTTCTCTTTTTTGTTGTATATAGTCCTGTCTCTGATGTTTATGTATATTATATGAAAGTAAAGTGAAACAAAACTAGAACTGGGTCTTGTTTAATTTTTTTTTCCAACTACTATCTCAAAAACACCATAAGTTAATTTCCCTACCCTTCTTCTTCTTCTCCTGGGTCCTTCTCTTTTCCTCCTTCCTGGTGGCTCCATCCTCAGCATGCTGCTACCGATATACCCCATGTCCCTCCTCTGCACATGTCCAAACCATCTCAATCAGGCCTCTTTCACTTTGTCCCCAAAACGTCCTACATGTGCTCTTCCTCTAATAAACTTATTTCTAATCCTGTCCATCCTCCCAATGAAAATCCCAACATTTTCAGCTCTGCTACCTTTAGCTCCACCCAAGACTTAAAAAGAGGAATGTAACAACACCCATCATATACAGGCTCTTAGCAGTAACAAAGTAGCAGGAACTGTGACTCATGGAGCCTTGTATTTGTATATTGTATTTTTTGTTTTGATGTTTCTTTTTATGGACTGCCAAAAATTCCAACAGGGTTAGACATCATCCAGACATTTACAATACTGATACAATGTCTAAACAAATATTTGTCAATATATTGTCTTTAGATAGTTTTAAGCAAAACTGAGTATGACATGCTGTAAGTGGTTATGTCTTCTAATCACACATCAAATTGCACACTGATAAAGAAGCACTGATGTTAGTAAAATGAATACAGAATGCAATTTAATGCATAGAGCATTTTCGTTCACATTTTGGGTAGAGCTGAATGCTGAGCGGCATTCAGATATAGCTGACACAGCAGAAATCATCTCATTTATTATAATTTGATTATAAACATATACATAAAGCATGTGCCTTGTTACAAAGCTGGCACTTGACTAATTGACAAATATGTTAGTCCTATTAGATATTTACTAAAATATTTTTATAATCATAAATATGAATGGAGAACTGGTGGTGGATACCTTACATGTAAGTAAAATAAGAAACTAAGAAAAATCGTTTCCTGGAGAAAATACAATGTGACTTGCGTATAGCCTAAGCAACTCCAGGTGGTTGCAAAGGTGTTGCAGTGACATCCGATGTGGTTAATTTGGTGTTGCTAGGTGATTGCTATGGTATCCCAGGTGGTTGCTCTGGTGTTGCTAGTATATTTGTATCCAAATAATATGAAAGGTGCACAAACTTTTGCCCACAGAAATATACCATTTATTTCTATGGGACAATATTTAAATCATTTGCTGTGTGAAAACTCTACATACATCCACTACCCTAAAAAAATCAAAGTCAAAGTCTTAAAAACTGTGGAATGTGTTGGAAAAAATGGAAATAAATAAGAAGAAGAATGCACTGTCAAAAAACAATATCATTCTGCACCGTGAAATTGTGTACTATCATTACAAGAACTTGTATTGTAGAATATGTAGAATATGTAGTCATGTAAGTAAAATCAAAATAAGAAACAAAAACAAAGGCTACGACTGGAGGACATTTACGATAAAGTCTGTAGGTTTTGTGAGACTCAAAACACCCAGGAACATACTATACACACGCATGTGTCAGGGCATAATTTTGGTTTATAGGAAATAAATAAAAATGAAACTAAAAATGCTAAAACCTAAAAGAAGTGCCTTTGTGTTAACTGTACATGCTGTGTGGATGCCATTCCGTATTTGTCCACTAAGTGAAGCATACTCTGGACAAAGGGATTAAACGGACGGACACACACACACACACACACACACACACACACACACACACACACACACACACACACACACACATAACTACTATGAAAACTATCAAACAGAATTAAAACAAAGAATAACACATTTTTATTGCTTTTAACCATCAACAGTTTAATGTTCCTTGTATTGAAAAAGACAATGACGAGTGAATACTGGCTTTGACAAAAAGAAAATTAATACATACATAAATAAACAAACAAAAAAGAACCACATATACATCATTTCCTGGAGGTCAAGTATTAAGATTTTAAATGCAGTTTTCTACAAAAGCACTAGATGGCGCCACAACTCAGCGTTCAAAAACTCTTAGATCTGGTTGTAATAATGGATTTGTAAGTTAATCAAATAAAGAAGGCAGTATGACAAATGGGTTTAATATTTATATTATATTAATAAATGGTTTAATATTTAAAGTTAAATTATTAATTTCCAAGTGTAGAACCTTTATGAGTATGATAGCCTGTAAAATATAAAACATTACTCAAGTCTATTCTAGTATGTAAAGATTTTTATTTATTCTGTTCGTCATTTTAGAGATCAATGACTATGTTGTTTTTTCTATTCATATAATGTTTAAAAATGTTAATGATAAATTTGGAGAAGAATAAAAAAAAAACATAAATCTAAACAACCAATGCCACAAATAATTACAAATACACAACATCAAGTTACAAAGTGATGTATAGACAAACAGGGAAAAGGAAATGGAAATGTAAACTACTACATCAATAAAATAGTTTATATATTTGTGAACGTTTTTAGAATATGGCCTAAATGGCCATACAGTCCTTCCAAATAAACTGGAACAGCGAGACCAATTCAATTTAGTTTTGAGATCAAAACATGAATATAAGACAAGAGGGGTTTTTTTAATTTTTTTTTTATTTCCTGCATACATTGTTCTATTTCTGATGTAAAACCTCTTAAATCAGACCCCTTGGCTTTTAGGGACAAGCATGTCTAAAAGTAAATTAAAGTAAAAAAAAAACTTTAGTTGCATATTCCTTGATTGCAATAATTGTTTCAAGCCTGTAACCCACTAATGTCTCCAGATTGATAGAGTTTCTATAGTGTTTTCCAGGGTTTTACCACAGCTAATTTTATGTATCTGTTTAGGTTATCTAGTTATTTAGTTTCTCCCCAAGAAGAGATCTTCTATTCAGAAGAACACTGTTGGGTTAAAATCTGGTGATAGACTTGGCCAGTCTAAAACATTCGACGTTTTTCTTTGACAATAGTTCTTGAAGAATTATATTATCCTATTAGCATCACCTCAAACCATGGCAGCATTTTGCAAAGCAATTATCTGAGGTAACAGCATGCATTCATATATATTTAAATCTAATATATTAGCTAACATCCACCCCTGTTCTATACAATAATATTTGTTTGTTTGTTGGATTTAAACAAAACTTATATATTTTTTGTCATGTCGCAGACTGTCCACTAGAGGCCCCTGAACGAACAAGCACTAAGAATACACTGTGGTAGAATATAATGAAACCAACAGGCCCAGAAAACAGTGGCTTTTTTGCCCTCTGTCCGCTCTAATGCACCTGCTACAAATATATTCTAGTGCATAATCCTTCAATGAAAGGCCTTGAGGCCTCCCAACAAAATCTACTATGCAGTCTCATGCTAGGCTTGTGACAAGACGAAGATTTACATCAGTAAATACCATATTGTGTATGTTTATGTTTAACACAGTCCATACTTTTTCATCTATTTTTCTTTGTCAAACATTTTCAGTGAGTTTTCCTCATTGTTTTGTGACAATCATCTGTTAAATTAAATATTTTTTTTTCCACAGGTCTCTTTAATCTGAAGCATGCTGCACATTGGGAAAAGAAGATTGAACTCAATCAACTGTTGGAAGGACATCTGAAAATAATCATGCCTTATCCTTGATTTAAAAAAGAGATTCAGTTTTATTGCATGCAGCATAAATACCCTGCTCCACAATGCCCTTTTGTTTTGTCTTTGTCTTTGTTACTGCTTTTGTGTTGCAGATTTCCTTCTTTGCCTTCATTTAAGAAACATAAACCCATAAATATCTCAATGTTGAATGTGCTCCTGGATTCCTGATGCTTGGTTAAGTCATAGTGAAAGGTGCCAGAGATCTCAAGACAATAGACATAGTGTCTCTCTCCATATGGCTGCCCTGTGGGGCTCTTTTGTAAGGTGATGGATATACTCACATTAATGGCTGTCATCTTTGAAAGTTTTTTCTTTCTAACTCCCCCTATTGCAGTCCTAGCCAACTATACCACCCCCACCAACTAGCACCACTACCACAAGGTACTTGTATCTGCAAAGTGTGCCTTTCGCTTTGTACACAAATCCCCAGTGCACCATCCCCTCCCTCCACACTCAAGACTTTGTATTTGTGAAAGAGAGCGTCTCAAATGTCCTGTGCAGGCGCAACAGCTGCTATTGTGCCACGCCGTTCTTTCAGGCCTCCGACAAAAGAGGGCAGTTTTTTATTTTTTTTATTTTCTTTTTGACAAGGGGGCTCAGAACACTTTTGTGTGCATGTGCCCCCCTTTCCCCAGCCCTTTTTTTTTTGAAGAAGCCATAGTCTTTGTGTGCTTACTAGAAACAGGAGTGGAGAGAAGAAGAAGGGGGGTGGGCACATCTGATATGGCTCCCGTGCAAGCCTGAGGGCCAGCCACAGCACAGCTGGCCACTACAGACTGTCTCTTCATACTCCACCTCTCTACAAACACAGCCTCAAACCACCACCACTACAGCCACTCCAGGGCTCTCAAATGGACAGCTGATCCCCAGAGTCATAGCAATATCAGTCTGTATTTTGGCAACAGTTGGCAGCATGTGTCAGTACTATACACCTTTGATCTCTGTGTTCAGCATGACAGTTCAGTCTGAAATCTTATCTACTGCTCCACCTGCATGTACAAGTAATCGCACTCAAAATGCTCACAATACACACAGGAATGCTTCACACCTGCTACCTGCTCTGTTCAGCATTTAGTTTTGTTTACACAGCAAAGATGCCTAGAGAACAGTACTTCACTACTCCTTCATGAACGCCATGATTTTTCTTTCGCTTAACGAAAGCTAACAAAAGTTGCATAGGAAAATACAGATTGTTACCAACAGCAGAATGTGGCTATAATAAATGGTTTTGAAAATGGTTTCGATGGCGGTGGTAGCTCAGAGGTTAAGGCACTGGACTTTGGATCTGAAAGTTAATAGTTCAAATCCCAGCCACACCAAATTGCTACTTCTGGGCCCCTAAGCAAGGCCCTTAACCCCATAGCTGCTAAGTTGTATGGATGAGATCAGTCACTCTGGATATGGGCATGTGCTAAATGCTGTAATTGTAAGTGATAAGGTTTCCAGAAGAATCCCTTTAGGCAGCTAAGAAATCTATTAAAAATACCTTTAAAACACATTTTTCATTGGAATTTTAAAGCTAATTCATGTTACCTCCTGCTTACCATAAATGCTTTCAAAATAAACTGCATAAAAAACTGCTTTAGAGTGATGCCATTTCATCAACACAAAAATAAACAAATGTTTTGTTTCATTCATTTTTTATTTTAACTATGATACTTTAACCATTTTGTGGTTGCAACTATAAACTGAATACTAAATTTCTACCACAATTTGAACTCTCATATGACTCTATACTTGTGGGCAGTTTAAAACAATAATCAGCTATGACCAAGCTCTATCAGGCTGATCTCTAGTTGCAGATGGATATTTGAGCAGGTGATGTGGAGGAGGAGAGGCCCACACTGGAGCAGAGACGAGCAGGCCTGACCCTCTGACTACACACAAAGAGACAGCTGGCCCACATAATGAGTGATTACCATAGCGTGCAGACTGGAGCCCCTCACTCTACAGACCATAATCTGCTAGGCCGCCATGGCAGGACAGGGGACAGCAACTGGCCAATTAAGAAAGTTCTACATATTAGCAATGAAGGGGTGGTAGCAGGCGCCATCGATAAAAGTTGACAAAAGAGGGATCTGGCTTTAGGAAATGAATTGCGGCTTATGTTTTGCCAGAAATATGCTGCATTCCATTTAGACTGATAGGTGTGGTAAAGTTCCCCCTCCAGCACTCCATGCATGTTTACATACACATCAAAAAAGTATTCACAGTCCTCTGATTCCTTATTTGTTTACATCACAATTAAAATGATGTAACTCATACTTTTGCTTTCCACCAACATGCACCAAAACTTGTTTCTGATAAGGTATCTGTTGAAAAAACATGAAATACCAATGTCCGTGTCAATGGTGACCCTGTCCTCTTCGTCACCCTTCACCCTTCAGCACCATCTGCTCTGACTCAAGGGACATCTCCACCCCTGTTCACTCGTTGTTTTACTCTGGTTGGGTCAACAGGGATCTGGAGGAGGCACTCAACAGTCATATGGTAGCACGGACCCTTGTAAAACAGGAGACCAGTAACGGGGGTAAGGAATATATGGGATGAAATATTGTGACATTGCAGTTAAATCCCTCTTTCAAGCGCAGCTTGAACAGCTGAAAGCACTGGCAAAAGGAGACCCCCATCCTAGTCAAGGTTCCTCCCCAAGGCTCATATCAATCAGTGCCTATGTGACAGCAGGCCTCATCTCAGCAGCATGTGTGCACCCTCCTTCCCTCCTTCCCTAAACTACTAGAAGAACACCCAGTCTGCCCGACAGGAGGTCTTTTTCAGAGACTGCTCCATTATGACTGGGGAAGCAGCAGCAGGTCCCCTGAGGGAATGTAGCATAAAAGGAGAAGGCTTGTGCCAGGCACAGGGTCGTCCCTTTCCTCTTCCTATCCTCCCCCAATGCCTACTTACTTGCACCTAAAGCTCCAGCTCATTATGCACAGCAGCAGATGGAGTAGGTTTTGTGGCCTAGTTTCTGGGTAGACTGAGGAGTTCAGGGTTTGGGGGCCTGGCTATGTTATTGCGGTCAACTGACTCTTGCTGCTTCTTTTTTTTTGTACACAACTTAGTACACATTGTCCCACAACATGGTGCATTTGTTTTTAGGAGATAAATAATATGTGGTCGATGAAATATTGATGAAATACTGTGTTATATAATTTTATGTTGAGGCTTGTTTTTTTCAGAGCAGAAATCATTTCAAAAGGTTTTTGAGAACATAAATGATAGCCAATCTATCAGGGAGCTCAGACATTGTAAAATGAATTAATCAAGATGTCAGATATTGTGCTGGTGAAAAAAAAGTGATAAAATATTTTAAATATATTCATGTGGCTTCTAAGAGAATTAATCTGTATACAACCTACAACAAGTTCTTTGTCTTTATCACAGGGGTCTCCCAGTAGAACAGATTTAGAAACAAAAATGCCTGGAGCAACCATTTTCTCCAAGCATGCAGCACCATAGATAAGGCACACATCCTCCTCAAATAAATCTTTGCCATCCAGGCTACAGCTCAGGCAACATGTAAAAACCAAAATTGAAGCATTTTTATTCACAATTATGTTCTCAGTTTTTATGCCATTTATTTTTTCCTGTGGAACTAACAGACATGGGTAAAGATTTTCTGTAGAAAAGATTTTTACGAGATGGTAGAAAGTGTCAAGCCTTAAAAATAAGCATAATATTCGATATTTAATAGCTCAAAGAAAGTTAAATAGCTGGTTAAACAACTACATGCTAGCTTCTGTCTCAATCTTTTGTCAGCAACTGCATATGACTTAGTTTACGTGTTGATGAAACTTGCAAATAATCCTTACCAAATTTTCCCAAATATTGAATTATTGTATTGTGAATTATGTACTGGGTCTGAAGGTAATGTGGGTAACATTATGTCTGCTTATGAGCTTCATCCAGCATATAGTCTTCATGACCTAATGTTTTAATGTTGCATTGAGATGTTTACATGGTGTCTTGCTTGATTGTTATAAACATGTTAAAAACAAGTAGTCAAAAGAAACGGCACCGGCACTAGTCAGTAATATTATGCTCATTTTATATATATATATATATATATATATATATATATATATATATATATATATATATATATATATATATATATATATATATATAAGAATAGGAATGTTGTCCCATTCTTGTCAAATACAGGCTTCTAGTTGCTCAACTGTCTTAGGTCTTCTTTGTCGCATCTTCCTCTTTATGATGCGCCAAATGTTTACTATGGGTGAAAGATCTGGAATGCAGACTGGCCATTTCAGTACCCGGATCCTTCTTCTACACAGCCATGATGTTGTAATTGATGCAGTATTTGGTCTGGCATTGTCATGTTGGAAAATGCAAGGTCTTTCCTGAAAGAGACGATATCTGTATAGGAGCATATGTTGTTCTAGAACTTGGAAAAACGCTGGTGCTTCTGGATCATGTTTAGATATGGCTTCTTTTTTGGAAGTGACCGTTTTCTGGAAGTATTCCTGAGCCCATGTTTTGATTTCCATTACAGTAGCATTCCTGTATGTGATGCAGTGCCGTCTAAGGGCCCAAAGTTCACGGGCATCCAGTATGGTTTTTCAACGCACAGAGATTGTTCCAGATTCCAGGGAAAAAGTATTGAACACGTTTACTGAAATTGATTTAATACTTCATACAAAAGCCTTTGTTGGAAATGCCAGCTTCAAGACGCCTCTTGTATGGAGAAACTAGTTGCATGCTTTGCTCAGGTGTGATTTTGGCCTGTTTTTCCACACAAAAATTTTTCAAATCTTGAAGGTTCTGTGGGCCTCTTCTATGAACTCTCATCTTTAGTTCTTTCCATAGATTTTTAATTGGATCAAGTCAGGTGATTAGCCGGGCCATTCTAGCAGCTTTATTTTCTTTCTCTGAAACTAATTGAGAGTTTCCTCAACAGTGTGTTTGGGATCATTGTCTTGTTGAAATGTCCACTCTTGTTTCCTCTTCATCATAATGGTAGATGGCAGCGGATTTCTATCAAGAATGTCTCAGTACATTTTTCCATTTATTCTTCCTTCAATTATATGAACTTTGCCAGTACCGTATGCTGACAGCCCTCCACCATGATGTTCCCACCTCCAACCTTCACTGTTGGTATGGCGTTTATAGAGTGATGTGCAGTGTCATTTGTCCTCCAATCATGTTGTGTATTATGGCATCCAAAGAGTTCAATTTTGGTCTTTTATCTGACCAGACTATATGCTCCTAGTACTTCACAGGCTTGTCCAAAACTTTAAATGAGCTTCAACAAGCTTTTTCTTCAGAAATGGAGTCTTGTGTGGGAAGCGTGCACACAGGCCATGACAATTGAGTGCATTACTTATTGTTTTCTTTGAAACAATTGTACCTGCTAATTCCAGGTCTTTCTGAAGCTCTCTACAAGTGGTCCTTGGCTCTTGGACAACTCTTCTGATAATTATTTTCACTCTTATATTGCGAGGAGCACCTGGTCATGGCCGGTTTATAGTGAAATTATGTTCTTTCCACTCCCGGATTATGGCCTCAACAGTGCTCACTGAAACATTCAATAGTTTTGAAATCCTTCTGTAACCAATCCCATTAGTATGTTTCACAACAATTAGGTTGCGAAGGTCTTGAGAGAGCTCTTTGCTTTTACCCATCATGAGATGTTCCTTGTGTGACACCTTGGTAATGTGACACCTTTATAAAGGCCATCAGTTGGGATTGAACCAGCTAATATTAATTTTGCACTAACAAGGAGCAGGATTGCTTTCTAATTACTGATTACTGATTTTTCTTGGCTCTCCATGCCTTTTCCACCTCCCCAGTACTTTTTCCCTGTGTCATTTTACCTTATTACACATAACTTAATTCATGGACATCTATGATTTTATTTCTTTGCATATCTGGATTGCATGGATTGTTTGGTGATGTGTTCAATACTTATTTTACCCAATATATGTGTGTGTGTGTGTGTGTGTGTGTGTGTGTGTGTGTGTGTGTGTGTGTGTATATATATATATATATATATATATATATATATATATATATATATATATATATATATATATATATATATACACATACACACACATACACATACACACACACATACACACACACACACACACACACACACACACATTATGTTGCATGAAGTTCTCTTTCCTTGTGTTTGCCTATTCTACTATAAGAACAGACATTGGAGACCATGGGGGATTCACCAGATGTCACTTTCTCAGCCAATCACAAGCTGTTTCCATCTGAGTCTGAGGAGAAAGGCATTTAGTCATAAAGGGCAAATTAGAGGCAGCATTTTTATTCCACACAAGTGAAATAATTGAATCACTTGTTTTATTAACTAATAAAGCCTAATTAATTTCAAACATTAAGATCCACTTGGCCCTGTTTTATCACATAATTCCACATTTTCTTTCTGAATATCTGTTAATGTTCATATTATCAGTAATGTTAGGTTTTATTGATTTTAACTCACATTTTTTAACCCTGGTTAAAGTATTTTGGAATTTTTTATTTACAATGATATTTAGTTTTTTGACTCAATGCAAATCTAAGGAAGTAAACTTCAGACATTAAACATGTTCTAGACAATAAACATTTGCATTCAAAGAAAAAATTGTGTACATAGTTATAGAATGAGTAATATAATTGCGCTGGATAATACAGGACTAGTTCTGCATCCATTCCTGAAAATGTACTACTAAAACATCTTCAAAGAGAACATGACAAATATAAACTTTCAAATAAAAAAATACAATCAAAAGTTGTCAGCTATTTAAGAATCTAATAAATACTTGGATTATTAACATCTGTTCATGGGCCAGTTTGAGTCACTGATGAACATTATGAAGATCACTGGGCTAGCTGTGGGGATGTGATTGATTGCATTCAGTCCATATTAGCTACTTACTCTTATCTGTGACACATTTGCCCCACAATACAGTCACCTTTGCCATGACTGTCCTTAACCTCAACAGAAGAATCTGCTTTCTGTGTTTTTAAACACAATAATTTACTAACAGTTAATTTCGCAGAACAGTTGGCTTCCAAGGCTATCTATAAAGATATCAAGCATAATGATCATGAGAGAGTCTCATGTTTTTTTCTGACCCTGTTAAAAACAGTAAACTTAATTTCTTTCTTCTCAAGCCTTGTCACATGATCAGATATATGATCAATATATTTTTTTGCCAGACTTCTGGTCACTCACAACTGTTAACAGTAGTATTACTCTATTCACCAACACTTTTAGCTTCCTGATGGCCCTGTTTTTAACCAGATCAATATTGAAGTATCATGATTAGTAATTGTTGCAGTATGTCTGTATCAGATGTATAAAGAGTACCTGAAATCTCATTAAACTAAACGTATAGGTACCTTACTGCAAAACAAAAGGCACTGGTTTTAGTATGACTTGAGTAAAAGTCAAGTCAAGTCAAGTCCAGTCAAGTTGGTCAAAAAAGATTTATAGAATAAATCTTTCAAAAAGGTATCTTCAATTAACAAATTACAGTATAATGTCAAGAAGTAGAAAAACCATTAGTATTCAATGGACAAACAAAATAATACATTTAAGTCAATAATTTTAGATAAAGTAAAACCAAATATTTAGAGCTGAATGTAATTTGATGCATCTCTTAATCTCAGACAATATTTTTATTCAAATTCAACAGAAGCTGGTTCTCAAGTCAAGTTTATTTCTATAGCGCTTTTCACAACAGACATTGTCTCAAAGCAGCTACACAGAATTTTAAGAGTTAAGGTGAATGGTGTGTATTTATCCCTGATGAGCAGCCATGGTGACTGTGGCAGGGAAAAACTCTCTTGGATCACATGAGGAAGAAACCTTAAGAGAAACCAGACTCAAAAGGGGAACCCATCCTCATTTGGGTGATATCAAGAGTGTGATTATAGTCTTTAAACAATACAGAATACTGTAGAGTGAGAACTAACATGAGCACTGGAAGGTAAGATTATGAGTAATGTTCTTTCTACAGCCCTTTACAGTCATTTGTGGTTATAAAACTAGGAGCTACTGAGCAACTCATAAAATAGCTCAACATTTGCGATCATCATAGATCCAACACCAGCTTCTCCATGCCAGAGCCGTTAAACACTCAAAAAGGTCCAGTGTCCAAAGTTCTAAATGTTTTGGGAATTTCTTTTTAGCTCTTTTTTGACTGAAAATGAGGCCAGCAGTGTTAAAATGTCACTCATAGGGACCAGATACGGGTAGGGGAGTGTTGAACTGTACTTACATCCTCAACATAGGTGCAAAATGTAATTGCTAACCGCCATTGCAAATGAAATATAGTGGAGAAAAGAAAATATATATATAAAATTATAATGTATGTAATTGTGTAGAGAGTAAAAGTTGTTTATGTCTTTGATACACAGTAAAACTTGAAAGTATCCAAAATATTTCTTAATTAGAGTAACTAAGTACATTTACTCAAATACTTTACACCACTGGTCTGTATGTCTGTTAATTCAAATCGTACTCAGAGTTACATGAAATTGTGCATTTTAAAGTGTATTCTGTGTGTTTTGCTATCCTAAATGAATAAGGAAAACAACATTCAGCTAATGCAACCGCATAAATGAATAAAAAAACATTTGCAAATAATTGCTCACTTTTAATCACTTACATGAATTAAATATCCTGGGCTTTATTCAGTTCTTTGCAAAATTTCAATTCTGATTTATACAATTGATACAAGTGAGACTGAGCTTTGTTTATCAAGCTTTGACTTGTGCTATCTTGTTTGTTCTATGCCTCATCTAGTCTGTTACTTCATTGCATGACCTTTTGCATGCTTTGGATCTTTTGAGTATTCATTTGCCCTTTTGCTTTATTTGCCTCTATCTTTTTTAATTAAACATTTACATTCGCATTTACATCTCCAACAGAAAGCCATTTATGTTGTGGCTAATTAATGCACGTCTTTTACTGTAAATTGTGTTTCCTCAACATGCTTCCAAAATATGATTGTCTTATTTAAAATACAAATTCTGCAGTATGCACATTAAAATCTGCTCAAAGATCATTTATTCAAATTTATGTATATAACATTAGTAAGCATTTTATCCCAGCCAGGATTATGGTTGGTCTGGAACACTGGGTTCCGGAGCTGTCAGTCCTATTGCAAACCACCATACAGAAAAAACATTTAGGCAGTCATTCACATCTAGCAAAAGCTTTCTATTGTCAGGAATCCCCCTGCCACGCCCCCTGCGGAGGCTGTCATAACCCGGGATTCCCGGCCGCACCTTGCTCCGGTTCTCGTGCATGCCCCGCCCGCACGAGGCTCAGTGCAATCGGGCTCATCCCAAACACCTGGGATCAATCCCAGGCCACCTATAAAACTCCCTCACACACACACACGGGTTGTCGGTTATTACATGTACGTGGTTATGCTCGTGTGTGTGTCTGTGCAGGTTCCCGGTGGTGTTTCTCCGCGTCAGCCTTTCCCGCTACGCACCTTCTGTTCCCGGATTCCCCGCTTTCCCCATGGTGACGGCGTTCTTCCCCAGCGCACCTCGGATTTCCGACGCCTCTCCGTCGCTGCCTCCGCGTTGCGGTTCCTCCACGCCTCACCGCGGATATTACCCAAGGAACTGCCTTTTGCCGGTTTTATCCTGCTCTGCGGGTGTTTTGTTTTGGCTCTGCCTTCTTCATTTAATAAAGACGCCGGCTTCTACTTCTGCCTCCGCCTCCGTGTTCGCCGCGTGACAGAATAACCGACCTAACGAAAAGGACTAAAACGAAAGAGAAACAAAGAAGGAGGAGGGGACATGATCGGACTAACGCCGTGTTCCCGGCGCGAATCGCACCTCGGTGGGCGGGTTCGCTCGGCCGCGATGCCGAAGCAGCCAAGCCCCGCCTCCAGGAAAACCCGGAAGCTCGCGGCCGGCTCGCGGTCATGTTCGGCGCCGCCACACCTCTCCGATGACGTCACGGATCTCCCACACCGCTTTTCGGGCAACAGACATGAATGGGGCGAATTTGTACGGAGCGTGAGAAAGTATATGGAGACGAATCCGTCCCGTTTCCCGACAGAGAGAGCCAGGTTCGCGTGGGTCACGTCTCTTCTAACGGGGAAATCGCTCTCAATCGCTGTAGAGCTGTGGGATGCTAATTGTGGTGAGTTCGGCTCGTGCACCCGGTTCCTCCAGCTTCTCACCAGGGAACTCGGGATGGTCACGGCTGATCTCCATCTCCTCACCTCCACCTCCAAGAGCACGGTTCCGCCCCTGAGTCTCATAGAGACCTCCGCCCTGCTTCGAGACATCCAGGAAAGCTCCGCTCCGCCTCAGGTTCTCCAGGGAATCTCCGCTGTGCTCCAGGCCATCCAAAACAGCTCTGTTCCGCTTCAGGACCTCCAGGAGCTCTCCGTCCTGCTCCAGAGAGCTCGGCTCCGCCCCAGGCCCTTCCAGAGAGCTCGGCTCCGCCCCAGGCCCGTCCCGGAAGCTCGGCTCCGCCCCAGGCCTGTCCCGGGAGCTCGGCTCTGCCCCAGGACCTACCGGAAAGCTCGGCTCCGCCCCAGGCCCTTCCAGAGAGCTCGGCTCCGCCCCAGGCCCGTCCAGAGAGCTCGGCTCCACCCCAGGCCCGTCCCGGGAGCTCGGCTCCGCCCCAGGCCCGTCCCGGGAGCTCGGCTACGCCCCAGGACCTACCGGAAAGCTCGGCTCCGCCCCAGGTCCCTCCGGAAAGCTCGGCTCCGCCCCAGGTCCCGCCGGAAAGCTCTGCCAAGCTCCAGGTCCCGCCGGATAGCTCGGCCCAGCTCCATGTCCCGCCGGATAGCTCGGCCCAGCTCCATGTCCCGCCGGATAGCTCAGCCCAGCTCCAGGTCCCGCAGCTCAGCCCAGCTCCAGGTCCCTCAAGAACGCTCGGCCCAGCTCCAGGTCCCTCAAGAGCGCTCGGCCCAGCTCCAGGCCCCTCCCGAGAGCTCCTCTCCGCTCCAGGCTCCTCCCGAGAGCTCCTCTCCGCTCCAGGCTCCTCCCGAGAGCTCCTCTCCGCTCCAGGCTCCTCCCGAGAGCTCCTCTCCGCCTCCGAGCGACCCCGAGAGCTCCTCTCCGCCTCCGAGCGACCCGAGAGCTCCTCTCCGCCTCCGAGCGACCCGAGAGCTCCTCTCCGCCTCCGAGCGACCCGAGAGCTCCTCTCCGCCTCCGAGCGACCCCGAGAGCTATGCTCCGCCTCCGAGCGACCCCGCAAGCTTCTCTCCGTCCCTGAGTGACCCCGCGAGCTCCGTTCCATCCCAGGACCTCCCGCCGAGCTCCTCTCCGCCTCCGAACGACCCCTCGAGCTCCTCTCGTCCCTGACGAGAGCCACGCCCTGTTCCAGGCACCGCCAGAGAGCCACGCCCTGTTCCAGGCACCGCCAGAGAGCCACGCCCTGTTCCAGGCACCGCCAGAGAGCCACGCCCAGTTCCAGGCACCGCCAGAGATCCACGCCCAGTTCCAGGCACCGCCAGGGAGCCACGCCCAGTTCCAGGCTCCGCCAGTGTGCTCCTCTCTGTCCCTGCGCGACCCAGTGTGCTCCTCTCTGTCCCTGCGCGACCCAGTGTGCTCCTCTCTGTCCCTGCGCGACCCAGTGTGCTCCTCTCTGTCCCTGAGCGACCCAGTGTGCTCCTCTCTGTCCCTGAGTGACCCAGTGTGCTCCTCTCTGTCCCAGAGAGTCCCCGAGAGCCCGGTTTCACTCCAGAGAGTCCCCGAGAGCTCGGTTTCGTCCCAGAACTCCCGAGAAAGTCAAGCTCCATTCCAGAATCTCCAGAAGTGTTCGGTTCCGCGCCAGTATCCCAAGAAGAACACCTCTTTGTCCAATAGGATCCCGGAGTACACAGCTCGCGTCCGAGACTGCAACGGGGGAGTCGTCCCGATGCCTCTGGGCTCCACCGAAGGCGACGGCTCACCCCACGGTCTCCCTAAAGGCGATGCTCCGTCTCCGGTCGACGCCAGGGGTTTTGCTCTGTTACTGGCCGCAGCGTTGGGAAGTGTTCCGGTCCTGGGTCCTGCTGTGTCCGTGTTCCCCTTCCGGCTCTCCTCAGGGGTGGTCGCTCCGCCTCGGGTCCTCCCCGGCTTTCCCCGGCTCCAGAGCGGTTCCAGCCAGGTCCCTTCAGGCCCTGGACGATCGGGAAGGCCCTCCTCCGAGTGCCCGGCCCTCCGGGCGTTCCATGGGTTGTGGGCGTCCTGTGCCGCCCCTTCAGGGGGGGGGGGGGTGGTGTCAGGAATCCCCCTGCCACGCCCCCTGCGGAGGCTGTCATAACCCGGGATTCCCGGCCGCACCTCGCTCCGGTTCTCGTGCATGCCCCGCCCGCACGAGGCTCAGTGCAATCGGGCTCATCCCGAACACCTGGGATCAATCAGGCCATAAGCACAAGGTTATGATGTGATGTGTGTGATGTGTGTTATGTGTAGGCTTTGCTAAAATGATATGTTTTTAATCTACACTTAAACTGGGAGAGTGTATCTGAGCCCCGAACACTGTCAGGAAGACTATTCCAGAGTTTAGGAGCTAAATGTGAAAATGCTCTACCGCCTTTAGTGGACTTTGCTATTCTAGGAACTACTAGAAGCCCAGAGTTTTGAGATCTCAGGGAGCGTGACGGATTGTAGCGTGTTAAGAGACTGGATAGATACATGGGAGCCAAACCATTTAGTGCTTTATAAGTGAGTAGCAGTAGTTTGTAGTCTATTCGAAACTTAATAGGAAGCCAATGTAGGGACGATAAGATTGGGGTTATATGATCGTATTTTCTTGACCTAGTAAGAACTCTTGCTGCGGCATTCTGAACTAACTGAAGCTTGTTTATTAATGATGCAGGACATCCACCTAGTAATGCATTACAGTAGTCTATTCTAGAGGTCATAAACGCATGGACGAGCTTCTCTGCATCAGATATAGATAACATATTTCTTAGCTTAGAAATATTTCTAAGGTGAAAGAAGGCTGTTTTTGTAACTTGATTGATGTGATTTTTGAAAGATAAGTTGCTGTCTAAAATAACTCCCAGGTCTTTTACCGTTGAACTAGTAGTTACAGAACAACCGTCTAAATGCAGGCTGAGATGCTGGAGCTTCTGTGTACTATTTTTTGGGCCGATGAGCAAAATCTCCGTTTTATCAGAATTTAATAGCAGAAAGTTATGGGTCATCCAATCTCTTATTTCTTCAACACACTCAGTTATGCGAGCTAATTGAGCTGTATCGCCTGGTTTGGATGAAATATATAGCTGGGTATCATCAGCATAACAATGGAAGCTAATTCCATGCCTTCTAATAATATTTCCTAATGGAAGCATGTATATTGTAAAAAGCAGGGGTCCCAGAACTGACCCTTGTGGCACGCCATAATTTACTAGCATTATCCTGGATAGCTCTCCATTTAAATCTACGAAATGGTAACGATTGGACAGGTAGGATTTAAACCAGCTTAATGCCTGTCCCTGAATACCGATGTAATTCTGTAAGCGATCGAGGAGAAGATCATGATCTATAGTGTCAAACGCAGCACTAAGATCTAGTAAAACTAATAGGGAGATGTAGCCTTGGTCTGAAGCTAAAAACAGGTCGTTAGTGATTTTAACTAGAGCAGTTTCTGTGCTATGATGGGGCCTAAAACCTGACTGAAACTCTTCAAAGATATTGTTCTCCTGCAAGTGGTTACATAGCTGGGCAGCGACAATCTTTTCTAAAATCTTAGACATAAATGGGAGATTTGAAATTGGTCTGTAATTCGATAGCGTGCTTGGATCCAGATTAGGTTTTTTAATGAGGGGCTTAATAACTGCTAACTTGAGGGATTTAGGGACATGACCTAACGATAGTGAGGAGTTAATAATATTTAAAAGAGGCTCACCAGCTGTATATAACACTTCCTTCAGTAGTTTAGTGGGAATTGGATCTAACTGACATGTTGTTGATTTAGCTTTCATAATAGCATCATACAGCTCTTCCTGTCCTATACATGTAAAACAGTGTAGTTGTGGGGTTGTAAGTACGATTGTGTCGGGAGATGCTGTCAGAGGTTGAACTGCCACAATTGTTTTTCGAATGTTATCTATTTTTTCAGTGAAGAAATTCATAAAGTCTTCACTACTAAACTGTGATGGAACACATTTTTCAGATCCCTGATTTGTTGTTAATTTAGCGACTGTACTGAAAAGGAACCTGGGATTGTTTTTGTTATTTTCTATGAGTTTGCTCAGGTGTTTAGCTCTAGCAGCTTTTAGCGCCTGTCTGTAGCTAAGCATACTGTCTTTATACGCAATTCTAAATACCTCCAATTTAGTTTTCCTCCATTTTCTCTCCAGATTACGTGTTGTTCTCTTTAGGGCATGCGTATGACTATTATACCAAGGTGCAGGTGCTTGTTCTCGAACCTTTTTTAACCGGATGGGGGCAACAGTGTCTAAAGTGCTAGTGAGGATAAGGTCTATGTTGTTCGCCATCTCATCAAGATAATCAGCAGTTATGGGTTTAATGTGAAACTGCGATAAATCAGGCAGGTTATTTATGAATCTGTCCTTAGTGGTTGGAATAATAGTCCTACCAAGTCGATACCGTGGTGAAACACGGTTAATCTGCTCTACCGGTAGTGTGTACAGTAGGAGATAATGGTCTGTGATGTCATCACTCTGGGGTAAAATATCTATATCAGTGACGTCTGCTCCGTGGGATATTATTAAGTCTAGTGTGTGGTTAAAACTGTGGGTTGGTCTGGTGACGTTTTGTTTAACTCCAAAAGAGTTTAGTAAATCGACAAATGATAATCCTAGGGCATCGTTTTCATCATCTACATGAATATTAAAATCTCCTACAAGCAGCACTTTATCAAAGCTGATCAAGAGGTCTGAGAGAAAACAAGCAAACTCATGAAGAAAATCAGCGTAGGGTCCTGGGGGTCTGTACACGGTGACCAGAGCGAGTTTTCTGTGCATGTCTGAAAGTGCAATTTTAAGAACGAGCACTTCAAATGATTTAAAGCTGAATCCTAATCTCTGACTAACATTAAGAGAAGCACTATAAATGGTTCCTACACCCCCCCCACGACCAGTCTGACGGGGCTCATGCTTATAAACATATCCTGACGGTGTAGACTCGTTTAGACCCATATAATTACCTGGTTTAATCCAGGTCTCAGTGAGACAGAGTGCATCGAGATTATTCTCTGTGATCATCTCATTTACAATCAGTGCTTTGGGTGCAAGTGATCTAATGTTTAAAAGACCGAACTTTAGAACTTTGTTGTGTTTGTTTATCTGGCATTTTTCAGTTTTAACTGCAATAAGATTATTTCTGGATCTTGTGTATGTAATTCTTGGTTTTACTACCCGAGGAATAGATATGGTTTCTATAAACTGGGCTGTGTGTGAACTTGTAACTATTTGGTCTGTAGTATGCGTGTTCTTATAGTTGAAGATTTCTTGATGTCTTACCAGTCAGATGGTGTGTAGTATCCTAGAGATGTTATCTGATAGCACTGCTGCTCCAACTCTGCTGGGGTGCAGGCCATCAGGGCGGAAGAACCTAGGACGCTCCCAGAAACAGTTCCAGTTATTAACAAAGAGAAGTTTATGTTCTCGACACCATGACTGTAACCATTCATTTAGTGCTAAAAGTCTACTAAACTTCTCAGCCCCTCGCTGGTAAGTGGGAAGAGGTCCTGACACTATAATCCTCGTTGTGGGTGATGTGCTGCGTACCGTCTCCACCAGGATCCTGAAGTCCCTCTTTAAGATCTCCGTTTGCCGCAGCCTGGTGTCGTTTGATCCGGCATGGAGAACAACCGCTCCGAAGTTCTCGTTCAGGATCGCGGGTACCTGCGCAGCGACATCCAGAACACGAGCACCAGGAAAACAGCGAGTGTGCACCTTACCTTTAGCTCGGGTAGCGCGGACATGCCGGACGATGGAATCTCCGAGAATAACAGTGTCGCGTTCCGTCTCGCGGAGGGGGACGAAGCGGTTCTCGGTCGAGATCTCGAAGGCCGGTGGTGGAGGTGGAGACGTCCTCGATCGGGGCTTGGCTTGTCTCTTCCGCCGCGGCCGCATCCAGGGTCCATGTTGCACCGGTGCCGGAGTTGTAGGTGCGCTGGGCCTGGGCATAGAAGCACGCGGAGTTGATGTGTTGGGAGCGTTAGGTTCAACCCGGGAGTTTACCTGGGATGAGTGCGCGTCCGCCCGGGATGTTTCCAGCGCCGCTTTCCGCTCTCGCAGCCGGTCATGCTTTACATGCAGCTCGCGAATCTGTTTCTCCAATGCCTCCATCTCCAACGCCACCGTTTGCAACTCGAACGAGTCCTCACCTGTGCTCGAATGCAGACAAACAACCGGCATAGTGCTTATCGTCACGAACAGATTTATTATACAGAGATGTGAGTGAGAGAAAATAAATATAAACATCACTAGTTATTGTCGAGTTAACTAACTACAGGCACAAGTCAGGAAGACAAAAACAATTAAGGATTATTAAAAGAGGAAAAACGGATGGATAGATAGCAAAGTTTGTTTGAAAGACGCCGAGAGAGATACAAACACGTAACTCGCGGCAAACAAGTCAAACACAGGAAGCTACGTCACAGGAAGCTACGTCAAAACAGCCACACAGGTGTGTCTGTGTGCATTGGTGTGTATAGGTTTCATAACCTTGTGCTCCAGAACATCTGATCACATGCACATTATCAACTTGTGCTGTTAATATCATGAACAGCAGCTACGCTAATTCCTCTCCACTGCTTCTCTTTCTCTCCCCATCCCGAGGCATCCTGAGGTTTGGCCAGCTCCAGTCACGTCCCACCTCGTGAAGATTATGGACCTATGGATGATCATGGAGAAGTAGATGCCGAGTGTTTAAAGGCCCTGGCATGGAGAAGCTGATGCTGGATCTATGATGATCACAAATTGTTCTGTATTGTTGAAAGATTTATGACCAAACTTTTGATGTCACCCATATGGGGATGGGTTCCCCTTTGGGTCTGGTTCCTCTCGGGGTTTCTTCCTCGTATCATCTGGGGGAGTTTTTCCTTGCCACTGTCGCCGCGGCTTGCTCATCAGGGACAAACGCACACCATTCACCTTCACTGTTGTTTTCTGTAAAGCTGCTTTGAGACAATGTCTGTTGTGAAAAGCGCTATACAAATAAACTTGACTTGACTTGACTTGACCTATAAAACTCCCTCACACACACACACGGGTTGTCGGTTATTACATGTACGTGGTTATGCTCGTGTGTGTGTCTGTGCAGGTTCCCGGTGGTGTTTCTCCGCATCAGCCTTTCCCGCTACGCACCTTCTGTTCCCGGATTCCCCGCTTTTCCCACGGTGACGGCGTTCTTCCCCAGCGCACCTCGGATTTCCGACGCCTCTCCGTCGCTGCCTCCGCGTTGCGCTTCCTCCACGCCTCACCGTGGATATTACCCAAGGAACTGCCTTTTGCCGGTTTTATCCCGCTCTGCGGGTGTTCTGTTTTGGCTTTGCCTTTTTCATTTAATAAAGACGCCGGCTTCTACTTCTGCCTCCGCCTCCGTGTTCGCCGCGTGACATCTATAGCTTTATACTAGCAGGTTAGAGATAATCATGTGATCAAAGGAAGAACATACAAAAACTTCCACACAGGCAGTAACCAAGGCACAAGATCTTACAACGTAATCTGAGAGGTGTTCATACTACCCACTAAATGCACTCGATGCACTTTATGTAGCTCTATGTTGTTTAGTGTAGCACCAGGGTTCCGGAGGAACGTTGTCTTGTTTTTACTGTGTACCGTGTACAACTGTTTATAGTACAAATGACAATAAAAGCCTCTTGACTTGACTAAACCAGTATGTTAGCTACTTATTATGACTATAGTTATAAGATGACTATACTTTTATGACTATAGCTATAAGCCTGACAGTACTACATTATGCATCTTGAACATTAATTATTAGATTAGAAGACAGATTAGATGTGTGCATTAGGATTCTATGTGATAGAATGTAAATATGCACAAGTCTTTGTACTTTAAAGATGAGCTGTAAAGATTAGATGAAGCTTGTAAGGAGTCTTGCCTAGTTTCATGTACAATGCAAAAACTGTACCAGACTTCATGACCAAAATGGGTATAAAGGTTTTAATTTGTTGAAATAGCGTCTCTTCTTTCTATTCATCTTCAACTAATTTTTGTATTTTAAGTGAAACATTCATATTCCTAAAGAGTACCATTTGTCATATGTTATTATGATGTGCTAACCCTGTTTTAAACTTGGAAGTGGAATTATATGTGTTAAACACATAGACAAGCGGAGTGATACACATAATGCAGTGTGGGAAATAGTAAACTTTTCTGGTATTTACCAAAACTAAAGTAAATCTAATTAAAAAAATATATATTATTAGATCAACTAAAATGTAAATAATAGTTATATTGATAATGTAGTTGACTTGCTTACTCAGTGATTAGTTAGGAGATCCACAGGGTAGCAAGCCCAGCAGATAAATAAAGTTATATTCTGGAATTTGCTATATAAAATAAAATAAAACATAAGTTTTTATGTGAGACATAATTTTGGAGATCCTAAATTATTTACAATTTTAAGTCCTACACAAACTTGCTAAACAATCCAACATGTTCAATCTAATGTGAAAAAATAATTGTGACAGACTGCTGAATGCACATCTGAAGTGCAAATGTGGCTACAACATGAAGTGCAATGTGCATTATGTTTCTCAGTCAAATGTCCAGTTAACTTTATGAAGTACTGTTACATGGAACAATGATGTGGTGAAGACCTGCCTGAAATACTTTAGCTGCAAATCAACTCAAAAAGAATTGCACCCGTCTGTGAAAAAAAACCATAAAAAACTTGGTCCAGAAAAGGACAGCAGCTAAATACCACCTTCTTGATTAAATACTTTTTTAAATAAAACTTAGAGATTTTGACTGACAAAAAGGCCAATATAATTATTAAAACTATATAGCAGCTGTAGCATTGCACACAGAACCAGTTACTGCTTTTGAACTAGGTTTTGCATCTGTATATTCCAGATGCTGATAGGTTTGAACAGTTAATAGTGAGTGATTTTAATAGTTCTGAACATGTTCTCACACAATTCTTTAGAGCCCCTAAGACAGAGATTTATATTAAATAGGTTTTTCAAAAAGAAAAAAGAAAACAGACACTGCAGCTCTCCCCAATTTTCTACATTTGCATGTACGTGCAGATGCTTATAATTATTCGGGTTCCCTTTATAACTTTGTATGCCCTTTTCTTATGTGACAACCGTGAATTAAAAGCACAGTATGAAATTGCACTATTAGTTGCTTTATTGATTGCTTTTTACCTAAGGTTAGTAACACTCATGTGTACTAGCACTTAATCCAACTACTGTGTTCAGTTGTAAAGTTGTTAACATTTTTCTTTGTCCTTCATCTTTCTTTATCTATTCTGCACTTACTTTTGGCCAGATGAAATAAACTCAGTCTCTTCTTTGAGCACTGCTAATGGAAGAATTTACTTCTATTATACTTAACTTCTTCATAAAAAAAGATACTTTACTTATCTGTCCAGTGATTGGAAAAGTAAACAGTTTGGGTACAGGTAGATTATTAATATTGATAATATTAATATTCAATAATGCTTAATTGTATATCATATTTTGAACATTTATTGTCACCTTTCTTTCAGTTGCACTTGTCTGAGCAAGAGTCCCAGAATGATAGAAAAAGTAAAAACAAATATCCAATGAGTAAAGCAATTCAAGTTTTATTTTTTTATTTTTCACATTTAATTGAGAGTTTTACAGGAAGGTTTCAGTTTTCAGTTTCTAAACTCGTGCTAATATTTCATTAATTTTTTTTTCTTGTTTTGTTTTTCTAAAGTGAAACCTTTAGACTTTGTTTCTTTTTCTCATATTAATTATTTCTAAAGTTAAACCTTTAGATAATAAGACAATTCTGGAAAGTGGAAAGAAGCACTTTGCCGACAATAAGGTACGTTATACTGTGCGGCAAATACGTTTTGAAACCAAAAAAAATGTCCCTGGTGTTAAAGTCCATTTTTCTCAAAACGTCGCTACGACGCACCACCGCGTCCTCCGCGTGTCTAACGCTTAATGCGAAATTTGTGCTGCTGTGGGAACACAAACTCGCTTTCTCCTTCCTCTCCAAACCTCATCCGCACAAAGAATGAGGGCCGCTGGGTCGCTCTCGTGGCATGCCCGGCCTCGTTCACATAAAGAAGGAGGACCATCTTGGCATGGACGGGACGAGAAGCGACGGATCCGTGGGGCGAAAGGCCACTTCAGGCCTGCATACCCCGCGCTGCCTGGACTGCATCAGAGCCTCCTCAGAAGCATCCAGGGATGAGAAGATCCATCATCATCCTTTATTTAAAGAATGGATGTATTTCCATTAGGGGTTTAAAGCCTCTCGAGTGAGAAGATTCCCGTCAACAGATCAGCGAGCTGGCAGAGTGATCTCTGGAAGCCAGTCGTTGGAACGACGGCTTTCTTCGCAGAACATGTGCAGCTTCTCCAGAGCTGGATCTTCCCACGAACTATCAGCTGGACTCTGTGGAAATAAAATAGAAAGCATGATGAGCATCTCTGTGAAGTGGTTGAGCAGATGATATCGCGTTGTGAGCTGATGCTGCATTACATGTGTAGAACATGGAGCATGTCGTACCGTGATCAGGAGGCAGTGACAGTCCTCAGTTTCATCTTTAGCGCTGACAATCTTAGCTAGACGTTGTACGTCGTTCACTCTCACGATGCTGATGTCGTTATCGAAGCAGAAAGCTTGGATGAGAGTAAAGTGGATTTGGAGCGCGATATCGCACTCGAACTCTTCATCCATGGCCAGGACGCAGAACGACACGCTGTCAGGATCACTGCAGAAAGAAAAAAGGAAACAAGTGCATGAGCATAAAGTCACTTGGTGTGTACAGTATAATGTTAAAATCTGGTTAGGCAGATCAGGACTACTCACTCAGTCATTATTTTTGCGCACTCATAGACACCGACGGTGACGCGACCATCAGCGTCTGCGGACTGCAGAGCCTCAACCAGAGATTTGTTTTCATTAACCATCTTGACTTAGGGTTTTTGCAGTGGTGGGAGTCGGGTAATGTTTCCTGCTTGCACGCTCGCACAGTTTGGAATGGATATTCGGTGGCACGCGTCTCGTATTTATACTCGGAAGCCGGCACGCGCTTGCAATCTGATTGGCCAATGCAGGACAATAAAGAAAAGAGGCATCGAGGCGCGTGCCTATAGACAAGCATGACATCTCCAAGAATTGATAATGGAAAAAGGTCAATTTTGCACGCTGCTGACTTTTAATCTGGTTCTGTATTTTCTTTTTTTTTATTTAATAGAACGCTATTGTTCACTGTAGACTTTCTGGCACGTGCACTGCAAGATGCATAGACGTGGACAGATTTCAGTAGATTTATTTCACATTACAAAGTTTACGCATCGATAAAAAAGTACAACATTAATTGAATTTTACATGCAGATTCCCCAACATCAAATAAGGTTGAATAATGCGACAAAAGCAGGAACTGTGAAAAACAATTGCGTTCATTTATAATATTAAAATCAGTTTAAGTACAAACTACAAAACAGAGCTCTTTAGCTACTTCATGATTTGATGTATGTAAAGAGAGCACAGCTACAAGTGTGCAAATAAATATATTTATTATATATTAGCTGCAAAACATGATGTAGCAAAAAAAAAAGTTCTAAAAAGTTCTAAAATGTCGTGTTTGTGGTGTCACAAAGTCATTTATCTGTATTTTTTCATAGTAGTAAAGATCATAATTGCGTTCTGTAAGTTGGGATGCCAAATATGGAGACTTTGAACTCGTGCAGATCAAACCTGAAATAAAGGGTCATGTGCTTGTAGCTGATAACAGCAGACACGCGTGGCTGTTTTGCATATTCATTTGCATGTCCGACTTTGGACGCGTGGCATGGCTGCTCCCCTCCCCAACCTCCCTTCTCCCCCTCCCTCCCTCCCTTCTCCCCCTCCCTTTCTCTCGCTCTCTAAGGCAGATGCATGGCACATCTGCTGTCCTGTAGAACTAAAGGATCAATAAACTCAAATTAGCAGTTATCATGCTCTTGGTAAATATATACAGTGCCTGTATTGGATCAGTTTGCTGCACTGATTCGGATGGGTATGTTTGGTGTATAAAGAACAAGATCATTTGCATAATAATTGTCATATAGAAAATACAGTTTTCAGTGTTTTGCTTGAAGTGAATGTTGCGTCTATTAAAAAAAGATAAGAAGATTTGGTCACCTATATTGAATTTTTAGGTTGAGGAAGTTTCAACTTGTTCAATGCAATAGAAAAACAGTGAACAGACTGCTTGGAATAAATAAAACATAATAAATACATACATTGAAATGTTTTATTACGTGAAGAAATCTATGCATTGAGCGGCATTTTTAATTCCATAAATCCCTGTTAATCTAACATAGGAGTTTAATTGATTTCTGTGGTTGTAGCGAATGAAACTTGCAGTAATTGAATGTATTAATAAACGGAATGGTCATAATAGTAGCAGGATATAGACTGCATCTATCATCTGCAGAGTGTCCTCTGTTTTGAAACTCTCATTCCTTTTCTTGTCTGAGAGTAGCACGCGCCTGCTGTTGCTTTCAGACCAATAAGAAGCAGGGCACCTCTTAAAAAGAAGCCGGATTTATGAGGGCTAATCTACAGCCGTGTGTGTGTGTGTGTCTGTGTGTGTGTGTGTGTGTGTAAAGAGTGGGGTAGAGTGTAGGGAGGGTACTAAAAGTAATTGTTCAAGAAACCACCTGTCACTCGCGAGCACGCACGCAGCGCAGCAGCGCGAGACGGACGGACGGGCTGCAGATGTGACGTGCACACAATACATGGAGGCAGACGTGCTGCACGCGCCTCTGCTGAGGTCAACTCTGCGGTTCACGTGTATGCAAATTGCACGAGCACCTTAATTCAGAGATCTGACATACTTTAGTTGCCTATATATGCCTTAATAGTAGATATAGTAGATTGCTGGCCAAAACACGCAATACAGAAATGACAGCTGTTAATGCATGTGTGCACTTTATAAACTACACTGCAGAGTGTTGAAGGGATTTAATATTCAGTAAAACTCTGGATTTTCTTATCGTTTTGTTGACGTTATTAGCTCGATAATCACTGACATTGGAAAAGTTGTACTTTGTTCTTAGTACAGAAAGAAAATCCATTGTAAAACTTTTGTAAACAAGATTTATTTTTAATGACTGTTGCGGTAAATGAACAATAGCGTTAGGTGCTGCAGGGTGAGGGGTAAAGGGTGACTGGAGTGGGTGTATCCTAGTGAGGCCCCTCCATCTGCTCCTGTTCTGCAAAGTAACAATAGGTCTGAATCTGTCAGCGTCAATCTGCTCTCT
Organism: Silurus aristotelis; assembly: GCF_946808225.1. Taxonomy (NCBI): domain Eukaryota; kingdom Metazoa; phylum Chordata; class Actinopteri; order Siluriformes; family Siluridae; genus Silurus; species Silurus aristotelis. The sequence goes on from NC_139589.1 coordinate 12,950,989, forward strand.
CTGTTATCTTAAAGTCGACATTTTGATTTGCAATTTTGTTTTGGTTTTGCATTAGATTTTTTTTTCCAGATCTCTTATACTATAAATGTAGTAGTATAGATTCTTATCAGAAATGGGCCTATATATAATATCAATGTTGTTTTGTTTGCTTAACGTCTTTGCATTTCAGTGATTACTAACTAATGAATGAACTAGTGTTTACTGCAGTGGAAAGTGAAAGGGAGAAATCCTCCACCACTTCTACAAGTTGGAGTTAGTTGCTCATGGGACGCAAATCACACAAACTCTTTTGCATATCACACACGTGCGTGTTGTTTACATGCACTTTTTTTTCTTCAGATGCATTTGCAAAGTGATCCCCCTTTGCAAAGCTTCTGCGTCACGTGACTTCAGGGCCACAGAGCCAGGCAGATTGCATGGCAGGGCGTCATGGCACGCGTTACTCATTTGCATGTGTATAGACGTCCAATAATAGAAGTTTCTGAACTGACAATAGGGCGTTTCAGAGTGTCTACAGATGGCCATACTCCACCTGTCCTTTTGCAAGGAGGGGGGCATATACACACACTTTCTTTTCTCTCTCCAGCAGATGTAATAGTTTTGCTCAATCTTTAAAACCCTTTCAGATTTTGCTTATAAAAACTTTGCTATGCCTCTGTTTATAGTTATCTATCTATCTATCTATCTATCTATCTATCTATCTATCTATCTATCTATCTATCTATCTATCTATCTATCTATCTATCTATCTATCTATAATATAACAGTTATTATTAACAGTTTTACATACTGTAACTATGACTTTGTTTATCAATGTTTATCATATGTACAACCTAAGATACAAGTTTATTTTAAAGTGGTGCTAGTTTAAAAGTCGTAAACACAATTTAATAAAAAACACCACAAACCTGTATTTTCATCTAAATATAAAACAGATTTATGCTCCTTTTATGCGCATTTGTTTTAAAGCACCGTGCGGGACAAAGTAAAAAAAAAAGCCCACGGATTATCCTCATCAATCTGCCGCGAGCCGGAATG